>NC_090445.1:230287754-230601515 GCF_031143425.1 Pleurodeles waltl
TTTGGTGGTCTCTAAGCGAGTCTGCCAATGCCACGGGTGCCAGAAGACCGCCAGTGCTGGTGGTCTTCCACCCGCCATATAATGGGTACTGCCGGATTTCTGCCACACTTTGGGTGCACATCCAAAAGTAGCCATGCTGTCGGATGGCGGTACATTGGCATTGCTACCACCTCAGGAGCCAGACACCTCTATCAGTGCGCATCAGTTAGAATACCCATACTCTTCAGTCTACGGGGCGTATAGTACAAGTGGTGCAAAAAATGTAAGTGAATAAGACACAGTGTATAGTTAGGGGACAGCTCTCTCATATGCGTGCAGCATCGTCACCACACTTCATCAGAAATATGTTCGCCAATGTCCGCCTCCCATTGGGCTTTGGCTTTAATATCAGTATCAGACACCATGTTCTGCATACAAATATATAAACTTGTGATAAGCCTGCGCGGGGATCGGGTTTGATATAGAAGTTCAAATTCTTGGCACACTGGGAGTGCTGCTGGAAAGCAGAGATAACGCGCACGGAGCACGCACGAATTCTGAGAAAGAATAATCTGTGCAGTGCAGAGTCATGCACATCACCAAGTGCAGCCTCCAAGGAGATAAACATCCCATCAGAAAACCAAGATTCCAAAGTAGTTAAGTTGGACTCTCGAAAAAACTCACAGACTCGGACATCCTCTGATAACGGCACATCTGCAACATCTCACAACGGCATTGAAGGTGCAAAGGGCTCTCGCACAACAGCGTGGCACAAGAAATTCTGGGTTGCCTACCAGCCCAGGCCAGAGCCACAAGCGCAGACTTAAGCCGATTCAGAAAGATCACAGTAAGGACAAGATGCAGGTTAATAAATAAATACAGAAATTTGGGCAGAATAACTATCTTCGCTATCGCTATGCGACCCATCAGTGAGAGCAGCAATGAACGCCACACTTCCACCTTATCTTCCAACCATGCAATAGCTTTGCCGTAATTTGCTGACCAAAGTGTATTAATGTCCCTATTCAACCAGATACCTAAATACCCCACCAGTCCATCAGCCCAGCCGAGGGGATATCTAGAGGGGCACCCCACCGTAGCCTTGGACAAGAGCAGCACCACCGACTTGACTAGTTGATGGTGATCTCAGAAATATGCCCAAAGCAAACTATCTCATCTAGCAGAGCGTCAAGGTGCAGCTGCGGATCACAAACATATAGGGCGACATCCGCCGCATACATAGAGATCAATATTGGATGCTGTCGGAATACCAATCCCCTCTGGTTATGGTGCTGTCTCAGACCTAGAACTCAACCCCACCCGAGCTAACAAAGCGAACAAATATGGCCACGCAAGAGGGTCAAAGGCCTTAGTAGCATCAAGGAACACCACCGCTGCACGGTCATCAGGATCGATCATGCTAGATATTGCAAAGTAGATGCGGAGGTTATACAAAGTAGAGTGCCCCGGCACAAAGCCGGACGATCCGGCAGCACCAAGGAATGGAGCAGAGGCTGCAGTCGTTCCGCAATAAGTTTCGCCAGAATTTTATTCCGAATCACTTCAGCACGTGCTCCATGCACAGCAACTGTTCCCCGTCTCCGCAATGATTATCCTCCAAATCCGCAGTGCGTGATTCCAGCTGCTCAAAGCGGGCATCCTGACCATCAACCTGTTCCTTCAAACGGTCCATTTACTTAGTTAAGTGGTCAAGCTTGGCGTCAATGCTAGCCAGGCTTTGCTTAAGGTCTAAGAACATAGCCTTCATGGAGCTGCCTCCTCCTCAAGCGGCAGATCATCCGCTGACCGCCCGGCCGGGACGCTTTTCTTTTTCCCACCATCAAAAGTGAGCTTAGGCTGTCTCTGGTCTGCCTTCCTCATCCTCTACGCAGCCGACCAGGCCAGCAGGCAAAGAGGCGCCCACCACTCCACACAGTAGTAGTCACCAGCTAGGTAGGGCCACCAAAGAATAGAAATTTCTTGCGTGCACTCACTCCCGCCTACCGCACATGTCATGGCAAAGAAGGAGGGAGGTGGGAGACGTCAGGCACCAGAACCAGTCCCACGTTCGCCACCGTGCAGCCGGCAGCAGCCACAGAAGTCCGTCACGGCGACCCACAGCAGCAGCACTCCTGCCCATGGGGCCATGCGGCTCGAGCCCCACCGCTAATCAGGCCCCACAGGTCACCAATTGCAGGGCCGCCGCCTACCAGAGAGGCCAGGCCCAGGATCGCCGGCAGGCCACCCCCAGGAGGAGAAAAAAGGGGGCGGAGAGGGCCAATCCCCAGGCGCCCTGAAAGGTGTCCTCCAGAAGCACAGCTCACCTTCAACCTGCCCGAGCCCACCAAAACACGAGAGGGGTGACAGGTGGAACCAGCTCTCGCACCTGACACAGGTTAGCTACCCTACGGGAGCCCGCGGCTCGACCAAGCCGCCGACCAGGCCCCATGGGAGCAGAACAGGAGGGTGTCGGCCGAATAGGCTGAAGAGGCAGCTGTCAGATCCCTCGTCCCCGATCGTGGGGGTGAGACAAAAGAAAAAGGGGAGAAAGGGGCCGCTCCCCACGCCACTCACCAGCCCGGTCTCCGGCGGCCGAAGAAGCAGGTGCTGTTGAGGCCCGTGCGCACCGCGCACCAAATCAGGGTGTCCCTCGCAGGGCCGAACAGGCCATCACGGTCCCTGGCCCAAGACTGGCATCCCGCCATGGCCCGGAGCCTCCCCGAACCTTCCCCCGCGGCAGCCAGGAAGGATTAGGAGGCGGGCGGCCGATCTTTAGGAGAAAAAGCACTGAAAAAGTCCCCTGCCGGGCAGAGCCTTACAGTGTGGCGGCCATCTTGCTGGACGGCCAGGCCACGCTCCCCACCGCCATCCTGTTGGTGGTGGCACCGCTACATAAACCCTGGCAGTCAAAAGACCGTCAGGGTCTTAATATGGGCCATAATGTTGTTCTCAGACAATGCAGCAGGCACTACCTTACAGTGCACCTCAAATATCTCTTATTTGGGTCAGAGTTTAACACTTCACAGCAGAGTGTTCTGGGAGCCTCAATATTTGAGAACAGCCTCCCTTGGGTATTTCCCCTACCTTATGCTATTGATAGCTGGGATGTGTGTAGTGTGTGCCTCATTGTACTCTTCCACATGCTTTGGTCTCTATGCACAGTTGTCTTCCAGCACTGTGTGGAATCCGCATGACCTCTCATTGGGGTAGGTGGTGTTTCCGCCATTGTCCTCCCTTGGGTCACCAGTTTTCAATGCCACAATTAACTCAGAAGAGACTACCTCATTTTGCCAATTCAGTATCACGGTGAGCCTCGTACATCCTGATGTACCATAAAACCCTTCAATTCTTTTCTCATATTAGTGAGATGGTCAAACCCCTCGGTTAGGTAAGAGGTGCTTATCACAATCCTGCATGGTAAATGCCACACAACATGTTCTGATGGATTGACTCCTATCACCTCAATTTTGCCCATATTTCTCAAGCCTCGTAGCTGAGGAGGCTCCTGTATGTATCTAACCATGTCTCTACCATGGTGCTTCCTAATGCCACTGTTCAACTTTGCCTGCATCCCTCCTCTCTTTCACCTCTGGCACCTACCCATTGCTGTCTGTTTTCACTCTCCAGACATCTCTCACCTATGAGCTTGATGCTCCTCCAGGTGCCTTGAGGCGCCAGTAATCCAGGGAGTTTACAAGATCTCTCTTTTTGTATCCACTCAGTTGACAGTCAGATGCCACCACTTTCACACATGTGGACCACTGCTGGAAGCTCTCCAAATCAACGACTGCACCCTCCTCTTTGGTGCAGGTGGGACTTTTCACAAACCACAGGTCGGCCATTTCAGTTGAACTTTGCTGGAGACGGGGGCAGACATTCCCACAGGTTCTCAAAATCTCAAATATAGGTCCATCAGGCGAGAGCCAGGAGTGTTTTCCACATTACTTCAACCCTGTTGATATAACTGTGGCGTTCAGATGTCCAGTCCCCTGGGAACCAGCTGTCACACTGTGGTTTCAGGGACCTGGGCTCCAAAGGACACACCCGCTACATGACTGCTCAGGGTTGTTTCTACAGAGAAGGTGAATATCCCAAGGAAATAAGTTCCTGAAACGTTGATACATACAGTACCAGACTGACCTTGCAATAGTCCAAATGTATAAATGACAAGCAGCTTTAGCAAAAAATAGACCACAAGTGGGCTTCAAAACACTATGGCCCTCATTATGACATAGGCGGTAAATGCTGCCTACCGCCACGGTGACGGCCACCACAAGACCATTGGCGTGGCTACCTACCATCCGCCACATTATGACCGTAGCTGGAATTCCGCCATAAGGATGGCGGAATTCCAGCTACGGTCATGACGGTGATAAGGTGGAGCTGCTGCCAGCAGCAGGGCCACGCCAGTAGACCGCCGCCGACTGTATCATGATCCATGATATGGCCCGGCAGTGATACGGCCTGGCGGTGTTCTGCTGGCATCCCGTCTCCTGCCGGAGGACCCCCCCCGCAAGCAGGTAAATCGGGTGCTCCGACAGGCATGGGGTGTGTGTTGTGTGTGTGTGGGGGTGTGTATGTTTCTGTGTGCGTGGATGTGGGTGTGGTGCGTTTGGAATGCGTGTGTGCATGAATGGATGTGAGTGTGCGTGTATGTTGGGATGTGTGAATGTGTGAGTGTATGTATGTCAGTGTGTGTGGATGTGTGTGCATGGATGTATGCATGCGTGGGTGAATGTAGGTATGCTTGTGTGTATGCGTGTGTATGTCGGTGTGTGTAGGTGTGTGTATGTCGGGGGTGTCGGAAGGGGGAGGGTTGGGGAGGACTCAGGGGAGGGGGGCATGGGAGACCCCTATCAGTGCCAGGGATGGAATTCCCTGGCACTGATAGTGCCTACTGCCATGGTTTTCTTGGCGGTAAAAAAGCCACAGAAACCATGGCGGTGGGCGGGGTCATATTACCGTGGGCGGCCTAGTGACGGCCGACGGGCTGGAGACTGTAGTCTCCAGCTCGGCGGTCGTTACCGCTGTGGCAGTCGGTGTGGTACATTGGCGGTCTGGCTTTCGCCAATCTGCCAATGTCATAATATGGTGGTAATTACCGCCAGCCTGTTGGTGGTAGTACCGCCACTAGAACACCGACCGCCGGGATCATAATGACCCCCTATATAAGTTAACTTGTAAATAAATTACAAAGAAACAACTTTGTGGGGAAAGCACAGGCTTCAGGGACAATAAACTTATTCACGTCCTTTCCTGAAAAACTAGGAACCACCATCTCCCTAATCTACGGAAACCTCTCATATTAGAACTTACCAGGAGTTCATTTCCTCGAAATGAAGGTTCAGGCTTCACTAAGACTTTCTAAAGGGAAAGCAGGGAACGTCTTTCCCAGCGAGGTATAGAAAATGCAGAGTCTGACCTAAGCAGTCAAGGTGTTAATGCTATCGTACAAGTGGGGCTTCCAGGGAACTTCCCTATCCCCACATCCTGCTCTTCGGACAGTGTTCACTAAGCAAATAAAGCAGTTCCTAAAACTAGTAAAAGGAACCAGCAACCAAGTCCTTGTCGAGATTACTGTCTTCTCGGAGAACATCTCACTCCCTCACCCAGCACCTCTCCTCTCGAGCTGCCAGGACTGCACTTACTTTCAGGTACCCTGGCAGACCCATATCTAGTATATTATTTTCTTTCTCAAATAAGTAAACTACATAAACCATTGATTGACAAGTACACTGTCCAAAGACTTGTTATATTGCCCCAGACACCCTCTAGTGCACCATATGCACTCCTCTAACCTCAGTCCACGTACTATTTCTGTTTTCCATCACTCTGCTATAAAACGCCCATGAGCATACAGCAGTGATTATTTGGTTCTCAAGGGCCCACACAGAATCCCCAGATGGTATGCATCCATGTAATATGACGACCTGGCCAAACTTTGCCTACAGTGCATAGATCTAAAAAAAAACTTCCAGCAGATGACACGCCATGCATACTTACTTCCCAAATGACAGAATGAAACTGTACTTACATAGATTCTCTAAATCTTAACATCCTGCCAGAATTACACTGCCACAACATTTAGATAAATGAATTCAGCTAGGGCGGATGAGAGGATCAGCGTTCACGTACAGCAGTTGTCCTCTGGTGCACTATTAGTTGGTTTTTATTAGTTGAAGATAGGCAACACAATATTGATGTGACTGTCTCGCGTTTATGTTTTCTGGCATCGATACACTATCTTAGAGGTGAAATATTAATTAACTGCATATTATTGCCTTGATTCCATACCGTGGCACCACCTGAAATCCCACTGCACGCGCCACCAAGATTGGTCTGCCATAAAGCAGTGTTTCTGTTCCACCCCTATGATGTGAGAAGAATGTAATTGTCACGCGATCAATGCATGCATTGAAGTAATGGTACTCACACAGTAGTTGTCAACATGCCGAATGTCATAAGAGTTACTTTTTGCCACCCCTGTATTTACTGCCTATACCAACAAGCATGTGACTTGTACATTAACTTCGATTTATTAGTCTAAACAGACCCTGCATGCCTGCCGCAAGAGAAAGCAGGAGGAAACGCCTCCGGGAGAGGGAGGACACTGGTGCACTTCCTGTAGCAGGTCAGCGTTGACAAAACGTCTGCTTGCAGTTAGAAACATCTTTCTTCAGAAAGCGCAACAATTTGTTTTGCACATGGTGTTGCATTATTATTTCCCATTCTTAACTTTGCTACGATAGCTAACTATATTATATTACATAACAGCGATCAAACATCTACACTCATATACATCACTGCGATTCTTTGCCATAGCTGGTGCAAATGGTGCCATAGTTCCTATCCAGAAAGCACTTCAAGTTCCAACACATCCCACTCTTCCCCAACTCTACCTTTACCTCGGTGCTCTTGTGCCCCTTCAGGACCTATAAACTGCATCAAGCAATTGACAAAGATGGAGAAGAATAGCCCAGCTACACCAACTAACCTCTAATATTGCTTTGTTCCCACAAGGATCCAACAATAGCATCAGTGAACCTACATTGGATATAAGTGGTGATAGGAACCCACTTTACTGATGGACCAGCCAATGCTCTTTTGACCAGGCTGTCAGTTAGATTATAACCAGGGATTGGCTGTGCTAAATGTAACTGGTCTAACACAATGGTGAGTTCTACTTCACGTCACTATGATGGATTCTCCTGATCTGACAATGGGACCAAATATGAAACCACCAGCCTCATCTCCCTTTGCCACCCTGGGGTGCAACCACCCTTTGCTCACATGCAAATAAAACCATACAGTTTCTCCAGCCCTCAATTTGATATTCTGATTGAACTAAATACTGAGAGACTTGGTGCACCTTCACCAAAAGTTTCAGAAAGCACTTCAACTCTTCCATCTCCATGAAAAACATATGTGCTGGGTTAAACAAGTCACAAGACTTCTTCCATATTGCAGAGAGAAACAAACCCATGGAGACTATTTCATGGATGCTATTCCTACCACAAGCAGATCTCTCTTTTCAGACCTTAATGATAACCTGCCTGCAGTAACAGCACTTTAAGGGAGTGTTAACTCGCACCTCATATCTCTTCACCTTGGTTCCTACAGTAGATTTATCCTCAAGTACAGAGTTCGAAGTAATAAAGATTTTTGCATAATTAAGCCATGGCTTATCGATTTAATAAATATAGATTCGAGCTTCATATGACTACAAAAATGAAGGTTACAAAAGTACTCCATGGGAGACCCAGAGGGTGAGCAGCAGCGAACAGGTGTGGAATTAGAGAAGCAGTGACTCAAACTAGGACATCCTGATTGAAATGAAGCACTGTTGAGGCCAATAGGGAAATGAGTACAGCTCTGACTTTCAGATGCATCAGACAAAGCTGCATGTCAGCTGCAAAAAAAGACTATTTGTAATTGAAACTTGACTGAAGGACTCCACCTAGTTACAATTGATCTACTTGTTCCACTGATTACTCTGTTACTCAACGTGATAGATTAAGAAAAACAAATAGAGCAGTGGCGATTGTCAACAAAGACTTGACAATGCAAGAACCTAACTGTAGTGTCTAATGTCTTTTGGTTCCTGATGGACTCCGTAGAACTGTGACATAAGTGTTAAGGTGTGGTGAATAGATTTCATGTTTAGAATTCTGTGTTTGTGTTTGCTCGTAGAGGATTAAAGATGTGTAAGACCAAGCTCAGTGTGTGGCATATTCATTTACTAGTACCCAGGCTGGGAAGAACACTACACTAATTAAAGGTCAATTCCTAAACATTACAATGTCGTTCAGAGGAAATTAAAAAGTTCACACAATCCCTACCAAATTCCATCCCATCTTTCCTCCCACCAGAGGCAATCAGGTTTGTCGATTAGATTACTGAATCTACATTAAGAAAAACAAATAGCATCCTCCAACTGCATCTTCTTTGAGGATTTTAATTTACAATTGAGAAATGAAAATTATCATGGCCTCATCTTTTACGCAGCTGTGAACATACAAAACACTATTCTACTCCCACAATCAAAAAAGGTGCTATTTTGGACCTTTTAATCACAGGTGAAATAACAATTAAGGGCCAGATGTATCATCCGATTTTGCACTCGCAAACAGCGAAATCGGCCGTTTGCGAGTGCAAAATCGGGGTCTGCATTGCATCAAATGCATTTGCAGACCAAATACCGAAAATCGCAAAAATTGCGATTTTCTGCGTTGCGACCTGGATTTTGCGAATCGCAATTTGCGAAATCCAGGTCGCAATGCAATTCTGCAAAAAATCGCAAATAGCGATTTTTCGCAGAATGGTATTTTGCAAGTGCAAAATACCATGTCCAGCAACCAGGTGGTAACCTGGTGCAAAATTTAAAAATGCAGTAAAACTGCATTTTTAAATTTGGAATGTAAAGCACACATGCCCTTTTGGCATGTGTGTCCTTTACATGTCTAAAAAAAAAAATGGGGTGCAGGAGAGGGGGCCTTAGGCCCCCAGCACCCTGGCCCTTTGCTTTTCTCAAATTGCGATTTCTGTTTCAGAAATCGCAATTTGCGAAAATGCAAAAAATTCGCAGCTATGGGCCAACAGGCCCATAGCTGCGAATGGGGCCTGTATCGCAATTTGCGATTCGGTAATTGCATTTGCGATTTGAAAGAAATCGCAATTACCGAATCGCAAATGTGATACATGGGGCCAGATGTAGCAACGTAGAAATTTGCGAGGTGCAAAGTGCGAGTCCATGCGACTCGCAATTTGCACCTCGCAAATTGGTATGCAGTACGGTGTCTCAGACACCGAATGCAACTCGCTATGGGGTCGCAACGACCCACCTCATGAAGATTCATGAGGTGGGTCGCAAATTGCGGCCCCATAGCGAGTATAGGCACTCGCAAACATGGAGGCCTGCTGTAGTCAGCAGACCTCCGTGTTCGTGACTGCTTTAAATAAAGCAGTTTTTTTTTTTTTAAGTGTAGCCCGTTTTCCTTAAAGGAAAACGAGCTGCACTTAAAAAAAAAAAACGAAACCTTTAGTTTCGGTTTTTTTTCAGGGCAGGGAGTGGTCCCTGGGACCACTCCCTGCCCTGAAAAAATATTTGTGGGTCCATTCACAAAGTGGAAGGGGTCCCCATCCACTTGAAGTGGATGGTAACTGCGATACGATTTGCGACCGCGTACGCAGTCGCAAATGGTATTGCATACCACTCAGACTCGCAAATAGGAAGGGAACACCCCTTCCTATTTGCGAGTCGGAAATTCATTTTGCGAGTCGGTTCCGACTCGCAAAATGCATTTCTGCATAGCAAAGAGGCATTTGCGCCTCGCAAACGGCGATTTTCGCCGTTTGCGAGGCACAAATCCTTTGCTACATCTGGCCCATGGCCCTTTGCGATTCGGTAATTGCGATTTCTTAAAAATCGCAATTACCGAATCGCACTGGGCCAGATTCATACATCTGGCCCTTAATCTCCAACTCCAATCCTGTCGACTGATTAGATCATTTGCTCATTCCGTTCTCCATCCTCCCATCAAATGTAGTTTGTAAGTGCCAGCCCACAAAAAAACCTAAATCAAAGAGTATAAAGACATTAACCTAGTAAGAAATGAGTACATTTTTTGTCTACGTTAATTAAAACTATAATAATCCAGACTAAAGTAAAGCACAGTTAAAATTGTAATAACAATAACTATCTCTAAAACCATTCTGATACATAATTCAGTGGCTGGAACTGGACCTATTTCTGCAAAACATAAAAAAGCAAATTATTCATAGAAGCTTAGCAACATATCAGAAATAAGTATTCTGTTTATTTAGATACCTTAAATTTCAGAGTCTCCTCAATGCTGCAAGAAAACAGAGTCTCTTCAACATTGCAAGAGACCCTTGTTTCGGAAGGGGTCACCAGACTAACTAATGTCTTTTAAAAGAACAAAGGAGATCATGGATGATCTAATCCCACAAAAACCTCGAAGTCATAAATCTAAAACGTCAGGTCAACTTTTCTAGAACTAATTAGAAAAGAAACACCCTCCCAGATGCTGAATGGATCTGACATCTCAGTCCTTCTATTGAGATCCTTAAAGACTCAGGTAAGAGAAAACAATATAAAATGCATATTTTGAGGCATAGCATCATTTGTCACATGTGCAATCAATCAAACAAAAATAGACTTTGAAAAGCTATTAGACATAGTTAAACAGTAAGCCAGTAAGCCCGTAAAGACGCTTCTTAAAAAAATACTAAGATAGCAAAAACTTTGCCATATTCCTTAAATAAACAATGCAACAACTGAAATTCACTTCTTAATTATGACTCACAAATAAATCATGTTCTGAGTTCTAAGAGGTCTACCATGAGGTGCTACTGAAAGCAGTCTCAAAGGTTAGACTATCTTCTGACTCATACACCTCATACATTTGATCTCATCCAAGACATAGGTATACCCATGATGACGGTCAGAGCAAATTTGATAAATATTTCACTTGCCCTTGGAGTGGTCTCATCATTGTCTGCAAATAGGTCAGGACCCTGCTCTGCGGAATAAATAGGATGCAGATCCAAGAAACGTGAAGACATTTCATCCTATGTCAAATCTACCCTTCGTGCCTAATGTCCTAGACAGCTGCATGGAGAAGCAACTTTAACATTATAGAATGTAAAAGGACCTGCTTGGTAAATTGCAATCAGGCTTAAAACCACACTCTGGAACAGAGACTATGATACCACCAACCATTGATGATGTATTCTGTGTCTTAGACCAAGATAGCTCGTGCTGCCTCGCCCTCCTCTATCTGTCTGCAAATCATGACACAGCAACCAATCCACTAAGTACAAAAACAGGAACAAACACAGCAGAACTAAACTGATTCACTTCTTACCTTGAAAACTGATGTCAATTTATAAATATCACAAATCATCCCCTCAAGTCCCTCCTCTTTTACCGCAAGGAGTACCTCAAGGCTCAATACTCTCCTTGATGCTATTTCATTATACATGGAACCTCTGGGACTCTTAATAATTTCAACATTTTGTGTGACTTCTAGTTTTCTCCACAACTATATCAAAGTTATGAAACTCTTTCCCGACTGCCACCAAAACATCCCTCTTTTTTCATTTTGCAAACTGGCCCCCACTGGATACCTTATTTGTAATGCGTAAATGCATCCTAATTTTTTCAGCAATGGCATCCTATTATCATTAATCTCCTATTTTCTATCCTCATTGACTCTCATTTCAATTTTGTATGTAGTCCTCTTTTATCCATTTTAATCCATTTCCCACTATATAAAATTACAGCTAAATAAATACTTGTATGTAATTATGTAGGACTGTGGCTATATGAGAAGTCAGTTGTCATCGTTACTCTCTTTAAAGCAAAGCATAGTCTTTGAACTTTTCTCGTGAGAGGTTTATTATGAAATTGTATAGCCCCACAGCTACTCCATTTCTTGATCAATGTAATCTTGATCAATGTAAAACTGATGACAACCTTGAAATATGGTTGTTGGGGTTTGAGAGACGAGACTCACCTCCTAGTACAGGTTTGCGTGGTAAATAAAGAGACTCATGGAGTCATCATGACCCGTGGTTTCTCTCTCATTTTTCTTTATGTCCCTCAAACACAAAGCAAATTCTCAGATGGGTTGGTTGTGACCAGAAAGCATGCTGTAGATGCAGCTGAAGTGTCCAGAGAGAAAGTGGACATCTCATCACTGAGCAGTCTGGAGCAACAGACCAAGCCAGTTCCAGTGGCATGTACTGTAACATGTAAAGATAGACCAGGCACCCAGCTTCATTGTGTTAGACTTGGCACCCTTGGCGTGGTCTCCCCTAACTTTTTGCCTCTGTTTCCCAAGTTGTTGATGTATGCTGGAGTCTGTTTTTGCTGTTTTTATTACTCTGGGCACATTACCACTGCTATCCAGTGCTAAAGTGCAAGTGCTCCTACGTAAAATGTATGTGTAATTGACTTTCTATGATTGGCATATTTGTTTTACTAGTAAGTCCCCAGTACAGTGCACTAGAGGTGCCCAGGGCCTGCAAATCAAATGCTACTAGTGGGCCTGCAGCACTGATTGTGCCACCCACATTAGTAGCCCTATAAACACGACTCAGACCTGCCACTGCAGTGTCTGTGTGTGCAGTTTTAAACTGCCAATTTGACTTTGGAAGTGTACCCACTTGCCAGGCCTAAAACTTCCTTTTTCCTACATGTAAGGCACCCCTAAGGTAGGCCCTAGGTAGCCAGATGGGCAGGGCACAGTGTATGTAAAAGGTGGGGCATGTACTTATGTGTTTTACATGTCCCACCAGTGAAATACTGCCAAATTCGGTTTTCACTGTTGTAAGGCCGATCCCTCTCATAGGTCAACATGGGGGATGCCTTTTAATATTATTAAAGTCTAGGGGCCATATGTATGAAAAATGGAGCTTGCAAATCGCAATTGGCCATGTAACAAAATTGCGATTCGGAAATAGCGATTTCTTAAAAATCGCTATTTGTGGTTTGCGAGGCCCATTTACCGAATCGCAATTTGCATTATTGCAAATTGCGATTTTTTTTTTCGATTCGGTAAAAAATCGCAAATTGCAAGAAAGTTCGAGAATGCACACCTGGAGGAGCCTGATGACATCACCAGCAGGAAATGAGTCATCCCAGGCAGTTTCAGGTGCCACACCCAAACCAGCATCCTGAGAGAGAGCAGCCCAGCCACACAGAGCAGCACTCAGAAGGAGCAAGAACACCTGAGTCAGGATGGACACCCCAGGCCAAGCACAGGAGAAGGCTGAAAGGAAGCGCAAGCTGAAATTCAGCAAACAGGAGCTTGAGGTACTAACTGAGGAGGTGGTGAGGAGCCATGACCGCCTGTTTGGAAAAAGCTCACTCCAGGTGCCTGAGAGTGAAAAGAGGATACTATGGCTGGACATACAGTCCAAAATCTGTGCCATTGGAGTGATCAAAAAAAGGTGGTACGACCTGCAGTCCTGTGCAAAGGAGAGGGTGGCAAGGAGACTTGTGGAGGCCAGGGGTACAGGTGGCGGTCCACCAACTGAGGCACCATGAACACCATTGGAGGACCTAGTGAAGTCCACACTCCTCCCTGAAGCTGTGACTGGGGTCACAGACATCGACACCTCCGGCACACCGAGTACCAGCCAAGGTAGTGCAATATTGTATATGCATATGCACAAAAGCCCCTTAGGAATTAGCATGTAATGTGAAACAGTGTGTGAAGTAGTCCAGTCCACATCTTAGAAGCAGCACTACAATGCATTATGGGAGTGGCAGTCCACAACCTAGAACTGAAAGTAGCACAACAATGTAATTAAGTATAGTGACACCCAAAGAAACACAACACACACAACACCGTGTAGAGCAGTACCTGTACCTATATTGCCATTGTCTGACAGATAATGTAACATACAGAACTGACATGCTGCATATTGTTGTTGCAGGTGGGCCAGGCCCAGCAGCCACACCATCTGCATGTGTAGGAGAGACAGACACCCATCTGCCCTCAGATTCCAACACCAGTGGGTCCCTCCACATGTTGACTGTCGGACGCAGGCCCAGGGCACTGCCACTGCCAGAGCTCAGCAACGACTCTGATGAGCAGCAGGAAGGTGCAAGAACACCATCAGCACCAGACAGGCGCAGCCAGATTCAGGAGGCCAGGTGTCAGCCAACCACAGCACCATGAAGGATTGCGACGGAGTCCCGGGCACAACAGCATGAGGCAGGTGAGGGTCCCTCCTTATTCGGGGGCCTCGAAGCTCCTATGTTGCAGCAGCAGCGTCTGCAAAATAAGCGGATCCTTGGTTTAGACCAAAAGCTGCGCAAACACAACCGCAACATGATGGGCTTGCATCGCCAACTTGACACACTCAATGGTAATATTGTACAGCTGCGTGAGGGACAGGTGCAGGCTTCACAGGACACCAGGGACCTTACAAGTGCTGTCCGTGAACTGTGCCAGGAGCTGCGCCATGAGAGGGTGAGCCAGCGCAGACAGGAGCGCAGATTCCGGACAATGTTTGGCAGCTACTGCCGGTCCTCTAACAGGATGGCAAATTCTACTGCATTGATTGCCCGTCGCGCAGTGGCTGCGCAAGTGGAGGCTGCACATAGCAGCAGGGACGTTGTCCAGGTACTTGTTCAGATCACAAACGTGATCAAACACATCATGGGACCACGATCAGTCACTCCAAGTGAGCTAGCACTGGGGGACACTGAGGACAGTTCCAGCCTCAGCAGTGTTGCTGTACCAGCAGCAAACACCAGACGGCGCAGTGACAGGCACAGCACTGCCACTGAAGGTGACAATAGAGGTGCCAGTGATGTAACTGGGCACCCGAGTGCTGTGCGTGGTAAAAAATAATGACTCTTGCTGCCATTAGACTGCTGTTGCCACTATGAGGAAATAGTGCATAACTCTGGTTATTTGTTGTTTTGCGTTTGTAACATCACCTGTTTCATTTATTACTCACTCGTACATTACCTGACATAAGGTAATACATTTATATCACTACAGGTACAGTTGTCAGTGGATTTGTGTCATTAATACTCACGTCTGAAATGGTTGTGTGTGATGTCGGCACGCCTTTGCCTTCCCTCTGCTGCACTAGTCCTGTCTGCTGGCTGTAGAGGTGGTATGGGATTGTCATCCTCATCTGATTCAATATCACTGATTTGTACAGGTATGCCCCTGGTTGTAGCTATATTGTGCAAGATTGCACAAGTAGCCACTATCCTACATGTTGTCTCTGGACTGTACTGTAGTGCCCCTCCACTTTTGTGGAGGCACTGGAAGCGACTCTTCAGCAGTCCAAATGTGCGCTCCACCACGTTGCGGGTTGCCCTGTGTGCTGCATTGTATCTCCGTTCAGCTGGTGTTGTAGGATTGAGGTAGAGCGTCATCATGTAGGTGCGCACTGCATAGGCACTGTCACCTGGAAGGGAAGGGACAGAGGGTGTGATGAGTAACAGAGCCATCTGACATGGGTTTGCCATCTATGCACCAGTGTACAGAGTGACATTACCTAGTAGATATCCTTCACCAAACTCCCCAGCTAGCAGTCTTGTGTGAATGCCGCTGTGGCGAAAGATGTACAAATCATGTGTGCTCCCTGGGTACCTGGCCACGAGATCAGTTATGATATAGGAGGCATTGCATATCACCTGAATATTCATGGAATGTTGGTATTTACGGTTTCGGTACACATACTCTGTGGCTGATGGTGGACATATTGCCACATGTGTGCCATCTATGGCTCCTAGGACGTGGGGGAACTGTGCTATCTGGTAAAACTCTATTTTAGTCAGCTGTATTTTCTGTGGGGTTTGGGGGAATCTGATGTACTATTGTAGTTTGCTCAGCATGGCGTTGTTGAAAGAATTAAAAAATCTAGAGAGGGTACTCTGTGAGACCCCTCCAGCTGCTGCTATGACCCCTTGATAGCTCCCTGAGGCGAGTAGGTGTAGGGAGCATAATACCTGCACATGGGTGGGTATGCTATGACTCCTATGTGTTGCGCGCTGCAGTATGGGTTGTAGCTCAGCTATCAGGTCAAGTATCATGGCTGAGTTCAACCTATACCTCTCATATATGTCCTCCTCTGTCAGGTCAAAAAGAGTCATGCGCACTCTGAAAATGCGCTCCTGTCTCCTCTTCCCGCTCCTCAAACCTGCCAAGATCCTCATCCTCCTCGCCATGACGTAGAGTGCAGCCATTGTGGAAAAGAGTCTGAGGCATTCTGGGCCTCTTTATATACGTTGCACCTGGTTACCACCTGGTTTCAGTTCATGGTATTTTGCATGTGCAAAATGCCATTCTGCGAAAAATCGCAATTTGCGATTTTTTGATGCATCTCTTTGCGATTTGGATTTTGCGAATCGCATTTTGCGCCTCGCTATTTCCTACTGGAAAGCCCTAATCGCAAAATGCGACTCGCAAAACCTGGTCGCAACGCAAAAAATCGAAAAAATTTCGATTTCTTATTTTTGGTCTGCGAATGCCTTTCATGCATCGCAGACCACGTTTTTGCATTCGCAAACAGGCGATTTTTGCGATTCGCACCACTTGCGAGTGCAAAATTGCTTGATACATCTGGCCCTAGATTCCCTTTGGGGGCAGATAGAAAAAAGGAGTTTAGGGTCTCTGAGCTCACAATTTAAAAATACATCTTTTAGTGAAGTTGGTTTTTAGATTGTGTGTTTGAAAATGCCACTTTTTTAAAGTAGGCAATTTCTTGCTTAAACCATTCTGTGACTGCCTTTTGGTGGATTCCCTGTCTGGGTCAGTTTGACAGTTGGGCTGTTTGTACCTCTCTCTAGACAGTGACACAAAGCGAGCTGGGGTGTAGCCTGCATGTCCTGATGAGCCATCTGTGCTGGGAGGGAGGGGAGGAGTGGTCACTCACACCTGAAAGGGCTGTGCCTGCCCTCACACAATGCAGTCTCCAACCCCCTGGTGTGTGTCTGGGGCCTTGCCTGGGCAAGGCAGTATCTCACAAACAAGAGAGACTTTCCTTTGAAGTAGGCCTACTTCAAAGGCAGAAAGGGGTATAAGAAGAGCACCCAAACCCCCTGAAAATCAGATCACTTCTGGAATCAAGAGGAACCTCTGCCAAGGAGAAGAGCTGAAGAGCTGAGGAGAAGTGCTGCCCCTGCCTGTGATTGTGCTTTGTTGGGCTATCCTGCAGTTGCTGCTTCTACCTGTGAAAGGGGACAAAGGCTGGACTTTGTGGTATATTCCCGCTTGAGAAGAATCCCCAAGGGCTTGGACTGAGCCAGCCCCCTGTTCTGAAGTCTCAGGGCCATTAAAGACTTCCCCCCCTACCAGCATTTGGACTCTCTGCTGAGACTCCTGCCCTGACAAGTGGAGCCCTACCCAGTCCCTGGGCCCTTGAAAGGAAAAGCTGGTGAAAATCCAAGGAAACCGACTTCGGACGACTCCGGACCGATGCCACTGCCGAATCCTGTGACGCTGCCTGCAACTGACTCCGTAGTCCTTGCTGGACAACGACAACCCTCGCAGGCCCGACACTGCTGCAGCCCTGCTGAAGTCCGAGACTACGTGGAAGTCGCCGCAACAGGTCGTGACTGCTGGATATTGACCCCACCTGAAGTGCACGGATTCAACGCTTTGCACCAACGCTGCCTCACCTCCACCACTCCGCAGCAAGGATACGACACCTCTTTGTGATGCCTCAGCTCCTTCGCCCTGCAGCACCGGAACTGACGTTGCCTAGGATCCAGCGACGCTGCGATCCCCAACTTCGCGCACCGGCTTGTTTTCACATTCTACTCAGGTACTGTACCTGGGGGTCTGTGTGACTCTGTTCCCGGCGCCATTGGCGTTGGATTGTTGGGAACGACTCTGTCACCACACCGTGTTATCACCTCATCGAAGCATTTTGTGTTTCTAAGCGCTATTTTTGAGTTTAAAAATTCATAACTTGACTTGTGTATGTCGGATTTTGGTTGTTTTGGTCTTGTTTTGTTTAGATAAATATTGGCTATTTTTCTAAACCTGTGTTGAGTCATTTTGTGGTGTTTGTACTATATGACGGTGTGTGTTGGTACAAATACTTTACAGTTGGTCTCTGAAGTTAAGTCTGCCTGCTCGTGCCAAGCTACCAAGGGGGTGAGCGGGGGTTAACTGAGGGTGATTCTCCTTTATCCTCACTAGAGTGAGGGTCCTTGCCTGGGCAGGGGGTAATCTGACTGCCAACCAAAGACTCAATTTTTAACACACTGCCTGCTCACCACCAAGGCTGGGGATTAGGTTCATACATTCAGATCATGGCCAAATAATCTTTGTGACAGCATGAGGTGATTTTGTTTGCTAATACTGACTCCTTCACACATATGTAAGAGAATATTAACTCCATCATAGCAGAAATCTGGCCCTGGGGACATCAAATGACAATTTTTTACCAGGCAGATGCATACAGCCTTTGTGGGCCCAAAACTCTATTTAGCTCTTTTTCTTCTGAACAGCTTTCCATAGAGATTCATGTTGATTAGGTAATAAGGAGGCTTTTGTTTTTATTTATTGCACGTCTGGAGATCACTCCAATGAGGCGGAAATTATGGGCGCCTGATTTAGATTTTGTCAGACTGGTTACTCCATCATAAACGTGACTGATATCCTGTCCGCCGTATTATGATCTCCATAGGCTATTATGGGATCATAAAATGGTGGATGAGATATTTGTCACGTTTGTGACGGAGTAACCCACTCTGCCAAATTCTAAACCAGGCCCACATCTGCTTACACTAACATGAGTTTTCAACAAATTATGCATTAGATACATATTTGCGTGTTTATTTTTTCTGACAGTACAGATGTCACATTCATTCCACAAACATGTAACCAGAGTATATCTTGCTTTGACGGAGCATAGGTCAAGGAACTTTAAAGCAGCACCAGGGAGGGGTAATGGTGTGTATAACCAAAATAAAATACCCCACACAGTACGTAAGAAGGATACTTCAATTCACCTCGAGTTCTGTGACGTTATAAATGATCTTGGCCCTTGGCGGCATTCCATTATTTGGTTACAGAACTCCTCGTTGACTTGCAATATCCTTACAATGTATGGCACAGAGTATATGGCGATTGTAATATACTATTGAATACCGTTGCTGATTGAGGGTTATGATGACCCTCCCCTTCCTCAATAATAATAAATGGCTTATTACACTCTATGCATCTGCACATATGGTTTAGGGCGTGGCATGTTTACATGTGAAGTGTTTATAAAGAAACTATTTAACCATAACCAGAGTTCAAGTAAATAAGCTGTCCAGTGTGATAGAATCGCAGGGACTAAGATTTGTTAGTATGGTCTCAACAGTTTTCATTTGTAAGGTTATTTAAAAATTGAGTTTTTGATACATCAACTCAAGTTAGTTAAACTGTAAATTAATAAGAACAGAAAGTTGAACTCCCTATTACAGTAATACATGTGTAGGTTTGTGTTTATTAGTGCATTTGTTCTGAATAACACGTGTGATTGGGCTTTGTGAATCCATGGTCGGAACCAGCAACTGCAAACATAGACACTTTATAAAGTGATTGGAATGAAAATGACGTGAGCACACTGAGAACCCGGGGAATAACACAGACATTGTCTTTAGCAGATGAAACGTGCCTTCTCCACATGGACCGAAATTCAAGAAAAGGAAAAAGGAAACTGCAACTGCAAAACAAGGATGTAAAAAAATGAGGAGAGCTTTTGGAGCCAAAGAAAGGAACCACGAAAAACGAGAAAAATAAATTGAAAGTTTTGGGGATGAGAATGTCCACCACATGGTGAACCAGGGTGTAAACCTGCCTTGTGTGCCTAACTGTGTGTGAAACTGGTATCCTGACTTTTATTTTGGCCTTCATCTAGAGTGTGTGCAGAAGCTTAGGCTTGTCTCTGGTACTGAAAGGTTCAACACATGTTCTGTATTCTAAAGGGAAGGACCAGGTGTGCCCTCGGAGATGGCACTAGACTAATGCCCAGGGCCTGGATTCATCACATAAAGCAATGGTGGCAGCATATTGTTTTCTTTGAATCTGTAGTGTGGCCCAACCTTTTCTTCTGTGTTATGGAGAAGTGAGAATACATCTTCTCTTGGAAGGTAATGGTGTTATGTGAAACCTCGTACCTTGTGCTGGTTTTCTAAGTGCATGTTGGCTGTATGCTCAGTGAGTGTGTAGCACGGTATGGTAGTAAGGCTCTGTGTCTTGTATGTGACAGAGTAGTGGGATACATTTTGGATGCACCTGGTTTTAGCATGGTATAAGATAGTGGATGAGGAAAGCTTTCCCCTACAGTGGAAGTGCATCGCCTACAGTCCTATAGCTAGAGCTTCATGACCCAGACACCGAAAAGAGGGAAGATGGAGAAATTCAATGAGGACCTTGTTACCAAATAGTTGATGATTCATTTTTCCTGAGCATTGCCATGTGGTGGATGTTGGGGAGAGAGGTGGGACTGTAGTTTTGGTTGTTAAGGTGAGGAAGTTTCTAGGCTGTGCCTCCCGTTATATGTCTGTTCCTAATTACTGTCTTAGGAAGGTTGATGACAGCCTGGTGAGGAGAACTCACACTTCAATGTGCCCCTCATTTGGATACAAGCAGACAGCCTCCTTGTTTACTGCAGTAAGAGAAACCACTTTGCACAAAGACTCTCGCCAGAGAGCAGCCCAAGAGTGACATTTGAAAGAGATTCTGAAACCTTAGGTAGTGGATCCACATTTGCAGTCTGTAAAATATTGATAAAAGTGGGATCTAAACCAACACACTTTCTTTCAGTCCCAAGTTCTTCTTTACAAAAAAAGGAATGTGCGTGGCTCTGCAGTACGAGAGTCTGCTCAAAAGGAGAAGTCCAGCATGTTTTTGGCATAAAGGGCACCCAGAGAAGCTGTCCTGCCCAGAAAGCAAAACCAGGAGTGACCTGTGTCATCCAGGCTCTCTCCAGTTACTCTACACAGTTACAGTGTGACCTGCATAAGACTGTACTAGGACAAGTTCCCTGTTTTGCCTTGCAATTTCCTGCAGGCGTAAGAGACTCGTGCTGCCACTGTCAATGCTATGACTTAAAACTATGCGCCTGCCAGAGCCGGAAGCTCAGATTGGAGCAGAGGCCAAAATTGCTAGGAAGACAGCACAACATGTAATTTAGCTTGGATGCCACAAATGCCATACCAGAACATCTGTCTGCAGCTAGCCTGCAGGGGCACTATTGAAAACAATTAATGACACGCAGAACTACTTCATTGATCACCTCTGCAAACTTCATCAAAACCCAGGCTGTTGGCACAGTCCCAGTCGAAGAGAAGCCACTGCTGTGATAGCATGAGCCTAGAACGCATCTGCCACACAGACCTAACTGCTACAATAACCAGCAGGTAAAATGCGGGGCTTAGCCTGCACCTGTGGCAAGAGACTAAACACACACACATATTTCTACTATGCACAATAACATTTTTTGCGGAAAGGTTGATACAATTTGAGTCATCTACACCTGCAACTAATCAGTAGGCCCGTCTGCCCTGTGGCTTTCCGCACAGGGTCAGCCCAAAGTTATCTAAATTTCAGACAAAGTTCTTACGGTGAAGGGGACAAAAGTACTAGTAGAAGGTCTTTTTATGCCCCAAAACTCACCAGGATCTGTCTGGAATTAGAGTTGATATTTACAAACATATCACAAAGATCAAACTGGCTAAAACTCACACAATGACAAAGAAAAAGAAACACAAAGGAGAAAAATTTACATTAAGTGACATAAACATTGACATACTTTAGGAAATTCTGACAATTGCTGGAGAAGCGACTTATGATGGAAATGGGTGTTAAAGAAAACATTAAAATCCCCACTGATTTGAAACAAAAATTGAGATTCTGTCATTACTCTCTCCAGGCTACAGGACTAAGATTCTACATGAGGAAATTGTGAAAGATATAAAAAAATGTCTAAGATGAAAACTGTGAACAAACAAAAACTGATGATTGCGAAGGACAAGCACTCAAACAGTCACAAGACAATACGAATGAGCATAACCAGCGATAAAGGCGGAAGCAGTAATAATGAACACAAATCAGTATGTTAAGGAGACACGTATTTGATTATAACAACTATGAAAGATGGTAAAAGAATTTCATAGAGGAAAGAAAAGAATGGCATGGAAGATCATTATTTTAGAAAGTTAAACATCTAAGACTGTAATATAAGATCCACACATCAGAGCAGAATGGAACGGATCAATTTCCTGCATATCAAAATCTACATAAAAGTTGACAGAATACAAAATTAATTGCATCAAAAATTAACTGCCACCAACAGTATCATACTTGGCAGCAACCCCCATCCAAGATGATTAATGGAAAGCATTCCATATTGGGAAGATGGCAACTAGGGCCCTGAAAACAAAATGATGCTAATGTGCCACAAAGAGGTGCTAGGGGCTCTTAAATCAGCTCTGAGGCTTCTGTAAAGAGGGTAAACATAAAAAATGCATAATTAGAGGAAGGAAGAGAGCCAGCCAGTAGAAACAAAAATAAATCATGCCTCATGAGAAGGTAACAAAAAGAAGCAAAGAATAAAGCATAATAACAAAAAAGCACAATAACAACATCAGACTTACATTGACATGTATAATGGAAGCAAACAAAATTAGAAACGTTTTGAAAAAACACTTGCTATTTATGAGCAAATATAAGCACATAAAGATTGAATGGTGGACTGCTTAGTACTAATAGGAAGGCAAGGTCTTCTAGTCTTCTTTCTAGTATTGAGTTCATATATCATTTGGCAGAAAGAAATGGTTAAATCAGCAACCACAGGTTACTTGCCCACATTGTACGGCCTGTATCAACGGAAAGAGCTCAAAGACATTTGTGCTAAAAAATGGCAGACGCAAAGGGATTAAAATGTTCCTCATACCAATAGCAAGTATGCTGTTTTTGTAATTGAATGCATGTGAAAGTTTCAATATGTGGCTGGCACAACAAATGCCTAAGGAATAATTTCTTAATACATTCAAGCAGTAAGAAAGAAATATTGTAGCTGCCTAGCATCGAACCACTTTGATCAAATCCAGAATAACGATTGAAATGGTTTACATTTATTTGCATTAGACTGTGTCAAAAGATCAGAGAGTAGTGCTGTACGAACCAGGATACCAAGGCAGCCGGAATTGAAGTATACCATTAGATTGGAAATAATGCAACTGAACGATCTAAAAACTGATGAAAAAGTGTTTGTTCACTTAGAATAAGAGATATCACCAAGGATAGTGATTAATCAATCCAGGAGGGCCGCTTACAAAACTGGCGAGATCAGCCCACCCATGCACCCATCAGCAAAGCCCATCACAAGTTAAAAACATTCTGCCATTTAACATAAGCTCCATGGTGGCAGTAGCATCCTTAACGACTTGTTCATGAACATTTAATTTAATTATCTCATTACTTGGAGTGCATCGTGTAATTCATGTCATTTCAATCAATAATGTAATTAGGTTTTAGCAAATTGCCATATGGTGATGCACAAACAATAAGGACTACAATTGTCAACGGGGTCACATTAAAGTAAATATGGTGTTATCACACAATCATGTATCGTTCGCGATAATGGAAAAAAGGACAACCATCTGTGTTCAAGACCAGTATGTAGAAATGCATCAGAACAGAGAGAGCACCATGTATACTTAAAAAAAGCACAGTGGGAGCATTTCCTTTGAATGCCGAGTCCTTCATCCCTGGAAAGGAGAAGTTTGTATATATTTATGCACACCACATACACACAGAAACATATATACACATACACACAAACTATATATATATATATATATATATATTACAGATAATATGTGCTTTCTTCTTTGTCCTTCCAAAAAATAAACACTATTTAAACAATGTGTTTTTACATGTAGTGAAGTGTCGGCCTCTTTATTTGTGCTCATACATTTATACCTGTGAAGACCTATTTAAATGTGTCTATGTATATATGTGTATACATGTCTGTGCATGTGCATATTATTGTGTCATTCTTTATGTGTGTTCGAAAGCATGCATCTGTGTTTATTTATACACAAGTGCGTATATGTGTACATGTGTATATATGAGTGCATGATGTGTGATTATCTATGTGACTTCTTACTGTGTCTGACTGTGTGCTTTTCTATGCATATTTGTGTGTGCTTTTCCAATAATTGTCAGGGCGTTACTGCTGTGCAAAAAGATCGTACCAACAGGCTTGAACCATGGCTATTTTACTGCTGACTTGAAGGAGCTTTTGCAAATAAAATGTACCTTCTATGGGTCGTATTTGGGCTCTCGCTCCTAAGTGACACTGCTGGTTTAGGGGTGACAGCACTTTTGTTTGTAAGCGACTGTGTCACTCCTACAATAAGTCACAACTGTTGGCCCAATCCTCCCAGCTCACAACAGTACCTCACCAAAACTCAAAAAGCAAAGATGATTTCTGGCATCCTTACGCATGGACTTTAAATGAGACCTCTGACGGAAGTCGCGGTGGGGCAGAGTTAACCTTTTTTCTCGTTAGCAACAAGTCTCATACACACAAAGGCAATGAAAGAGACGCAGGAGAGTTTTCAAGATATTTATTTAAAAGACTACAATCTACAATAAAATGCATGTGCTGCAATGATGAGGATAAATGGGCAGTAAAAGAAGCAGATTTGTGAAGATGAGAGTTGTGAATATAAAACTCCCCACCAACTTACAATAAACATGAGGTATAAAGTTCCTTACCGAGCAAGCCTAATTCTCTACCCTAGTAAAAGCTAGGTATGATAAACCTAATCTGCCAGTACCATGTCCATGAGAAGCACCCCCAACCCTCATTACCTTGGAATTAGGTCTCTAGGTAAGACTCCGTGTCAACACAAAGGCTGAGTTCTGCAGTGGGGTGACATGCAGCATAGATGGCATCTGGAAGGAACCCCTGTAATAACTTTGTCCATGTGAGGTGTATTTATACAGATCATGTAGGATCCCTGACACAGGTATGTTCCTAAACAACTGCTAATGTGGCAGACTTGTTATCGGCAATTGCATAAACAATCCCTAATAAGTGCGCATTATGTTTCCATCATACATAAGTAGGAAGGGACATGATGACAATACCTTCGTGTATTACTTATAGTGATGTCGATAATAACGCCTTCTCAGAATGGCACTGATAATGAAAATCATAACATTTCTTATAAAACGTAAGAACATGGCGAAAGCCAAAAGAAATAATAAAATAAATGAAATAAAACACAGCAAGCTAAATAGGTAAAAGGTCACAAGGTGACGGGGCACAGGCCTGCAAGCCAAAGGCTAAGCTGACTCCCGTGCCCCAAGGGGAAACTAAAATGGATTCACCACATTGCCACTGCTTAAATCCCTAATGTGGTTTGTGTAATAAAATACACTCATGTAAAGATCGTGCCCCTGTGTACTAAAGACCTTTTTTACATGTAGGAAATACCTTGAATACAGTGATTAATTTGTAAAAGAATGAGTACTGGTTCCCAAACTACTTCTCAGAAGCTTGCAACCAGAGTTATTAAATCTCAACGTGCCAATTACCAAGGCTGTGCAGTCTCAGCTCATGTTTCTTAAATCCACTATTAGACACTCTCTGTTCTTTTATCTCAGTCTTGCAGTTCCTTGCTTTCTCCTTTTGTGATGTTTTTCTGTCTTTCTCTTCCTTCTTCTTCTGTCCTCTTTGTAAGTTTTCCCTCTCTAGCTCTTAGGAAATGTCTGATGTGGAAAAATAAGTGCCATTCCCCAAAAACCATCCCCAGCAGCCACCACCTCAAATTAAGCACTGCTTGAATGTTTAAATGGTTTGTATAGCAGGACTACATTTAACTCATTGCTCTGCATATTTTCCTAGCTCTGTAAGTGATGTTTTTCATAATGAAAATTAGCAGTATGCCTATAATTATGTACTATCAGCAGCAGGATCTGCCATGGTGCGTAAGTAAGGAAACCTAGTAGCCAAGTCTGCTTCCACGGACCACATCTACACACCTTCTATATCTGTGTTTGCCTCTCCTCGCTGTAAATGAGCATGCCTGTACACTCGTGTGGGTATGCAAATACTGGTGTTCTTTTGTGTATTTGTTTATTCCTCTTTTATGTTTCGTCTACAGACTGCTTTTAGCTGTCTAGTGTTGTTGACCTACTGTGGACAAACCTGAGACTTCCAGTGGGCTTTGGGTTTGCCCATTGTTTACTAGTTGTGGCCTTTCTTGTCAGTCTCATTTTCCTGCTTTTTATTTCATGGCTGTCTCTTATGTTTGTCCCTTCCCTGGAGAATTGGTTCTTTACCATCCTTTAGATTATATGGCTTGTACCCTGTCACTGCTCCACATCACAAAACTATGGGGCATATTTACAAGCCTGTTGCGCCGCACTAGCATCATTTTTTTAATGCTATTGTGGTGTTAAGGAGGCATTTTCATCGCACCATATTTACAAAGTGGCGCAATCCAAGCATTGTGCCACTTCGTAACTCCTTGCACCATATTAAGCCTGCACCAGGCATAATGTATGCAAGGGGGGCGTTCCCCCATCAGGAGGGCCGGAAAAATGGCGCATTGAAATTTACATCTTATCACTGTGCCATTTTTAGCGCCATTTTTAACACCTGCCTTAGGCAGGCATTAAAGTGATGCTCCCATTGTATTCAATGGACCTCCTTCGACTTTGGTGGATTAGTGCCATCATTTTTGGCACTAATCCACCAAAGCGCCACAATAGCATCAACATTTTAGACACTATTAGCCTATCGTGCACCATGGTGTTTTGCATGTGTTAAGAGTGCCTGTGTTTTCTAGCTGTCTTCCTTGTGTCCTGCTTCGCAGGTGAAATCCTTAGTCCTTGCGCTGTCATTGACAGCCACCCCTGCTCATACGTTGCTTCTCCCACCCCTTCTCAATTCGCTTGGGTTTTTTTTTTTTTTTACAAGGTTCCTCCATTACTCTTCCTACCCCCAGCTGCTCCCGTGATGTTTGCTAATTACTCTATCCCCCTGGCACTGCCTGCTCGACCATTGCTCTACTCTTCCCCATCCTGTTCTTTTTTACATTTTGTTTATTTTTTTACTTTTTTTGTAGGGCCTGGTAGCTACAATTTACTGCTGGGCCGCTCCTTTATTCAAAAAAGATACTTTGGTACCTTTGGCACACTTTTTATGTTTTTTATATGTACTGTTCCAGAAACTTTTAAGATTCTTTTTTAGACCAGGGAGTGGTCTGTAGGACCACTGCCTGCTATTAACAAGACATATTTTTTTGTACATTCTCAAAGTGGAAGGGATCCCACAGGGACCCCTTCTAGTTGTGAATCAGTTACCACTACTTTTGAACTGGTAGTAAAATATATTTTATGACAGGAATTTGGTCGCAAAACAATACAAACTACTTCGATATGTTGTTTGGAAAGGACACCCTAATCACGCCCCTTCCAAATACCCTCCACAAATGCAAATTGTGATTCGGTATCAAGTAACCAAGGGCCAGATTTATGAAGCAGTTTTCAAGTCGCAAACGGCGAATCGGCTCGTTTGCGACTTGAAAAATGCTATTTGGGATGTACAAAGCTCAAACTGCGATTCAGTAACTTGTTACTGAATCGCAGTTTGGGTTTTGTGAGTCGGTATTAGGAAGGGGCGTGACAAGGGCGCCCCCTCCTAATACCGAATCCAGATGGTATGTGTGATTGTTTTTTGACAGAGAATACAGTCACAAAACAATTGCAGTTAGCACCAGTTTCAAACTGGTTCTAACCCATTCGCAAATGGGAACTTCTCCTTTGTGAATGGTAGCGAAAATATTTTTTCAGAGCAGGCAGTGGGCCCAGGGACCACTGCCTGCTCTGAAAAAATGAAAAGAAAACTTTTCATTTTTGATTTTGAAATGAATCTCGTTTTCCTTTAAGGAAAACGGGCCGCATTAAAAAAAAAACAGCTTTTTTAAAAGCCGTCACAGACATGGTGGTCTGCTGTCTCCGGCAGGCCTCCATCCCTGTGAGGGCGGCCATTCCCATTGGGGTCCCAAATTGCGACCTACCCCATGAATATTCATGAGGTAGGTCATTTGCCACCCCATTGGGAATCGCAAACAGTGTCATTGACGCTATTGTACATCTGGTTTTGCGACGAGCAAATTGCAAGTCGCTCTGACTCCCAATTTTCGAGTAGCAAAACCTGATTTTTTTACATGTGGCCCTAAATCGCAATTTGCCTTTTGTACATTAAAATAAGCTTTTCTGCCAAAACAGTTTTGTACATCTGGCCCTATGTCTCTAAGAAAGGCTGGATTACGACGTAAGCAATAAACAGAGGCCTGAGCGTTCTCTTACATTCCTGTATAATGCACTGCTGAGTAAAAGGTTTCATAAAATGTTTGTGTGTGTTTGCCGCTATATTGGTAAGCATGCCGATTGTATGTGTAATTTCTGTTTGCATGTATATATACATATTTACATTCTAGGTGTGTGCTTATCTTTCTGCATGTTTATGTATGCGTAACTCGTATGCGTTATTTTGCGCATTTGTGTAGATATGTATGTGCATCGTTGTTTGTCAGTGTGTACACGCACGTGTATGTAATTTTGCGCCTTTGTATAGATATGTATGTGCATCGTCGTTTGTCAGTGTGTACACGCACGTATGTGTAATTTTGCGCCTTTGTGTACACGCACGTAAGTGTAATTTTGCACCTTTGTATAGATATGTATGCGCATCGTCGTTTATCAGTGTGTACTCGCACGTATGTGTAGTTTTGCGCCTTTGTATAGATAAGTACGTGCATCGTCGTTTGTCAGTGAGTTCACGCACTCACCCTTCAGATGCCACCAATGCTTGGGTTTGTGGGGCTGCAGCCAGAGTTGTGAAAGTGATATTGCGCGGGAGGTGTATGATGACTCAGCATGTGGCTTCAGCATGAGCACCGGCCGCAGATAGTACTCTGACTAATTTTGAAACTGTGCACTGCTTAGCAGGGTCTTGGCGTTTCTTAATGCTTAGATCATTCCCTTCTTAACCAAACAATTTGCACCGTGAGCAGAACAGAGTTGACAGCTTGCGTGCAGCTAGACTCTCCTTGAGGACCAATAGCCTTTAGGCGCTTTTTTGTTCATTGTAATGTTCAAGTCTGTGCAAAGTGGAAAGGTGGGACCTTATGTAAATGTAAATGACCATATATATGGCATGCAATTTCTTAACCATTTTTTTTTATACCAACGGCATTTTGGTGAATATTGCCACCGTTTATTTTGTGTTGCCATTGCAAGTTTACCTAATTTTGCTTAGCAACTTTTTGCTTTTTTCAGCATTTACAGTAAAATGTACGGTTTTGTTTGTAATATTATTTTGCACGCATGCACACTGTGAAAATGAGTAGTACGGAATTCTTGTGGGTGCCGGCAGTTTTTAGGTCTGCTTGGCAAGGTAATGTCCACGGGATGTTTTGTTACCACTTGTTTAAAATTTAAATAGAGCGGTGTTGGTTTGTTGGTCCACCCAGAGGAGAATTACTGTGTCAACCCATGCTGTTGGCCTCTGTCACCCTATGATGTTGGTTGATGTTTTGTGGATCATTCCACCTTCCTGGAAGTGCGCCCACTGATTTGGATGACGGATATTTTATATCTGATAAATACACTTAAAAAGTATGCTGTTTATTTTCTCCTAGATACGTTTTCTAAAGAAAGCAGTATTTTTTTGCTACTTCTTTCCTCACCACGCTACGCATGTAAATAGCATTTAGGAATGCATGTGTTTACTTGCGTTGGCATATTAAACCTAGAGCTATTGACTTTGCCAGTGCTTGTTTAAAACAGAGGAGAGGACCTGCGGTGCAGACAATGTAAGGCTTCCCCTAAAGTCATGCTAATAAATAGGAATGTGGCTTCCAGGCTCTAAGGGCCAGGTGTATCAAAGATCCGTTTTCCATTTCTTAAATAGCGAATTTTAAGAAATCGCAATTTAAGAAATGCAAGATGGGATGAATGAAAATTGGGATTTCTTAAAATTCGCAATCGCAATTACCGAATCGCAATTAGAGAATGCGACTCAATTCATCCCTATGGGCCTGTAGGCCCATAGGTGCGAATGGTTTTGTATTTCCCAATTTGTGAATTCCAGTTAGGCAATTTGCAATTCTCTAAATGGGATCTCAATTTTAAGGAATCACTATTTTAGCGATTCCTTAAAATTGCACTGCGAATGCCTTTCATACATTGTGAAAGGCATTTTTGCATTCGCGAACGGCCGAATTTTGCAATTCGCACCATTTGCGAGTGCAAAAAAGTGATACATCCGGCCCTTAATCCTTTAACGCACCCAGCTTGCTAAGGTGCTGCCCGGGCCACTCCTGAACACAGGTAAGTGGTGCAGTTCTGGCTACAGGACACTGGCATGCAGTCTGGCATCAGGCATTGCACCTATTGGGCCCCGAAGCCCAGCTTTTGAAGGAGTGTAGCTCTGCTGAACCACGGAATAGAGACAGTCTGCAGTGGTGACAAAGAAGGCAGAGAAGGCTCTGTCTTTTGTAGATTGCTTTACCGGATGCAGAAGGCACCCAAGTACTCTGATGGGGGCAGCACTTAATTAAATGCTCCATGTCCTGGGATGTGCACCTGAGGGGAGACTTTACACTACAGCCAATAAACAACTGACTTTCAAAGATCCGTCTTTGATGTCCTCCAAAGAAACAAAGCTCCAAACAAAAGCACTGTGGGGGTGCACATCTTTTATTTATATCTTACCTAAAAGATTCAAGGATCACTTACAGTTCCACCGATTTTTGCATTCACTTTCTGGTACTGATAGTTCTGTAGTTTCACATGTAAAAACTACAAGTACCAAAATTCAAAGAAAACAAGCACTGGCAAAGCCTTTCGGCTGCTGTGGAAGCTGCTCCTCATCAATCTAAAAAAATTGGTTTAAGGCAAAAATATTTTTCTGTCTGCAAACAACATACACATTACCAAATTATTCTCTGGCACCTAACAGAACTATTTTGTGTGTGGATGTACTCCTTGGGAGAGGGCAGCATGCCACGACTCACAGTGAAGTCACCTAGTGGTTGAAGGGGACATGCTCATTGCCCTTTGATGCATGGTGAAGTGGGTGGAAGAAAATGTAATCGACACAACAGACTAATGTATGAAGTCTGGCCGAAAAGCCCTACCACTATGTTGCACACATAACTTTAGAAAAATCAAAAGGTCTTGGATAACACCAGACCTAAGAAAAAGTCAATTATTGGCTGACAGCCCTGTTGCTAATGCTTTGTTTGCAATGTTCCTCTAATTCCTTATTACAAATAGATAAGAAGCACTGACAAACTGACAAAATAGGTAAAAAGGAAGGCTTGTAAAGACAAATAGAGAGAGAGTTGTATAGATAGGTAGCCTGTCAGATAGATAGATAGATAGATAGATAGATAGATAGATATACAGACAGTAAGGTAGATAGGCAGATAGTCAGCCATAGATAGTCGGAAATTAGCAGGTAGCCAGTCAGATAGTTAAACAGACTGACAGCCAGGCAGACACACACACGAACAGGTAGACAAACAGGTAGACAAACAAACAGGTAGATGGGCAGCTCATAGGCAGACAGAGAACACAGAATTAGATAGGAAGATAGATAGGAAGTCAGGCAGATAGATAGATAGATAGATAGATAGATAGATAGATAGATAGATAGATAGATAGATAGAGGAATTTGAAATAGACAGCAGAGTCAGAATTAGTGATATAAAAGTTAAATGTCCATATAAGCACAACATACAACAACACTGAAAGCAATCTAGAAAATCATATATGCAGGATATACAGAGACATTTGGAATACAAATATTACGAGATACAAGAGCACAGAAAGCAAACTAGAAGGCCATAGAAGATTGACCTAACACGAAACCTGAAAAGGAATGTATTTGTGGCACAGAACTGAGATCTCCCTAAAAACCTAGCCACTGAGTAACAAGAATATTACGTTTTATAAGCATTTGTATCACTTTTACGCCATTTCTAAACAGTAAAAAATGTGTTATATTGTCCAAGTCAAAATGATTCAATTTATGGTTATGAGACGATAAAATGCCCTTGCTAAGATGCTAAGATTTAACATTAGGACCCATAGATCACACCAACAGCAAGCACTAAACGGCTAACTATGCTGTTTGACTCCATCATCACAGCAATCTGGCACAATAACTCCATTACACACAAAGGGTAGTAAGAGCAAACCTGCACACTATAAATCTACTTTCCTACTAGATGAGGCAGGTAAAATGTATGGAAGAGTATTACCCAATCATTTACGGTGTTGGGCAGATATGACGAGAGTTCTTACAGATGTCCAGGTTGGTTTTAGAAAAGGTGTGACTACTATGGACCAGACTATTCAACTTTATATGATATGAACAAAATAGAAGTCAAGAAGATGCCACTTTATTTGACTTTTATAGATCTTAATCTGCATTTAAGAATACATTTAGGGTGTTGTTGTAGGCAAGTAGATATATATCAAGGAAGTAGTGCAAAAGTGTGTCTGATCAGAGTGATGCATGCACAAACAGTTTCCAAGTGAAATTAATATGTGGTAGAGACATATTATTCAAGACTAAGGCCTCAACCATGTATTCATTTGATGAAAGGACTGTTCTGCTTAGCTTCAAACTAAGAGGAAACAACGCTAAAGAATGCAAAGAATGCAGCACTCTTCGTCTGAGTAATACATTTATTAAGGCACTTCCCAGGGCTCAAATGAAAGTATACAAAAATATTAACTTGTGCATTTAACTTGAATGCAGCAAAACATGTGCAGCTACTAAAATAATCACAGCAGTTGAATAATAATAATCAGAAAAGGTGCAATATATCAACAATGTATATGTATGAAGGAAATATATATATATATATATATATATATATATATATATATATATATATATATATTTATGCATGTACACAGCAAAGCTAGATAATTAAGAATTAAAAATGCATCACCATGGGGATCGAATCCAACATCATCCTTGTCCTTGCCAATGTCAAGCTATGGAACCCTGGACAGCTGAGACGGAGAAATTTTCCCCAGTGGGACTCTGATTTTTCTGAGCAATGCATCCACCCTCAGAAATTAGTTCCTTCTGCCTCAGCACCAAGTTTCCCCACGTTATATACCTTAAATAAACTCAAGAGGAAGGTTCTGGTAACCTCCCCCTCCCTTCAAGTAAGATGTGAAATTCAAGCCCTGACTGTACTTGGTCAGTGTTGAAAATACGCAAAAGGATTGGCCAGATCCCAATGTGCATTTCCAATACAGAGCCATACCCTTCTCTGCTATAAACTTTCTCATCCTTGTACACTTTTATCATCTTTGCATCCCCCATGTTATATTCCCTTTCCTGATGAGAAAAGCAAGAACACATTCATTGTAGAGAACAAGCTGTGGGTGGAAAAATACCTGAGCCACCGATGTGACGGCATTTGAAGCTAAGCTAAGCACAAAATGGAGACAGTGGTCAAGATGAAATTGGTGGTTAAATATAGATAGCATTACAAGTACTCTTCCCAAAAAGGCTATAATTTGATGGGTTATTGTATTCTCACATACTTAAATCTTTGTATATTTCAGCGCATTTTTCACTTTGTTTCTCTTACACTGCGCCGTCACATAGAGCACTTTATATGACAAAAATATTGGGTGCACTGTTCCAAGTTAGAAGGCACACAAAAAAACTCTCACAGGCATGCAATAGTACTGAAGCAGGGGCCCTCATGTATCATCATTGGGGTATGCTCCACATCAGACTGGCGCTGCAATGTCCGACGGGGCCCTGTAGAGTGCCACCTAGCCATAAAAATCATACAAATCTCTGTACTAAGAATCTTGGGTTAATGAGAAACAACTGGAGAGATACAAATTAAAATTGGCTCGGGCACCTCCTCTGTGGAAAATTTTAGCATTTAAAACAGTAGTACGATGTAAACACAAAGTACGTAGCCAAGCAATATCAACTAAATTACAGATTTACAGAAACATGTAGGACAATTTGTGAAGAGGAACAATGGGAACAAATACAAAAAAATCCAAGTTGTGAAAATAATTTTCTAAGAACTTTGTTATGGTTAGGACCATGAATACCACTATTAGCACTTCATCAGGAAGTGAGTATAAAACCTGTATCCGCTATTACCTCTTTACTCCCAGTTCTATAATGGGTGAGGTTAAATGGGAACCATTAGGCAAGTGCTTAAATAATATCAGTAGGGGATTAGGTAGCTTTTAATGGTTCATCATAGATTTAATGGTTTTGCATGTGAGAGGGATACTTGCTAAAGTGGGTAAAGGCACTTTCTGATTCAATCCAACCCTTTTTGGTTGTGGTATAGCAGCATTGCTGAAAGAGGTCCATTGAGCTCTGAAAACTAGGCACTTATGAGGAAGACTCACACCAACCCAATATCTGGAGCATATATAAGCCATAAAGAGTACCAAGGGGCTTAGAGTTATCTGGACAGCCTTTACCCTGAGGCATGACGGACAATTTACTCTAAGGTGGGACTACTGAGCAGAATGGGACAAGGCTTCACACAATACTGACCACTATTAATGTAGTTTTAAGGGAATGGGCATAGTTATGCATCTTTTGCTGTTTTGCACTAAAGCTTTGGAACCTTATAAAAAGTGGCTGCCAGCATTGCATTGCCAGCATATCTGTGAGAAGCCTGGTGTATATGACAGAAGGGTTTTCAGGCTGTGCCTTGAGGATAGGATATTCTGTAAACTGACTTATTGAGTGGTTGGGGTGAGGGCCTTTCTTTTTAGGTGTAGGTTTTAACCTGTATACTATGAATGTTTGATTTTATTATTGTGTTTATAATAGGTGAATTTTTGTAAATGTTAATTAATATTCTTCTAGGTTGTTATGGCCAAAGCTGAAACAGTAAAACAATAAAAATTACTATGGAAGCACGGTTCATTTTTTAAACATATTTTGTGCTAAAAATCAATACTGTTTTTGTTATTCTTACAATTAAAAGTTAACTCTGTTGAGAACCATTTACTTTAAATTACAAAGGACATACTTTTGTTTCTAAAGAGCACAATATTTTTCACAATTGTTTCTTTGACATTTCCATTTAAATGTAAAGTTGTCATAATGATTTGACACCTCCTCCTTAAGTGTTTTGGTTGTGTTTCTTTCCTGTCGCCGGTATGCTTTTTGTTCATGTTTGGGCTGTCCTTCCCCTGGCGAAGCAGTCTCTTTGCCAGATTTTGTTGGTGATACGATGTCAATAGAGTCTACCTTAGAGACATAGTCTGAATGGGTATCTTCATGTTTTTTAGCGGTTGACTGCATAGTTTTCTATTTAAGTATCTGTGAGCATGGGTTGTCAAATTTCTTTGCAAATGTTAATATACATACTATTTTGTCCCTCTGAAATTTGTGTTGTTTACGCATTGCGATCTGCTTCCCAAATTTATTCAGACATTCTTCCACTGCTGTGAGGGCAGTTGTTATTATAATTTGGTCATCCTCTTGCCTCAGTTTCACCAAAATCTCACCATGTTCTTCCCAGGTATGCATCATAAGGATTTTGAGCGTGCCATGTGAACACTGGTTGGAATTTTCTGCCCATTCCCCCAGTAGTCTGGGATTAGGTTTCCACAATGTTGATATTGTAAAAATTCTAAACCATCTAGGGAAAGATCAGATGTCTTCTGTCTTCTGTAGTGTGGTTTATTCCCACCACTTACTAAGTTCACTTCTCTGTAGTTTCTCTAGGAGTGAAAGTTTTTGTTTGACTGTCGATGGTGGGTTAATTTGACTGGTAGACGTGGATATGTGAGCAGAGGAGATCTATATATATGGTGGTACCTGTTTAAATTGCATTTCAGCAGCATGTCTATATTACATTTAGTTATGAAAGATGTAACTCTTCCCAGGGCTTGCTTGAGTGGAGGTGGTGGGTTATCTATCTGTGGTCCCCCACCATTGCAGTTGTTTGAGCTTATAAACAGTCTAAAAGACTGAAGTGAGACCCTCCATCATGGTAGCCATCACTGCTTCACTGCAGACAAGAAGCATCGCATGATATAGCTTCCAACTGCATTGGAGCATAGGAGGTGAATGCCAATTTGATGTGCGCCCAAAAGGCCCTAAAGGCACCCTCACTCACCTCATTTTACTCGCTTGGTTGCTTTGTCAAATATCACATAAGTGATCGCACATGCATCTTGTCAAACCCATCATTATTCCAAGTCTCTTTTCAGGTTAAGCAGATAGTGGATGATGATGATGTGAGTGTTACAATTTATTAATTTGAAGCTTCTTTCTCAAGACTAGGTGATATGCCTGTGTGAATGCATTACATGCTTTATAGCTGCTGCACGTGCTGGGGTGCATCTGCTATTGACATTTGAGTGGGATGATCTCTGCTTCAACCACAAACCATTTTATGGGCAAAGTGTCATCTTATTGTGAGTACCAGGTCCTTCTGCTAACCTGTGGAATTTCCCACCACCTTGCAGTTCACTACTGCTCTTATTGTTTTGACCTGTCTGTGGCTTCAAACCACATACGCTAGCTGTCACTGTAGTGACCCTGCTGCACCGGGAACATGCAAGGGTACTCGATGTACTATAGTGACATCAAAACGTACAGTTTTCAATATTTTAATGTGAAATATTTAGCCACTGCGGAAATAATAGCCATCATAAGTACGTTTGAGATTATGTTCTGGTCATCAATAACACAGTGGTTAAAATATTTTTACAGCACCATAAGGAATTCCTGTAACAGGTTCAATACTGTTATTACTAATACTGTATGCTGAGAAGAAATAATGACCACTAGCAGTATTGTGGAATGCAATAATGCCATTGGGAGTACTCAGCAACAGAACAATGATCCTTAAAATATTGAGTTCACACCAAAATCACAGCCTAGTGGCCAGAAGTGTTATATCTCCGGGTATTCTACGTAAGAATAAATTTCTCATTCTGATTTTCTGTCCAAATAAAGAGTTTTTGTACACTACTTAACTATGAATCTCAACATGCTGTCCTTAATACCTGAAGTTATTTAGAGTAAAACTGAATACCGCTACACCGAAAGAGATTTGTTTAGATTCTGTTTGCTTTATGTTTGATGGTTTAAAATGGTGACTGTATGCAAAGTTATGTATTGTCAGTAGATTATGTGGTATCATTCTTGTTTGGCATAACATTGTAAATTGCTTTATTCTGAATTACAGTCACTTACAGCACTGTTGTTGATAATGTTGGTATTCGTTCTTAAATATATCTAGAATCCCTTAGAGATATACTATTAGGACAAAAAGAAGATAACTGTCAAATTAATAAAAAATATATAATAGCACAACGAATACAATTAAACAAAAGACACGTGTTGAACATGGCCCTTCAATACAGAAGCTAAAAATCGTTCATCAAAGACCCTGCACTACACATATAACATTTCTATGTTACAACGAAGTTGTAGTGCATTCAATTACTTTTTGCTATTAATAATAACCAGGTTTCCTCAGAGTCTGAAAGTACCCAAATGTCTGTCACCGAGTGGGCAAGTCTTGACCATAGGCATTGTCACTCAAAGCCCTACACTTATAGATAATAACTGACTCACTTAGTAATCTGCCCTGATAATACAAACTCGCACAAAGCTCCACTCCTGATAATTCCCAGAATCACTCAGATGCCCGGCTCCTGACAATTCTAACGTCCTAGGACCGCCAGACCACTGTCCCCACCAGGGACATTGTTCGCTGCCTGGCTGATTACAGCCCCACTTTCCGCCAGCCTTTGATCGTGGGGACCCCTCAATGAAAGGTTGGCGGAAAGCTGGTGCGGGGGCCAAAAAGGGCCCCCCTGCACTACCCATGCCCATGGCCCCCCTGCCCAGCACCCTCGGACTGCGCACTGCCTGCTAGCAAGACTCGCCTTTTGAGGATACAGACTGAGAGGTCTGCTATGATGACTCCAGGTCTCACCTTCTGAATATACTAAGTCTTCCACACAGACACTGCAGAGATGAAAATGTTGCTTACTTGTTAGAAGATGAACCATGCAGCTGTCACCCATGATTTGCTTTGGCACTTTTAAATTGCTGAAGCTCCAAAAACTGTTGTTTACCTAAAAAACTGTGTATAACTACATCGCTGTCGCACGATCATTACTTGAAGCGCCTGAGACTAATTTCACTAATGTTTTCTGCCAAGCAGTACTAATTCCCTAATGTGACCCTCCAAAATATCAAGTAGAACGCTCTGTAATGGGGAGTGTAGGGTTTTGATGTCATCATATGATCTATGTTTCTAATAAATATGCTGATGCCTTGAATGTGGAGTCAACCTGGAGCATAAAACATTAAAATAGGTGCCAATAGACCAGAGATTTTGCCTTTCATAATGACACCAGAGATCACAGAGCCATAGATCTGCCTTGACACCATAAATGGAGTGTAATGTATTTTATAAACAAAGAAACCAGGACTACATCTAATGTGCGCCTCCAGCAGGTCACCTCATGATTTCATAAACTTGTAAAAAACACTGCACTTAGTACATAACCTTGGTCCTTTATATTATCAAGGAAATCATTGACATGCAATTGGGGTGCCTTATTTCATACATAACAGCAATACCTTGTAGTCAAGTAATATGATCAAGTGTTTGTTTTTAAATCTCTAATAGTCTAACACCAAGCATTTGAGAAAAGACAATGATTTGTTTCGTTTTTTAGGGCTCAAAGAAAATGACTTTTGGTGTAGTGCCTTAATTGTTTACTTTGCAGGCTAGAGACATGGGTTGTAATCCTAGATTCACCATTAGACCAATAATTGTATTATTCTAGGCCAGAGATATTCAAATAGTGAGACGTGTCCCACCATGGTAAGCGTAAATGCATATCCAAGGGGACACGTTCGTCTCAGCATAAGGCTAGACCACGAGGTCTGGAGGAGAGTCTAACAGTTCTTGTAGGTAAAATACATGGTCTGGCAGCGCTACTTGCTTGTTAGGGACATTTCCAGGCTGTCTTCATTTACATATGTTAAGGTGAGTTGAGTAGGAAGAGGTTGAGGGGAAAGGAGGCTAATTAATTTTCATTCAGAGACAGAGGGTCCGGAACTCTAGGGCCATGTAACAATGGCCCATGAGAGATGGGAGGGGATGAGATTCATGGGCTTATTTACGTTTCAACTGGTTAGAGGCGAGGCGTAAGAGGAAGAGGAGACAACATGCTGTGGGCACGGAGAGGTGACGCAGAGGAGGGGTTGAGATGTGGGAGCTCTTTTTTTTAAACAAATTGCACATAGGACAACCAGGCTGGTGCCATCATCAATGCATCAAGTTCAGTGGCATGCAGGTTCCAGGAGTAAAATGAGCCTCTGCACCCCAATTTTGTCTGTCTTACTGCTCAAAAAAGGAGTATGGACCAATTGTCCTTGTTAGCATTAGGGTCTGGGGAAGGCTTGCTGAATGAGTATTTTTATGGAAACAGTCTACTCAGAGATGTAGCTATCACAGGTACAGTGGCGCCAGGGCCCTTTGTTCGGGGGGGGGGGGGGGGGGAGTATACTGCAAAACAATGTTGTCTTTTTGACTGCCCAAAAAAGGAGTGGGGCTTATTTTCCTTCCTGAATAGCATTAGGACCTGGGCCACCCTTGCTGCAACATTGGTTCGTCCGGCCTCAGAGACAGGGCCCATGAGGAATGGTTAAGATGAGTGGACCATTTGGTGTGGTTTATGGCTTCAGTAAAATGTACTCCTGAAATTATTTCATCAACAGCTGCCTCTTTGTGCCCCGTCACCTGAACCCTGCTCTTTCCCACCCAAGTGCCCAATTCCTTGCCTTAATGTTAGGCCTCCGCCCATGTGCCTCGAATTATGAATATATGTGAAGTATGCAAAACTGTATAGTGCGTTAGTACTATATTCCAGAGGTATGTTGCCCTCTTCCCCACATGTTGGTTTGAAGCAGAATTTGCACACAATAATAATGTTCCATGTACAGCACTTCAAGTTTGAGGTATTTAAATAAAGATGTTCGCTGATCCTTCGAGCTAGGTTCACACAATGCCTAATAACAGATCAACATTATTTATCCTAATACGCGCTATAATCCTGACACCCTAGTTCAATAGGTAAAGCTATAAAAAAAACAGCTCAAAGAATAGGTCGTTTTGGTAGAAGTGTTGGCTACAGGTTATGCCATTTTACTTTTTGTTTTTAATCAGAGCAAGACAGGACGCTTTAACAACAGCAGAGTGATAATTATTGACACAAAAGTTCAAACGTTCATGAACCTCCTGTGCAAGCCAAATAATACCCCAGCAAAGGCTAATATCACAGATGAACGTCTGCTGCAATAACATCCCATAACATAACACAAGGTAACACAGCATAATACGGCATGCTTTGAAAAGTGTGTGGAAATGTTGAAAAAAGCAGAGCATTGCAGGCGCACCAGTAAATGAAACACTTTGGGGGTCATTCCGACCCCGGCGGACGGCGGGCGCCACCCACCGGGCGGAAACCGCCCAAACACCGCACCGCGGTCAAATGACCGCGGCGGTGATTCTAACTTTCCCGCTGGGCCGGCGGGCGATCTCAAGAAGATCGCCCACCGGCCCAGCGGGAAAGCCCCTGCAAAGAGGAAGCTGGCTCCGAATGGAGCCGGCGGATTTGCAGGGGTGCGACGGGTGCAGTTGCACCCGTCGCGATTTTCAGTGTCTGCAAAGCAGACACTGAAAATCATTATGGGGCCCTGTTAGGGGGCCCCACGACACCCGTTCCCGCCAGCCTCTTCCTGGCGGTGTAAACCGCCAGGAACAGGCTGGCGGGAAGGGGGTCGGAATCCCCATGGCGGCGCTGCTTGGGATTCCCTGGGCCAGGGGTAAACCGGCGGGAAACCGCCGGTTCCCCTTTTCTGACCGCGGCTTTACCGCCGCGGTCAGAATTGCCCATGAAGCACCGCCAGCCTGTTGGCGGTGCTTCCGCGGCCCTCTGCCCTGGCGGAGGGCCTTTGTCAGTAATACCCTAGACACACCTCTAATACCACAAACTACACTGTCTGGAGTTGCATCACTTTCAAATGAAAAGATCTTTTAGACAAGAGCGAGATCAGAGTGGTGTACGCCTTATGTGCATCACACGAAGTACAACAACGCCAAAAGGTCTGGGTTTTATGTGATAAAGAATATTGGCGTTGATTCTAACCGCGGCGGGCGGCGGTCGCCGCCCGCCATGCGGTTACGGCCAAATGACCGCACCGCGGTCACAAGACCGCGGCGGCCATTCTGGCTTTCCCGCTGTGCTGGCGGGCGACCGCCAAAAGGCCGCCCGCCAGCACAGCGGGAAAGACCCAGCAACGATGAAGCCGGCTCCGAATGGAGCCGGCGGAGTTGCTGGAGTGCGACGGGCGAATTTCAGTGTCTGCTAGGCAGACACTGAAATTCTTTTTGGGGCCCTCTTACGGGGGCCCCTGCAGTGCCCATGCCATTGGCATGGGCACTGCAGGGGCCCCCAGGGGCCCCGCGGCACCCCCTACCGCCATCCTGTTCCTGGCGGGAGACCCGCCAGGAACAGGATGGCGGTAGGGGGTGTCAGAATCCCCATGGCGGCGGAGCGCGCTCCGCCGCCATGGAGGATTCTCAAGGGCAGCGGGAAGTCGGCGGTACACCGCCAGCCTGTTGGCGGTGCTACCGCGGTCATTCGCCCTGGCGGTTTTTACCGCCAGGGTTAGAATGACCACCATAGTGTTAGCATGTTGAGAAAATGTCTGAATGTATTTTCAAATGCAGACAAAAGAAAAGATAGGTCTTTTAAGTGACTCTCCATGCTTTCAGTCATGTCTGCTACTGAGCAGATGGAGAGCGAGGGAGGGTTAAGGAAGCGGTGAGATTGGCCAATACAACTTTACTGTAGATTTGCACATCTGATTGAACTATTATGCTAAATAGATGCTGTATTATTGTGTTCTATTTATGGCTCAGTATACCTAAAAATAAGTAACAGGCATGACATCATCCCCATCCTGTTTACAGCTGACCTTTCCCAATCATCTACGGTATTCAGCAACTGGCTAGGTACATCGTATGGTTGCATTGCTCCTCCCAAACCCCTTCATTGCCACCGTAAAGTCACCCCTTTATTTATCGAGGAATGTGTAGTTGCACCTCTTGAGAATGATTTAGGCGTGTGTGATGATGATTTTTTAAAGGAGACCTGGATGGAGAGTTGTAAGCCTGATCAAGTTTCGGTGAAAGTGATTGAGTTCAGCAATAAGGGTTAGCCACGCGAGAAACTCCTTCCCTCAACCACGCAACTTTTTTGGAAGATCAGAAATGTAATTTATGTTACTGGTGATGTTGCCATGAAGAAGGAGTGCGCTATCCCCTCCCCAAAGAATATTCACCATACTATTACTCAATTGGCTCAAGCAGGACATATGTGTGAGACCCTTTCCAAGAAACGGGTTAGAGAAGGATTTTGGTGGCCTGATATGGATTGTGAAATTTCTGTAAATGTTAAGCAATGTTCCATATGTCTTAACTCAGACAAATCTCTTATCATGAATAAAGCTGATTCCATTTGCACAAATGTTCCTAACAGGCCTTGGTATAAGTTGGCTTTGGACATCTTGGGCTCCTATGACAATTGTTCTAAAGGTAAAGTTTATACTTTTATTCTTATTGATTATTTTTCAAAATGGGTTTAGATAAAATGGACATCTCAACCCACCATTGATACAGTAATTCAATTTCTCAGTGTTTGCTTATGGAAGGGCTGCCTTATAGTATTGTTACTGCTAGCGCGTAGGGTGAGAAGGTCTTCCCACCTCGGGATCAGAAACCACAAAGGTGCTGGTGAGACACCATCCCTATTCTCACCAATAGAGGTCGACCAGATCTTTGGCCTTGGCAAAGAGTGTAGTAGTCAGAATCATTCATTCACAAATCAAAGATATTACACCATAAACAATTTTAAACTCATGAACAATTTAACAATAAATCAAACTCCAAACCGAAAAAATGTCAAAGCTTTATTACAATCCCAAAACCAATGTAACGTGTATGGTGCGCAATACTACATTATAAACATACATGAAAATCATAGGCTGACCGAAACGTCTAAAGAGATTCAACCTACTAAACATCAATACTGTTAAACACTCCAAGAGAATAACATAGATTACAACACAACATTCACATTGCTATCAAATTTCACAGCAGATGATGGTGACATCAGTAAACCATCAAAATACAATTTTAACAAACAATTTTCAGGTTTCAGGGCTGGGCCATTCCTGTCACTAACACAAATTCAGATTTTCATATGTGGGAATGGGCTAACACATGTAGGCAAAAGTTAAGAAGAGACAAAAATTATTTGGAAAATAATCTAATAATCTATCTTGGGTTACTCTATATAAAATATGCTAGGGTAATTATCTAAGCTGAAAAGGAAAACAAGAAACCACATTTAGTTATACCTCTCCTCATGGGATACTTCATCAGCTAGAATGGTCACTTCCTTCTAATGTCAGTTGACCGCAGCACCAGGACAGTGCAGAACACGGGCTGCACACAGGACAAGTCAGCAGTTCAAAATCAGTTGAGCATATTAGTACTGAACAGCATAAAAGAATAGGTGATTCAAACTAACAGGAAACTCATCAGGGGACTCAAGTTTGCAACTATTCAGAATTTTCTCAGCAAAAGTGCATTGCCATTTCAATGATTTCATACAGTTCTGACAAAATATTACATTTTCTAGTTGTTTGAACCATCAGGATTCCCTCTCACAGCACACAAGATGAACTAAGCAATTTCTCGTGAGAATCATAAGTTTCTTGTCTTGTTCGACAGCTAGAACAAATAGTGTTACATAGTTAATACAAAAACATGTTTTTCGTCTTCAATACAATAGGACATTCAATATCATGTCAACAACCTAGGAAAATAATTCAGATCAAAGAGGACAGAACAAACAAGTAATTTTCCTCTACTGCTGCAAAATGAATCCTTCTGGCCTAGTCAAGCAAAAAAAAACTTAATATACATTAATACAATTAATACATTAATAAAATCTATTGCACACCTTACAATTCAAATCAAATATGCAAAGCAAATCATTTAATTGTGAGCACTAATTACGACATGTTAGAACTGATTTCAACATACATTTATGTTGCTGCTCGCATATAACTCACGTAAATAAAATCAATTTAAATCATATTCATTTAATACTGCAATTCTAATATTCATTGTTAGACCTGACAGCCTTAGGGTGGTCAGCCCTAACTTTTTGCCTGCCTCCCTCCATTTTTTGGACACTGTTTTTGCTGGCTTTTAGACCACTGCTAAACAGTGCTAAAGTGCATATGCTCTCTCCCTTTAAACATGGCAACCATGGATAACACCAAATTGGACTATTTGATTTACTTGTAAGTCCCTAGTAGAGTGCACTATGGCGGTCATTCTGACCGCGGCGGGCGGCGGTCGCCGCCCGCCATGCGGTTACCGCCGAATGACCGCCCCGCGGTCAAAAGACCGCGGCGGCCATTCCAACTTTCCCGCTGGGCTGGCGGGCGACCGCCAATAGGCCGCCCGCCGGCCCAGTGGAAAAGCCCCTGCAAGGAGGAAGCCGGCTCCGAATGGAGCCGGCGGAGTTGCAGGGGTGCGACGGGTGCAGTGGCACCCGTCGCCATTTTCACTGTCTGCAAAGCAGACAGTGAAAATCTGTATGGGGCCCTGTTAGGGGGCCCCTGCACTGCCCATGCCAGTGGCATGGGCAGTGCAGGGGCCCCCAGGGGCCCCACGACACCCGTTCCCGCCATCCTGGTTCTGGCGGTGAAAACCGCCAGAAACAGACTGGCGGGAAGGGGGTCTGAATCCCCATGGCGGCGCTGCTCCCTGGGCCAGGGGAAAACCGGCGGGAAACCGCCGGTTCCCCTTTTCTGACCGCGGCTTTACCGCCGCGGTCAGAATAGCCCAGGAAGCACCGCCAGCCTGTTGGCGGTGCTTCCGCTGCCCTCCGCCCTGGCGGTCACAGACCGCCAGGGTTGGAATGAGGGCCTATATGTACCCAGGGCCTGTAGATTGAATGCTACTAGTGGGCCTGCAGCACTGGTTGTGCCACCCACTTTAGTAGCCCCTTTACCTTGTCTCAGGCCTGCCATTCACTGTCACCTCGACTTGGCATTTAAAAGTACTTGCCAAGCCTAAAACTCCCCTTTTTCTACATACAGTATAAGCCACCTCTAATGTGTGCCCTAGGTAACCCCTAGAGCAGGGTGCTGTGTGGGTAAAAGGCAGTACATGTACCTGTGTAGTGTACACGTCCTGATAGTGTAAAACTCCTAAATTCGTTTTTACACTACTGTGAGGCCTGCTCCCTTTATATGCTGACATTGGGACTTCCCTCATACATTGTTGAAGTGGTAGCTGCTGATCTGAAAGGAGTAGGAAGGTCATATTTAGTATGGCCAGAATGGTAATACAAAATCCTTCTGACTGGTGAAGTTGGATTTAATATTACTATTTTAGAAATGCCACTTTTATCAAGTGGGCATTTCTCTGCACTTAAATCTTTCTGTGTCTTACAATCCACGTCTGGCTGGGTTTAGTTGACAGCTCCTTCTGCATTCACTCAGACACACCCCATACACAGGGTACTCAGCCTCACTTGCATACATCTGCATTTTGAATGGGTCTTCCTGGGCTGGGAGGGTGGAGGGCCTGCTCTCACACAAAGGACTGCCACACACCCTACTGGGACCCTGGCAGACAGGATTGAACCGAAAGGGGACCTAGTGCACTTCTAAGCCACTCTTTGAAGTCTCCCCCACTTCAAAGGCACATGTGTGTATAACACAGGGCCTCTGCCCTACCACCTCAGACACTTCCTGGAGAAGAAACCTGAACCAGGACCTGCACCCTGACAAGAAGAACTGCCTGGCTGCCTAAAGGACTCACCTGACTGCTTTCTACAGAGGACTGCTGCCTTGCTGTTGCCCTGCTGTCTTGCTGCTCTCTTGCTTTGCTGCAGAAGTGCTCTCCAAGGGGTTGGATAGAGCTTGCCTCCTGTTCCCTGAAGTCTCAGGACCAAAAAGACTTCTCTCTTGCAACTGGACTCCTTGTGCGGTGAAAAATTAGATGCACAGCTTGTTCCGTGGTGAAAAATTCACCGCTCACCGAACCGTAACAACGCCGCTCGACTTCGCAAGGAAAAGATCTACGCGTGCCTGCGGTGTGACCGGAACTTCGACGCACGGCCCGCCTGGACAACGCCGCCCGACTTTCAGAGGGGAAATCGACGCAGCGCCTGCCGTGAGATAGAAATTTCCACGCATCGCCCACCAGAACGATGCACAGCTGGTCAACAAGCCCAGGATTCCACGCACAGACCCCAGGGTGTTTGAAAACCACGCGACCCAAAGAGGAGACCCGTCTGCGCGCCGGAAATCGGCGCAACGTCTTCCCTGTGTGAAAAATAACGACACAAGTCCTTGTGTGAAGGGGCGAAACCGACGCACACACCATTTTCCACACATCTCCTCCTCTGCAGCCCTTTGCAGAGATTTTTCACTCCAACCAGGTACTTTGTGCTTGAAAGAGACTTTGTTTGCTTTTAAAAGACTTAAGACACTTTGGCCCTCATTCTGACCTTGGCGGTCTTTTCGCGAGACCGCCGAGTTACCGCCGCGGTGAAGACCGCCGACCGCAGCGGTATGCCGCTGTGCGCATTCCGACCGCTGGGAGCGTTCCGCCGGGAAACCGCCAGCAGCCACACTGGCGGTCGGCGGAAAAGTGGAGACTGGTCAACCTCCACCGCCACGCCAGCAGAATACCGCCCACAGAATTACGACCCACATATCTGTGTGGCGGTCTTCTGTTGGCGGTGTTCTGTTGGCGGTCACCTCCCCATGGCTCCCGTCGCCTCCCGGAGGACCAACGCACAAGGTAAGTTGACCGTCCGTGAGGGGAGGGGGAGGGGGGGTGTTGTGTGATGTGGGCGTGTATGGGGGTGTGCGTGTGAGTGTGTAGAGGGGGTGTGTGAGTGCGTGTATGCGGGCGGGGGGTGCTGCTGTGTCTATGGGTAATGTGTGCTGTTCGGCAGGTGCGCATGTCTGCATGTATGTGTGCGGGTATGTGTCCCCGTTGTGTATGTGTGTGTAGGGGGTGTGTATATGTGCATGTTGGGGGTGTGTGCATGTCGGGGTGCATGTATGTGCATGTCGGGGTGTGGGTGGGGAGGAGGTTCTTACCACCTCTGGGGGGTGGCAGGGGGGTGGAGGGTGTGGGGGGAGGACTCAGGTGGGTAGTGGGGGGTGGGGGAGACCCCTATCAGTGCCAGGGAAGGAATTCCCTGGCCCCGATAGTGCTTACCGCCATGGTTCGCATGGCGGTTCCCGACCACCAGAAACCGCGGCGGTAGGCAGGGTCATGATACCGTTGGCGGTCTCGGGACGACCGCCGGGCCGGAGTGCGCAAACTCCAGCCCGGCGGTCATGACCGCCGTGGCGGTCAGAGTGGGGAAGTGGCGGTCGATCGCGGCGGTGACCGCCGCGGTCAGAATGCCATTTTTCTGACCGCCGGTCTGTTCGCGGTCCGACCGCCGCCTCTCCGCCGACCGCCAAGGTCAGAATGAGGGCCTTTATATCACTTTCCAGTGATATCTTTACATTTTCTTATTGCATCGTTTATCATTTTGACCTGCAAATATCCAGATAAATATTATATATGTTTCTAAACACTGTGTGGTGTATTTTTGTGGTGCTATATTGTGTTATTGTATGATTTATTGCACAAATACTTTACACATTGCCTTCTAAGTTAAGCCTGATTGCTCAGTGCCAAGCTACCAGAGGGTGGGCACAGGATAATTTGGATTGTGTGTGACTTACCCTGACTAGATGTAGGGTCCTTGCTTGGACAGGGGGTAACCTGACTGCCAACCAAAGACCCCATTTCTAAAATTCATCTTAATAAAACACTCAACATGAATTCACATTAGTACTTCACTTAGTATAAATGCAAAAACGTTTTTATGTTAAAAAGTAACTTCTAAATACAAATGATGGCCACATGGTCCACCATATTTCCAATGTGCAGATTTTATATTTTTCTAAGTCATTTTCTCTGTGAGGCCTTTCAAATGCAGAATTTGTCACGATAAGCTAACTTCTATGCCACTCATAAATTAATAATATTTGATCTCTCTCATTACTGACAATAATAAACAATTTCCTTCCTTGAAATTGTAGATGTCTTTTTTCATAGGAAAACGGCTCTGTATTCTCTGAACATGAATGTTCTTGTTGAAAGGTTCAACAGAGTCATTGTTGAGGCAGTACACGCAGCTTTGGTGATGTTAAAAAACATTGTTTCAGAGACGATTTAGGTATGTTATTCCTCTCCCGAATGGATCACAGTTTTTCTCCTTTTGCTATCTTTTTGTTTTTGATAACCAATTTTTATTGAGTTTTCATTTTGCTTTCTTAAAGGGGAGGGTCCCTCGCACTTATCTTAATCCTTCATTGATTAAGCAGGAGTTACATGTCCTTGAACTCAAGGAAATATATCACAAAACTAAAGCCGATGTTGGTTTTAAAATTGGAAAGTTGAATTATGAAAGAGAAACGTCCAGTAGTCCGAGGTTAAGGGTAAGTTATTGTGTCAAAATCAAGTTTCCCAATCATGTTAAAAAAAAAGGTGAGTCAACATTTTCCAAAGTCTTTAGAAATGTTAGATTGGGGAAATCGTTTGCAAAATTTAACAATGATTCTTGGTGGAGTATGAGCAGATTAGCCGAGGTTAATGAGTGTTTGTTGAACAAGGGGAATTCAAAATGTGTTAATATGACCATGTGTTAATATGACCATGTTTGAGAGATTTTCTAATTGTGGCTCACTATTTCTTTCTTTTGCAGTTGGCGGTGGAGTAACTGATTCCAATGACAATTCCTCACTTGACAATATTTCTTCTAGTGCACATGAGTCCTCTTAATCTTTGGGTAAGAAAGGGCCTAAGCTGGAAATAAAATGTATTTTGAACAAACATTTAGAAGTTGAGCAAGGTCTTTCTTGAAGTCATTTGCCTTATAGTTACCTGTGATGGACAGCAAGGTGAATCAGCCACAAAGGAAGATAGTGGCTCCTAAAAACTTGCAGATTTTGTTTAAAGTTGAGTTGATAAAGGGAGGAGATGTGTTGTGTTTTTTTGTTTTTTGTTTATTTCGATATTTCTTTTCCTTAAGTTAAGCAGTGTTAGCAATGTTGCATTCTTATGTAGCACTGTTGTTATTTAAGTCTTCTACTTATTATGTTCTGTTATGCCTCATGTGTTTCTGCAGAGACCACATTCAAGAATTGTTTACACTTACCTGTTCTGTCAGTTGGAAGTTGGCTGTCCACTGGTGGGGACCTTTGTATCAATAAATATGTCCTGTTTCTTTCTCTCACAGCAAGTAGCACTGGGCCTGTATCTGGGACATCTTAAGGATTTTGGTGGCCCTGGGCCACACGTATTTTAGGGGACCTGTACAGCTTTGAATTTATGATCTAATTTCAGCTATCTCATGCCTCCTTTGGCCAGATTCCAAATGTGTTTACATCTAATATGCAGGGATAATGGGATGTGTTTTCAATCTTGTAACACAGGACCTGCTCACTAATACTACTGCACATAATCCCTGTGAGACCTTCCCACTTCTCATTTGTGATGTCCTGTTTTGATTTAAAAGAGACTTTTTTATGGATGTGGCATGAAACATTAACAAAACATTTCTCCACAAATGTCTGTAATAAACTCTCACAAATCACCCACATAAATTAAAGGAAAACAGTATTTAAAACACTCTATTTAAGAATTATTAAAGGTAATCAGGGCAAGACTTATTTCAGAACAAGGCTGGCTCTAAAGGGGCCCCCTGAAAGGCTGGGGCCCTGGGCAAGAGCCTACTTTGACAATGCCTTTATACTTCTCTGGGCTGTATCCAACACCCACATCAGATGCACAAAGAGATGTAGGTTTCTGAACCTGGCCATCATCATCCCAAATGAAGAAGCAATTGTGGAGTCTTCCATGTTTTAGGACGGAACCTTTCTGTATCCTAACGGAACCTGTATCAGTGTGACGTAATCACTAGAATAGAATGTAACGAAAGCTTGGTCTAGAATGTTGGATTTCACAGGTACCAACTGGGGAATAAAGATGTGATTTGAAGCTCTGTGTGTGATGTAGTTATTGGCGGGTACCAGGCAGGGAAGGATGCTACAACTGGTAACGATAAGTAACCCAAAGAAGAAAGTGCTCTCCTGGAGAGTGCTGAAGCATTTTCATCCTTCGCAGGAGTCAATGCTCAATTAGGTCAACGGATCTTTGGACCCTGCATAGGGTGTTGAAGAACAATACTACAAAATGTCAATCCAAACTAATGAAATTACACAGTATAACCAATGTGGCCATACAGGGAAAACTCCAATCAGGAATAACTTTAAGGACTTTTATTACAAACCTAAGCTCAAAGTCAGGAAGGCAATTCGCAAGACAGAGTTATAAAGCTACAGAATCACCAAAGTTGCCCAAGGCAATGAAGTAGATTTAGATGAAATACATTAAGAGAACTAAACGTTCAACAAAGATGATACAGAACATCAGTAAAATAACCTGATGTTTAGAAAACAGGCGTTGCTCAGATTTAATAAGCATTAAGGCATTTAATTAAAATCAAAAAAAGTTCAGCAAATTAGCACAAGGCAAAACCCTACTGAGTGACCAATCAGGGAGTAACATGCTGGGTGGAACATGTGCAGGCAAAAGACAAAAAGAATTTGGAAAAAGGTAATCTTGGACAACAGGTCACTAACTGAGATGGGCAAAAAGTAAGTAAAAAGGGAAAGCGTTGGCATATCAGAAGCTCAGCAAGAGTCTTCTTAGGGTTAAGGAAAGATATCTAAGTCTAAGCAAGGCATTTCAAATGGGCAAGAGTAGAGAGGAAGGTACCTCTCCAAGGGGCTCAGCATATGGAGAAGAATGGCAAGGAAGGTTCTGATCAATCTGCTTTGGGGAATCTGTAAGGTTTCTGCTGGGAATTTCTGAGCAAAGTCCATCTGGAAATCAAATTTTAACATTCATAAAGCAAGCTGACTCCTCAATGCAATAGTTCAGTGGTTCCCGAACCTTTGACTTTTGTGGACCCCCACTTTATCATTAATGGAACCCAGGAACCCCAGCTGAATCATCATTGGAATCCAGGGACCCCCACTGAGTCATTACTGGAAGCCTGGGACCTAATTTGTCAATATTTGTTAATATTTTGTAATTTTCTAAGCAGTCACGGACCCCCTGAGAAGGCTTCATGGACCCCCAGCGGTCCCCGGACCACAGGTTGGGAACCACTGCAACAGTTCATTTGACATTGAAGAAGCAACATATAATAGAAATCAATTATGAAACTCCAACTTGAAACATCCACATGGTTTCCCAGATTTGTTATGAGAACGGTGTCCATTTGTATACTTCCATGCAAGATTGAAACAAATGTCTAAACTGTCAGTACATAGTCCAGGCTGTTTCTCATCTAGGGTCACTTCCCTTACACGCTCTGTGTGTAAAACAATAGACATGTATTACCAAACTAGCCTTCCCACGGGAACAAAGTCTGAAAGAAAGTTACAGGTTAGCAAGATGACTTGACATTTTCTGCACAGTAACGAATACAGGGCCAAGCAGGCCTCACTTAGAATAATGCAAGATAACTAAAAAAGCACATTAATACATTCAAATAAACCACATCTTAATGTGCAAACCATAACTTTGACATTAACATACATTCATTAGCATTTATGTTACAATAACTTCAAACAAAATAACTCTGTTAATACATTTCAGTCAGTGTGGTGCAAAACTGCATTTCTCTACTCTTTGTATATGAATTTAACACATTCATCACAAGAAATTCAATATCGTTTCAAGGAAGATTTTTAGTTCAGACTCTATAATATAACATAATGATAGATGAATTCTTCACATTTAACTTACGGCCTGGTTTAAAGTATGGCGGATGGGGTTACTCTGTCACAAACATGACTGATATCCTGTCTGCTGTATTATGATCCCATTATATTGACTGGGATTCATAATATGGAGGACGGGGTATCCCTCACGTTTGTGAAAGAGTAACTCATCCGCCAAACTCTAAATCAGGCACTCAACCTTGATACCACCTGTGTTTCATTGAGTAGTCTAATGCAGTGGTTCCCAACCTTTTGACTTCTGTGGACCCCCATTTTATCAATACTGGAGCCCGGGGACCCCCACTGAATCATTATTGGAACACAGGGACCCCTGAGGAGTCATTACTGATAGCTGGGACCTAATATTATTAAGGGGGTGATTCTGACCCCGGTCTGCCCGCAGGGCATTCTGACCGCGGCGGTTCGGCCGCGGTCAGATGCGGAAAACCGGCGGTCTCCCGCCGGTTTTCCGCTGCCGATGTGAATCCTCCATGGCGGCGGAGCGCGCTCCGTCGCCATGGGGATTCTGACACCCCCTACCGCCATCCTGTTCCTGGCGGGACTCCCGCCAGGAACAGGATGGCGGTAGGGGGTGCCGCGGGGCCCCTGGGGGCCCCTGCAGTGCCCATGCCAATGGCATGGGCACTGCAGGGGCCCCCGTAAGAGGGCCCCACTTAGTATTTCAGTGTCTGCTATGCAGACACTGAAATACGCGACGGGTGCCACTGCACCCGTCGCACCTTCCCACTCCGCCGGCTCAATTCTGAGCCGACGTCCTCGTGGGAAGGATGATTTGCCCTGGGCTGGCGGGCGGCCTTTTGGCGGTCGCCCGCCAGCCCAGGGCAAATCCCAAAATACCCTCAGCGGTCTTTCGACCGCGGAGCGGTATTTTGGTGGGGGAACTCTGGCGGGCGGCCTCCGCCGCCCGTCAGGGTCAGAATGACCCCCTAAATGTTTTAAGCAGCCGCGGACCCCCTGAGGAGGCTTCGCGGACCCCCATGGGTCCCCTGCCCACAGGTTGGGAACCACTGGTCTAATACAAATCAACACTAACATAGTTTACCAGTGCATCACTCTACGTTCAAACTATTACTGCTTTGATTAACATAATGCATAAACTGTCACATATAGGTGATCACTGTGACATGAGGCGCAGTACTAAAACGTCTGCCACATCAAGAGCTTGTCCACTGTCCAACCAAACTGGTTGTGTGTGGCACATGTCTCTTTGCTGAAGTGCTCAGTCGACAGTTGGCATATGTGGAGTCAAAGCGCTACTCCAGCCGGTGTGGAGAATTTGATGGGAAAGAAAGCTTCACTAAAAAGTCTACGCATCATTGGCCAGGAAGCTACAACCAAGACCCTACTAAAAGGTACTGCGCTGCCATGCAAAATAAAGTTATACATTGTACGGAATGTTAACCCTAAAGGTGGATACAACTAGGTTTGCAAAGTGCTGCAACGCAGAGATAAACCAGGTGTGAAAAGAGAGACTGAACCAAGATCCATCAAGGACATAAGAGGCTCATCAGCTTACCTGAACTAATTAAAGAGAGTCATCATCCTACGGCCGAGGGTGAATCTAGGAGAAGTGCCTGGGATTGTGCCCACAGAGCTGCCATTCCTGCAGAGGGGAGAAAGTTTGCAGAAAGTCATTCTGCCGATGAAGCCTATCAAGGATGACCCCGAGTCTGGCTAATTGCAGGGCCAGAACAGGATCATGAATGAAACAGATCCTGATTTCCAGCCAGTAGAGCCAGAGAGAGCTCCTGTCACAGCATCAGGGAGCATGCTACTTTCAACATCAGTATGTTCCACACAGGTCTGCCATGCTACGACCTTCCTGAAATGACTACCACCACCTTTTGATACTGCCAAAAAGCAAAATACTGGAGATAGATGGGCAGCTTTGATAGAGACATTTGAAGATTTCATTGATGCAATTGAAGAGACTAATAACAGGAAGATTACCAAATATTAAAAAAATCTTGCTGGTGATGATGTGAAAGAAGTCATAAAGAAAATCCAGAGAACTGATGAAGAAGTCACGTACCATCAAGTTAAGAATGTGTTGAATCTCAAAGTCAATCCAGTTCTGAACATTGATTACGAACTATGGTGGTCAGTACAACCCTGGCGGAAGATGTTAAAGCAGCGGTAAGACCGCCAACAGGCCGGCGGTAAAAAAATTGGAATTACGACCGTGGCGGAAACCACCAACAAAGACAGCCACTTTAACACTCCGACCGCCACAGCGGTACAAACAAACAGCTTGGCGATCACTGCCAACAGACAGGCGGAGGACAAAGTACCGCCCACAGTATCACAACCTACCAATCTGCCACCTTTTCCAGGGCGGATTCACAGCGGACAAAAACACGGCGGAAACAGGACTTCGAAGGGAAAACGCTCACCTCTACACACCACACGTGGAACCAGGACGCCATGGAACCAGAGCTGCAGATCCTGCCAGCCCTTATCTTCTTGCTCCTCTACCAGGAGCACGAACGCCGGCGGCGAAGACCACGGTGAGTACTGCATCTACGACACAGGGGAAGGGGGAGGGAAAAAACAGGGACACACACGCAACACGCAACACCCCCACCCTCACCCACGACAACACACACACTAATACATCATGATAAATTATAGTTACACCCCCAACCCCCCGGAAGAATGCAAAGACCAAAGAAAATGAGTGTAACCATTGTAATATATTAAACTCAATGACACAAAAATATATATATATATACACTATAAACAAAATATACACCAAGAACAGTAGTCCAGGTAGTGCTCCATTGAAGTCCGTGGAACACTGGGCCCACATGGTATGGGCGAGGCCCACACAAGATCCCCGACCATGACGGAGAGAACACTGCAGGGGCATCAGATAGCAATAAAACAGGCATCTCAGAGGGAGGGAAACAGGGGGCACCTGAGCCGGTTGAGTGCACGACACCAAATCCACGAGGGGGCCACATGCCCACTGTTCAATCCTGGGGAGTGCAAAGCCACAGTCTCTCAAGTCTCTACAGTGGGTGGTTTGCCCACTGTTCAATCCTGGGGAGTGCAAAGCCACAGTCTCTCAAGTCTCTACAGTGGGTGGTATGCCCACTGTTCAATCCTGGGGAGTGCAAAGCCACAGTCTCTCAAGTCTCTACAGTGGGTGGGTTGCCCACTGCTGCATCCTGGGGAGTGCAAAGCCACAGTCTCTCAAGTGGATGGATCTCTCCACTGGTTCTGGAGGGGGCATGGTGCCCAGAGTGCTTCATCCTGCCAAGGACTGAGGTAGTGGATGGATCTCTCCACTGGTTCTGGAGGGGGCTTGGTGCCCAGAGTGCTTCATCCTGCCAAGGACTGAGGTATTGGATGGATCTCGCCACTGGTTCTGGAGGGGGCTTGGTGCCCAGAGTGCGTTATCCTGCCAAGGACTGAGGTAGTGGATGGATCTCTCCACTGGTTCTGGAGGGGGCATGGTACCCAGAGTGCTTCATCCTGCCAAGGACTGAGGTAGTGGATGGATCTCTCCACTGGTTCTGGAGGGGGCTTCATGTCCAGAGTGCTTCATCCTGCCAAGGACTGAGGTAGTGGATGGATCTCTCCACTGGTTCTGGAGGGGGCATGGTCCCCAGAGTGCGTCATCCTGTCAAGGACTGAGGTAGTGGATGGATCTCTCCACTGGTTCTGGAGGGGGCACGGTGCCCAGAGTGCTTCATCCTGCCAAGGACTGAGGTAGTGGATGGATCTCTCCACTGGTTCTGGAGGGGGCTTGGTGCCCAGAGTGCCTCATCCTGCTCGTGACGGACTCAGTAGCGTCAGGGCCCTTGGCGCTCATGGGCCAGCGGTGCTTGTGGCGCGGTGCCCTGTTCAGCGGTGCCCTGTTCAGCGGTGCTTGTGGCGGCTGTGCCCTGTTCAGCGGTGCTTGTGGCGGCGGTGTCCTTTGCTGCTGGCGGTCCTTCATGGCCCAGCGGGGCTGGTGCTGGCGGTCCTCTCTGGCCCAGCGGGGCTGGTGCTGGCGGTCCTGTCTGGCCCAGTGGGTCTGGTGCTGGCGGTCCTGTCTGGCCCAGCGGGGCTGGTGCTGGTGGTCCTGTCTGGCCCAGCGGGGCTGGTGCTGGCGGTCCTCTCTGGCCCAGCGGGGCTGGTGCTGGCGGTCCTCTCTGGCCCAGCGGGGCTGGTGCTGGCCTCTTGGGCAGCAGGGCAGGTGATGGCGGTGGCCTCTTGGGCAGCAGGGCAGGTGCTGGCGGTGGCCTCTTGGGCAGCACGGCAGGTGCTGGCGGTGGCCTCTTGGGCAGCACGGCAGGTGCTGGCGGTGGCCTCTTGGGCAGCGGGGATGATGACGGTGGGCTCCTGGGCAGCGGGGATGATGGCGGTCTTCTCTGCTGTGCTGCTCTTCCCAGACCTGCTGACTTTCTTGTGGCCCTTCCCCATCTTGGAAGGTGTCGCAGCTGACTCCACACTTCCACCTGTACCCCTGGGAGCGGCTTTGGTGGCTGGAGTCTTCCCCCTCTCCCGCTGGGCACTGGCCAACTTTTGATGCTTCACAGGTGGGGGACTGTCCGTGCTGTGGCTCCATGCCACACTGGCTGCCTTGGTGGCCGGTGCACTCCAGATTCCGGTGACTACAGGCACTACTGGTCCCGGAGATGTTGTGGCTGAGGTGCTAGGTTGGGACCTGGAGAGTCGGGCCCTAGGAGACGGACGGGGTGGGGGAGGTGTGGGAAAGAGGTCAAGGTTGGACAAGAAAGGTTTTTTGGAAACACTGGGACGGGTAGCTGGAGGGGGTTTGGGAGTGGAGGAAGAGGTTGTGGTTGTAGGAGGTGTTCGTTTGGTGACTTTGGGTGAAGGTGCATGCACTGGAGGCTGTCATGAGGTGGATGGCTGTTGGGTGGGTGTGTGCCTGCGTTTGTGTATCTTGGGAGGTGGCGTCACAGAGACACTGGGAGAGGACACAGGGGACGTGTGGATGGCAGTGGGGGTGGTGACTGCACGTGAGCGGGGTGTGGTGGTGTGTGTGCTGGTGATGGCAGTAGTGGCTGTAGATGTAGTGCATGCAGGTGTGAGTGGAGACGAGACTGGGAAGGAGGAGGGAGACGAGGAGGGGGACACAGTGGAGGCAGTGAATGTTGGTGTGTCTGCATGTGTGTGATGCTTGCGTGAGTGCCTGTGGGATGTGTGGTGCTTATGTTTGCCTGAGCTTCCCTTGTGTGTTGACGTGTGTGCATGCTGGTCTGAAGGTGTGCTTGGGATAGGCTGTGGTAGAGGGGATTGGGTCTGGGTGGAGGAAGTTGGAGGGGGGAGGCTAGACACAGGGCCAATGGCTGCCATCAGTGCTGAGGCCACAGTCTGAAAAGCTCGCTGAAGGGCCGCCTGACCAGAATGAATGCCCTCCAGGAATGCATTTTTTTTTTGCAACTGCCTTTCTACACCTTAGATGGCATTCAAAATGGTAGACTGCCCAACATTGAGGGACCTGAGGAGGTCAATGGCCTCCTCACTGAGGGCAGCAGGGGTGACTGGGGCAGGGCCTGAGGTGCCTGGGGCGAAGGTGATGCCCACCCTCCTGGGTGAGCGGGCACAGGGCAAAGGCTGAGGGGCAGCTGGGAGGGGGGTGCTGGTAGGGGGGGTGGCGGCTGTACCTGTAGATGCTGGGGCACAGATGTTGCCGCCACCACAAGGGAGCTCCCATCAGAGGACGAGTCCGTGTCACTAGTGTCAGCTCCTGTCCCCGCCGTGGAGCTCCCCTCGCCCTCCGTCCCACTGCTGAACTCAGATTCCGTTGTCTCGCCCTCCAGGGCCATGTAGGATGCAGCTCCCTCTTGCTCCGTTGCCACTGCTCCTCCGCCTGATGATGCTAATGCACACAAGAACAGGGAGACCACAAAAAGGGGGGGGGGGACAGAAGCTAGACATGTTGAGTGCATGCATTACCGCTACCGTTGGCGGACACGACGGACACTGAAGCCCCCTGAACTACGCCGCGCACTTGGCCTCCACTGTTCAATCCCTGGGACATCTGCGCACATGGATGACACAGGAGCCTGACTAGGTGTACTTGGCACTGTACACAGGTGGGGTGGGGTGCCACAGGCTCTGCCAGAACAAGGGGACCTTGCCTTCTAAACTCGCCCTGGCCTAGGGAAACCCCCAGCCCACCTCCCCCACCCCCACCCAGACACCTCCACTGCGCGCAAAATCAGCAGAATGAGAGTGTACTCACCCCCCTTGTGGCTGCTGTGATGCCCCCAAGTGCCCATCCAACTCCGGGTACGCCACCGCCAGGATCCTGAACATCAGGGGGGTCATGGTGCGACGGGCATCCCTCCCACGTTGGGAGGCCATCCCCAGCTGGGCCTCCGCCGTCTTCTTGCTCCAGCGGCGAATGTCCTCCCATCTTTTCCGGCAGTGGGTGCTCCGTCTGTGGTAGACCCCCAGGGTCCGGAAGTCCTTGGCGATGGCACGCTAAATATCTTTTTTCTGGTGGGTGCTGACCTACATGAATTGTACAGGGGGAAAAGAAAAGTTATTACCAAATGCACCGTCGCAGCCATGGGGCCCCCATCCCTACCCTTGCCATGATGCACATACACTCACCGTCGTTTCATGCACGCCTCAATCTCCCCCCCCATTTTTCATCCACCCCACTCCACACAGGCATAGCCCATACAGCATGCTCCCAGTGTATTTACCTCTTTGTCTGGAGGACCGTAGAGTAGCGTGTACTGGGGGAGGACCCCATCCACGAGTTTCTCCAACTCCTCCGATGTGAAGGCAGGGGCCCTTTCCCCAGTCGCACGAGCCATTGTCTCTTCCAGACCGAGGTCACAGCAGCACTTGCAGTGTAGGTCCTCTCTTGTTGAAGATCAGGTATCGAGTGATTGAAAAGACAGAAAATGGTGGTCACGTCTGCGGCGGTGCGTACCGTCACAGCCGGCGTACATCGTCATTGGCTCCTGGGACCCATAGGGTCCAATGTTAACCAATGCAGCATTGTGCTGCGGTCTTCGACCACCTACCGCAACGGTGTACAATGCCAGCGCAGTTACCTCACATCCCATTGTCCCACTTTACAGGTCAGGCAGCCGCCATTTCGGGGGCCCACATGGTTTAATTTTTAACTGCGTCACACATACCTAGACCTAGCCTCAACACACATACAGGCCAATTTTTTGGATTATGATTCGTGTTCTGTGTAAGCTGTGGGGACGTACCTCTGAGCTGTTTGACTCTGTGCTCGCTGTTGTCCTTCATAGGCACCGTCCGCTGGGACATGTGAGGAGATGGCGGCATCCTCTGGTGTACAGACCGCTGGTGGACCTGTCGACAATGGAGGAAAGACATGTGATCATCACCTACAGGCTTGACCGTGCCACAATCCAGGAACTGTGTGCCCAGCTGGAGCCAGACCTGATGTCAGCTATCCGCCATCCCACAGGAATCCCCCCTCAAGTGCAGGTGCTGTCAGTACTCCATTTCCTTGCAAGTGGGTCATTTCAAACAACAGTGGCCATAGCATCAGGGATGTTCCAGCCTATGTTTTCCAACGTGTTGTCCAGAGTGTTGTCTGCCCTGGTGAAACACATGCGGAGCTACATCGTTTTCCCTCAGGTGGAGGATTTGCCTATAGTGAAAGGAGCCTTCTATGCCCTGGGACATATCCCCAACATCATAGGTGCCATTGATGGGACCCATGTGGCTTTGGTACCTCCCACAGGAGTGAACAGTTGTACAGAAACCGGAAGAGTTATCATTCCATGAATGTGCAGATGGTGTGTTTGGCAGACCAGTACATCTCCCATGTGAATGCCAAGTTCCCTGGCTCAGTGCATGAGGCCTACATCCTGCGGAATAGCAGCATCCCTTATGTGATGGGTCAACTCCAGAGGCACCGTGTGTGGCTAATAGGTGAGCACCTGGAAGCAAGTCAGTGGGAATGGTTGTCTGGGTCTGGGGATATCCCTACAGGTTAGTGTGTGTCTAACAGTTGTCCCTCGCCATTTGCAGGTGACTCTGGTTACCCCAACCTGTCATGGCTACTGACCCCAGTGAGGAATCCCAGGACCAGGGCAGAGGAACGCTACAATGAGTCCCATGGGCGAACTAGGAGGGTGATCGAGCGGACCTTCGGCCTCCTGAAGGCCAGGTTCAGGTGCCTCCATATGACAGGTGGATCCCTATTCTACTCACCAAAGAAGGTGTGCCAGATCATCGTGGCCTGCTGTATGCTTCACAACTTAGCTTTGCGACGACAGGTGCCTTTTTTGCAGGAGGATGGTCCAGATGGCGGTGTTGTTGCAGCTGTGGAGCCTGTGGACAGTGAAGACGAGGAAGCAGAAGAAGAGGACATGGACAACAGGAACTCAGTGATCCTGCAATATTTCCAGTGAGACACAGGTAAGAATACAAACCTGCCTACTACATGTACTTTAACACTATAACCTCTCTACTGTCTGTCGTTTTCACCCAGTGTATGGTCACTGAGTTGTCACTTTCCCTTACGATTTCACAGATGTGGGTCCCACAGTGTGACATCTGCTTTGTTTCCTCATGGACTAGAGCTGTGTGACATAGGTATGTTGAGATTACAATTGAAAGAGCATTTTGCCACAGTAATTGCTAATACACTATTCTGAAATCACAGACTGACTCCAGATTGTTTTGTGCTTCAAGGGTATTTATTTAAGTGCTCAATATTGGAGGGGGTTGTAAAATGGTGAGGGGTGATGGTGGAGGAATGTCCATGGCAGAGTCCAGTCTATTAGTCTCACAGGTGCATTGCCCAAATGGGCATAGGAAGTGGAGCTGGGGCAGTTTGAGGATGGACAGGGTGACAAAGTGGGACAGAAGGATGACATTCAGGGTGGTCTCATTTCTTAGCGGGGGTCTTGGCATCATTCTCTGTCTTTGTCCTGGATCTCAGGGACCGTTTGCGGGGTGGTTCTCCCTCTGCAGGGGTTGGGGTGCTGGTGTGGTGGTCCTGTGGCGGTGCCTCCTGTCCACTAGCGCCGGCGGAGGTGGTGGGCAGTTCATCGTCCATGCTAGTGTCAGGGGCCCCTTGTTGTGCCACACTGTCCCTCCTGGTGTTGAGTACTTCCTTCAGCACCCCTACGATGGTGCCCAGGGTGGAATTGATGGCTCTGAGTTCCTCCCTGAAGCCCAAATACTGTTCCTCCTGCAGGCGCTGGGTCTCCTGAAACTTGGCCAGTACCGTTGCCATCGTCTCCTGGGAGTGGTGGTAGGCTCCCATGATGGAGGAGAGGGCCTCGTGGAGAGTGGGTTCCCTTGGCCTGTCCTCCCCCTGTCGCACAGCAGCCCTCCCAGTTCCCCTGTGTTTCTGGGCCTCCGTCCCCTGGACCGTGTGCCCACTACCACTGCCCCCAGGTCCCTGTTGTTGTGGTGGTGGTGGGTTAGCCTGGGTTCCCTGTAGTGGTGGACACACTGCTGCTTGACGTGTCCTAGGAACAGAGGTATGGGCCCTCTGGGTGGGTGCTGTGCTGGTGTTTCCAGAGGTGGGAAGGTCTGTAGTGGCCTGTGACTGTGTGAGGGGAACCGACTGTCCCGAGGTCCCTGATGGGCCGGACTGGTCATCTAGATCCAGTTCAACAGAGCTGCTGTCATCACTGTGGGCCTCTTCTGTTGGTGGTGTGGACATGTGTGGACCCTCCTGTCCAGTGACGTTGGTTAGGGCTCCTGCAGGGGTATAAAAGGATGTTTATTACATCTGTGTGTGCCATGGTGTGCAATGGGTGGGTGTCCGTGTACCCCAGTGCTTGCATTCCTGTGTAGGACCTTTTCTGATGGTGGTTTAGGGGGGTGTATGGGTATGTGCAGTGGCAATGCTTTGGTGATGGGTGTCCATGCTTTGTTGTTGCATGCAGGGCTTGGTAATGGGATGGGTCGGTTGTGATAGTGGGACATTTGTGAGGAGTATAAGTGATGGGGGTGAGGGTGGGGGTATGTCTTGGCATGCAGGTAGGGTGTGGGATGTAATAGTTAAGATTTGACTTACCAGAGTCCATTCCTCCATCTACTCCTGCGAGGCCCTCAGGATGCAGAATCACCAAGACCTGCTCCTCCCATGTTGTTAGTTGTTGGGGAGGAGGTGGGGGTCCGCCGACAGTCCGCTGAACCGCAAGGTGGTGTCTTGAGACCACGGAACGCAACCCCGTAGGTCGTTCCACCTCTTCCTGATGTCATCCCGATTTCTTGGGTGCTGTCCCACTGTGTTGACCCTGACCACTATTCTGCACCATAGCTCCATCTTCCTAGCTATGGAGGTGTGCTGCACCTGTGATCCGAATAGTTGTGGCTCTACCCAGAGGATTTCCTCCACCATGACCCTGAGCTCCTCCTCAGAGAACCTGGGGTGTCTTTGCCGTGCCATGGGGTGGTGTGGATGATGTGTAGGGTGGTGTGTGTAGTGATAAGTGGGGTGATATTTAGTGGTGTGTTGTGTGAGGTGCGTGGAAGTTCTGTGGGTGATGGTATTGTGTGCCTGTGGATGCTTGGTAGTTGTTTGTGGTGTCTTTCTCTGGCCTTCGTTCGGGATTTTGGTCATAGGGGTTTGTGGGTGATGTGGGTGTGTGTTTTATATTGTATTGGGTGTGTGGGTGTGGTGTGTGTATGTGTATCAGGTGTGTGTGTTTCAAATTGTCCAATGTGGCTGTGTTTTGTATATGTGTGTGTATTTTGAGCGCGGCGGTGTGTACCGCCAATGGAATACCGCAGTTGAAAGACCGCCGCGTAGATTCGTGTGTCGTGATAGTGTGGGCGTATTTCTGTTGGCGTGACGGTGGAGGTTTTGTTTTCGCCAGTTTATCACTAACCTTTGGTGTGGCGGACTTGTGTGGGTGTCTGAATTTTGGCGGATTCCGTGCTGTGGGTCATAATAGCTGTGGCGGAATTCCACGGCCGCGGTGGTTTGTTGGCGGTCTTCTGCACAGCGGTAAGTGGCTTTTACCGCCAATGTTGTAATGAGGGCCTATGTCTTTTCAGATAAGAACGTGAATTTAATGTTGAAGTAGCCATGAGTCTTAGGGTTATTGATGGATGCTTGCCCAATTCATTCAGGCGATGAATGCTGAGAGAAACTCTTAGGATGGAGCGAGTGTTGATGGCTGCCAGAGCTGAGGACCGTGCTGAGAGACAAGCTGCTGACATGGAGGCCGAGGTGCCCAGAGTGAGTCAGTCATGAGTGTGAAAAGTAATCCGAAGCAAAAAACAGAAGGACACAAAGTGATGTCTACATGTAAAAAGAAGTTGTATTTTAGATATGGATTTTCGTTTCCACATGAAGGGAAGTGTTCCGCCATTTGACAGATATATAAAGACTGTGGGAAAGAGACCCATTTTGTGATGGTGTGTGTTAAATGAAAGAAAAAGTAAGCATGTTACGGTGAAAAGACAAAATGGTTGCCAAAATGTTCCAGAAGCAACATTCGATGTATGCCCAGAAGGCTAAGCAGCAACATCAGCTGAGGCAAATACATATCAAACAAAGTTGATCGCCATCTAAAACATCGTCAAACAGTTCCTCTGCCTCAAAATAAAAATAAATGGTAGTGAAGTAAGTGATTGTGCCATGTCAATGTTTACCTCAGAGAAAGGTGCACATGTCAGACTGGTCGCATGTGAGGAAGAATGTCAGTCAAAGAAAAGTCGACATGCCAAAGCAACAAAATCATACAAACACTGTTTAAAGATGACAACGATAATAAATGGTTGTTCGATACCATTCATTATTGACAGTGGTGCATTGATAAACATAATGCCTGAAGAGAAATATAATGAACTGTCTCTATTTCCATGGCTTACGCCGTCGAAGACCAAAGTGTATACTTGGACTGCATCTAAACTCATAAAGTCAAAGTTAATTTATAGACAATGAAACATAAGAAAATTAAGGTACAAGCACCGATCCATGTGCTTCAAGGTACAGCGTCAAGTACCTGTTTGCTCATTTTCAACACAGCTGCTGATATGGAACTAATTTCTGTGAGTTACAACATGAATGCTCATCATGAAATAGTAAGTAAATGTCCTTTGTTGTTTTGTAAAATTGAACATTAATGAGGATGTCTTTCCTGTTGTTCAGAGACATAAACAATCTACTTTTCATTTACAAGAAGCTTGAAAAGAACTTGAATCGTTGATTCAGCATGACACTATTGAGCATTCCACTGGTGCAACACCATGGGTTTCGCCCATTGTAGTAGTGCCTAAAAAGAATAGTGATGGAGCTGTGTGCATATGCGTTGACATGCGTCAGACAAACAAAGCAATTAAACGAGAATGACATCCAGGGACTTGATTTAATTGAAGGTTGTCATCAGCTGAAACTTGAAGAAAGCTGCAGGTACATTACAATTTTTTCCACACATTTTGGTTTGTTTAGATACAACCGACTTAGTTTTGGTGTGTCATCATCTACCGAACTTTTCCAACATGTCATTCGACATACCATACAGCCTGTTGTGAATGCATTCAACTATAGCGATGACAATAGTTTTTGGAACTACACAGTTGCAACATGATGAAGTTCTCACACAAGTATGACAATAACTTAATGATGCAGGTTTGACTTTGAATTTAGACAAGTGTGAGTTCAACAAGACAAAACTGAAATTATTTGTCCATAACCTTTTTGATGGGGGTATGATGCCTGATCCTGCAAAAGTACATGCTCTGTCAAATGTTGATCCCACACATTATGTTTCAATGGTATGTTTTTTTCTTGGCATGGCAGTTACTGTTCAAGATACATACAAGACTTTACCACTGTTCGTGCTCCTCTGCGAGACTTGACGAGGAAAAAATGTTTATTTTCCATGGTTACAAGAATGTGATGAAAGTTTCAAAAGAATCAAACATACCATTGAAAATGCTAGTGAAATGGCATACTTCAATCCAAAGCTTTATACAGAGTTTGTGGTTGATGCTAGCCTTATCGGGTTAGGCAATATCCTTGTACATGATAGTGGACGCCCAAATGCTCAACGCCATATTGTGGACTAAGCTAGTAAAAGTCTTTCTCAAACAGAACGTGCTTACTCACAACCTGAGAAATAAATTTTGGCTGTGATGTGGGCTTGTCAACATTTCAATGTATTCCTATATGGAAAGCATTTTACACTGGTAACTAACTGATCATCAAACTCTGCTGACCATCTTTGGCAATCCAAGACCCAAGATGCCCCCTTGCATTGAACAATGGGGATTACAAGAGTTTAATGATACCATTGTGCATCATCAAGAAAAGTATCAGAATCTTGCTTACTACTTTTCGAGAGTGCCTATACAAGGTCATGGTCCTCCATCTAAAACGGCTGAGTCCTACATTAATTTCATTGTCAGGTATACAGGCAGCTATATAGCAAGGTGACGTTCTCAAGGCTGCAAAATACATATAACAACTTTGGTACTATGTTCCTTGTCCTGAATGATTAGAGGATGATAACAATGTCAATAGCGTTGTGATGGTGTTGGGACACCGATAACATAGAATGTATGTATTACCTTATTGGATGTTTTTACCTTACATCTTTTCTCTCGCTGATATAATGGGCTACGCACTGCACTAATCTTTTGCGATTTGGTACACAGCAGGTACTAAATCTGACCCTTATATGCTATTGACATTGTTATCATCTGCTAATCATTCAGTACAAGGAACGTAGTACCAAAGTTGTTATATGTATTTTGCAGCCTTGAGAAAGTCACCTTGTGACGAAACAGGTGTTGGCTTGCCTTTACAACGATGTTCTTCTATTTGAATACGATGGCTGTGGCTCTGACACGATGATTCCTTGACGGACTATGTGCTGATGTCTCCGAATAAAAGAATCCACTAGCCTTGAACTTTATTGAAGGACTTGTTTTGTGGATGAACTTTTTGAGTGCTGTGACATCTGCAACCACATATCCAAATACGTTTGAAAAATCTGAAAGCTTATACTGCGTTGATCATCATGTTTTTCAGTTAGGATGGCAATGATCTTTCCATACCTAGATACCATGTGGCGCCCAGTCAGTTGCAAAAAGCCTTGCTAGGACTACCATTATTACTTTATATTGCCGCCTGTTTGCTCCACTGCTGGGGTGTGAACCCTTGTAGACAGTGTGGGCTGCATGAATCTGCATTGCTTCCATGCGGCACAAATGTCGGAGGTATCCTTTGTCAGCCTGCAAGGTGAAATATGGATGTTGGTGGCCTTTTAAATGAAGTATTGGATGCAAATTTGACAGGTACTTGCTGGCATTAAATTTGTTGTTGAATTTTGTGTCGTTTTACAAATTGTCAACATTTTAAAAAGGAAGTTATTTGAAAACCCTCCACTAAGTTATGGTTGAATGATGCAGTGTATTGTCAGAACCAACTGACCAGCTACTGGGAACTGATGCCTCAGAGATCCCGCCCTAACAGTATATGGGATCCCCTCACTGTTTTTCTTCAAAGCATACAAGACGCCATCGCTGAGGAAGTCGACCCGAAACTATAGCCCCATACCTTATACATGGCTATGATGTCAAGTGGTCACCCCCAAAGTCCCTACGCTATCACACACACTACCACCTTCCTAAAAAATCTGTACTTTGTTAATGTCTATGTCAGACACACGACTCTGTAAGAGTCTCAATATGCTCTTGGAGTCACAAAACAGGTAGGAGCTTTGTGACAACAGTAGGTTTAGTGCTGATTATAACTATGAAAGTGCAATACTTTTTTCACCTGCAACCCTTCATACTCTGGCGTATTCTTGTCATTGTGGCTCTGTTTTTATTGACAAATGCCAATAAAAAACAATTCAATAAAAAGGATGATATTTTCCTTCAGATAGGGCATTTTTTAGGCCTTCTAGTGATTTTTAACTGGGACTCACACCTTTTACGCCATGTTTTTCATTACCAGAGTCCCACACAGCCTGAGAATTACGTCCTGATTTTTCATTACACGTGTACTTTTGCACAATAACTGTCGCCCAGCACGTTTTTTTTTCTTCACTTTTGGGTCATGGAAAACTGTGCTGCAGTTTTACCGCTTGCTAGCGAGGATTGCCGTATGACACAAAAATTTACCGAGATACACAAAACAATTGGGGCGGCGCATTTATGCAATTTAGTTCGTCAAGGAGTCCAACTTAAATATGTTTTCTGTGTGCATATGCGACTCGCTGTTCTACCTTATGAAGTGTTGTTAGTCATTGACTTAAAAAGTATGTTTTAAAATATCGTGTTTTTTCGTTCTGGAAGCCACGTTCCATGTGGAGATGGAACTGCAGATCTGACACTTACCCTCAGGTATGCTGTTGGCGAAATGGTGGGGGGGGGGGTCTACTTGGGGTGCGCAGGCTAGAGAGGCCAACATGTCGGTAGCTGCACCACCAGCCCCGCCTTGTTAACTGCTTTACACTTCAATCTACTATGAACTCACATAAGCAGAACCGGAAATTCTTGTGCTGCCTGCACTACATTGAGGTGCGAATGCACCAGGACACGATCATCTCTTTGCACTTCAGCCTAACTTCTGGGAAGTCACGTGACATCACGACATTAAAACCGAAAGTTGGCTGCAGCTCCAGGTCACGCACAGCTCGGAGCTTGGTTACGGAGGAGGACGACCAAGGAGAGATTGATCTAGCTGGAGGGATGATGCAATCAAACCGCTAGCATAGAATAGTCCGTTATAAATAATGCTTCCGGTTTTATATATATGCATATATACATTTTCACTTGCACTAAAACTTTTATGTAAACATCTAAACGTATTTTGCGTTTTTGAAAAATGTATCTGCAGCCAGTATATTTCCACATTTTTAACCACTCAAGGTACAATTGCATTTGGAGGCATGGGGTGGTTTTGTGTTATAAGTGGACCTTTGTAACATGTCACTTACATGCAAGACAATCAAGTAAAAACATTAGAATTGTATTATGGTGACCACCTGGCATTGAGGCAAATTCTGGACAGGACTGTAAAAAATTCAGGACAAAGGGTCAAAATTCAGGACAAAAATTCAGGGCAAAGGGTCAAAATTCAGGACAAAAATTCAAGAACAAACGTTCAGTTTTGCCTACACACCCAAGAGAGGCCACGCCTCACTATGTTGACAATGCATTTATTTACTCTTTTTTAACATATCACTATTTATTCACTGTGGACTTTTTGTGATTGCCTCTTGGTGGGCTACATTCAGGTGTCACATTACGTCCTTGTTCATTAGTAAATTAATGCCATTCAGCACTGTGTCAAGGCCATCACCCCTACCCAAATCTACCAAATCTTTCTTGAAGAGAAAGTAACAGCAACATTTTGAGTATGTTTCTGAACACTTTAAAACCCCCGGCAAACAGTTTGGGAAACATTAAGGTAAGTAACCAAATTGAACAAAAACATCTGGCTCACCACAACCACCCATGGACTTTCAACCCAAAAAAATTTGAATGAGGCAGGGTAGATGGTGTGGGCAACAGTCTCACACCTAATGTCAGGATGTGAGGTACCCACAACCTGTCTGTAGTCTCACAGCACTAGAGTGTATGTCTTGGGCTCTACATTTATCTCAGAAATGGGAGCCCAGACTACCAATCAAAGATAATAAAAGAGGAGGAAGAAATCGCGATCAAATGGGAGATCCACAGGAAGTGATGCAAAGGGTTGTTGCTAAGAACTGGATAAATAAGGAAGAGAAGAACAAGGGACAATTTCTAAAATCAGACAAGATGGGTCCACCTAGACTATCGGAAGGTATTGGGTACCTGGTAGAGCAAGCAACACCCATCCACCTTGGCAAACTCTTCTGGTGCAATGGTCCGCTGCTCGTGCCTGTGAAGGGTGAGCAGGGGTCAAGGTTGTGCAAGGCAATTACCCGCTTTGTCCATGTCTTTAAATGGTTTTGAAATTGAGCAGAAGCCAAACTAGTGATCTGGGTTATCCCTAAGTGTCAAGTACACATAGAATCTTCAAAAATATTTGGCATGTAAATTGAACAAACAAAATGTAAAAATGTTAAAATGTAATTAATGTTTCTTTAACATTTGGCACTGTTTTCCCCTTTATATACAATTAGATCACAGATTGAACTGGCAACCAGTTACCTTTTGATACCTAGTGATTAATATCTACCATTCTCCTACTGATTTGCAGGATGGAAATCTCGGTAGAGCATTATGGTCCCTCCAAGCCCAGTTTGCTTTTTGGTCTTCTCTTCTGTTTTCTGTAGTGGGCCACGTAGCACTAGTGAAGATGTTGTGCTACCCCAATGATAGTAATGTTTTGCAAACCTTCCCCTGCTCGTCCTTCATTCCACAGACATCCCACACATCTGATTTGGTCGATGTGGCGCCGTCGGGTAGCTCTTTCCACCCTAAAGCTACCCATGACAGCGGCTGGATTAGGTCTTCTGGACTTAGAATGCTATTATTCTGCTGCAAAGGTCCAAAGGGTGGCACGCTGGCTGTCTGCCCACCTCCCTGCATGAGATGGGGTTTATCAGTAAAGACTTAAGGAAGGCTTAATGCATTGCTCATTGTTTCCTACTGACCATTCTACGGATCACCATCCAGGGTTATCATGCACAGCTTTCTCTTGCCTTGTTGGAACCTGTAAACTCACTGACATGAAGAAACCCTGTGCTCCTGCACTACCTTTGCTAAGCCTTCCCACTTGCATAGTACGGCTGTGCTCAGAGCAACTCCATCAGTGGCAGGCTGCAGGTGTCTCAAAATTGGGAGATTTGTTTCTGGACGGTGAGCTACTACATTTCCAAACCCTTGTGGTAGACTACCATCTTCACCCTGGTCAACTCCATACTTACAACCACCTTAAATAATAATTAAATGCCCTATTTCATGTCTGCCACCTAGCACTAATCCTACAAGAGGTGTGCAGGAAGCTCTACACCATAGGAACGTGCAAATTGCAAATTGATAGAATGGGTGTACAGACCTTTCCTGCAACATGGAAACCACTCCAGGTCTTCTCGTCATACTACCTGAGTGATTGATGTGGCCAAACCTCTGCAAGTTAAGGACTGAACTAAAATACTGTACTTTCCCCACAAAGTATCCCACGGCTGTCACCATAAGTACATTCATAGTGCTTCTGTGGGAATGCATTCCGCACGTTGCTCGCCATTGGCCTTGTGGTTTGTAACTCACATTTAGTTTTTTACAATTTGCTGGCTTTATTTGTTTTAGGCTATGCAGGTTGAGTTCTTCCCTTCCCTTGCCACTGCACTCTACGCCAATGCACTCTAAACAGCTGCACTATACTCTGCACCACTGTGTTCTACGCCACTGCTCCTATGCCACTCTACTCCACTCTTCACAACAATGGCACTAACTTTTAGCCATGAAGAGCAGCCACTCTGGTGTATAACATGGCTAAAACACTTTGGCAAAGCCAATAACTCTTGCGTAGACGAGACCTACTGGCTTTTCCAATGTTTGTTAGCACTATGAGGTACCGAGGTCCCTGAAAGAGCTGTGAATGTGTAGTCCTTATTCTAAACATGCATTTGACGCCTCGACAGGGGTAGTAAGCGCTATATAAATACAAACATCATAATATAGGCTGCTAAAAAATGCCCAAATACATTTAAGTAAAATAAAAAAAGTGCTTTCCAAATACAGGTTTAAATAATGTACACTTTATACCTAGAACTAAAAATTTTTTTATAACACTCCATTAAAACCACACACTCCACAGCTCACCTTGAAACACCCTTACAGTACCTCTCTAAAAGAAAATATCTTTGCCATCAGAAAGCTTCAAGTGACTTACTTGATTAAAGTCAATGAATTTTTCCAAGCCCCTTTGCATTTGCAGATTTAGCAGTTGCGCACATTTGCATTTCTTTAGGGAAGGAGACCCCCTGGCAAGAGGCCTTTTCTTATCTGTCTGCCCCTCCCTCCCTCAGAGCACAGGAGACTCCCTGCCTTTCAATCCCACTGGGGAAACTGGGGATCTGCCCCTAATCTCGCCCTGCTGTTCGTTGTCCTTTTGGTGAAAGGCTAAAATTACAGACAAATGCCGTCTGTTAAGCCTTTCATCACGGACAACGGACAACAGGGCGAAATTACGGGCAGTCCGTGAAATTTACGGACGGGTGGTCACCCTACATTCTATTCCATTGCAACATGAATATACTGCTTACTACCCCAATGTGTGGTGCTCAAGCACTTGCCTACATGGACAGCATGCTACACCATGTAGGGTGTTTGGTTGGAACGGTGTTGTCTTTGTTTTGACCAAATGTAGGAAGTGTTTCTATGTTCTGCACAAGGTTCACCGAGGTGCAGTTATCGTGTTATGGGGTACACTGCTTAGCAGTGTGATGGTTGAATAAGTGTGAGAGGCAGGCAATCAGTTTAGGGAGAAATGGATAAATCTGCTGGGTTGGAGTTTATTAATATCATATCTGATTATCATTGTGACATATCAAGAAGTGGTCTTAGTATGTACCTTGTGGATTAAATTAAAGTCCTTTATTGGTCAGTGGCATGGGGCAGATCTCTTCAGTTATTCCATGCCTGTTCACTTGGTGATAGGTGGTTTATTGCTGTGGAATGGTACAGTTCTCGGTGACAGACATGACCTGTAGCAGTTTTGTCTTATGTGAGTGTAAGACTGCTGCAATCAGTTTAACAGGATTCTTCTGCAGCCTTTATGAGCTACCATCAACTGCCCAAACTAGCATTAGTGTGGGCCAGGAGGGTTATGTATTGTATTCTAAATGCATTTATACATATTGTGTACCACCCCTGGCGAGTAGTTGTATTTCTTGCAGATCTGTAGCTGTTTAAAGCTTCATTGAGTGACTGATTCCCTTTTTTAACTGACTTGCATGTCAGTTTGCACAGCTTTTGGCCTGGCTGTCATGACTGACAGCGCAATGAATCATGCAAACAAAAACATGTCCATTTTCCATATTTAGGAGTAAGTACAGCTAGAGAAATGGATTGCTTTCTGTCTGTATTTACCTTGAAAAAAAGTAAAATGTAATGTTGAAAACCTTTTTTATAAATTTACTCTAGAGCCCCCCCTTTGATCCTCACATACTATTCTAACCAAGCACAGCCTAGAGAGAAGCATGCTGCATGTTAGCTGAAAGCACTTAGGCACTTCGTCAGGGGTATGAAGCACTATACAAATGTGGACCCTAATCTTGTATGCTAGATTGACATGTAAAGGATTCACTGTAAAGCTTGCAGGTCACAGGTTTTAGTTCCAGCAAGTTTACCTTTACCTCTTATTTTTTCAAAGCTGATAAAAATTAATAAACAATGTTTATAGGACCATGCAACCTTTCATTTTGAAATGTGCCTTATATATATTGCCAAATCAAGGTAAGAAGGGAGTTTTAGGTGTTTCATAAAGCATCAATAGATTTGCTTCAGTTACATGAAAATTACTAACACCAACAGTAAAACTGAAAAAAGCACAGTCCAGTCTATGGTACGAGTATTCTACGTCATAGTTGTATGCTTGGCCGTGTTGGAGTGTAGCTTTTATAATCAGAATTAACATGAAATGTTTGCAAATTAATGTATAATAATGCCGCATAGAAAATGTATTAATGCACTTTTAACATGTGTGTGAAATGTGCACACAGGGAATGGCCACCAATGTATACGATGATTAATGAAATTGACTAATAATGAATTATTAATGTACTAATGTATGATTTTGTATTAGTATTTAGAGTTATATGTTAAGGTTTTGCTGAATAAATCATTAGGCCTTAGTTAGCATGAGTCGGGGCCTAGCTGCCCGGTTTCATATTAAATGTGTTTTTCTCACTTGCAATGTGCTGACTTGCTGAAGGACATGTAGCCGTAATTTTCCAGAAGCAAGAAGATGTGTGTAACCGTAGTAAATTCTTTCTCATGAGACCCGACTTGCTCAAGGAGACCTTCTTGCTGAATGCAACAGTGTAAACTTGCAACATGTACAAGGTCGCCTGAACTGGTAAAGACAATAGAACTACTGACTGAGCCTGAGAGAATAAAATTTTGTACCTGACATTCTACCCGTTGGAGACGTCAATTACAGGAGCCAATAAACTACGTGAGAACTGTTCTAAAGTGAAAATCCTAATGAGGTGACTACCTGATTATTGGATGGAGCTAATGATGCACTAAAAGTTACCCAATTGGAAATTAGGGGACTGTACAACAAGATTGATATAACCACGTGACATGAGGAGAAACCAGCCATTACGTGCCTTTTTGCTATCACCTAGCCACTTTGTCACTCTGACTTTGCTGTTTGATTCTTCAAATCATCCTTATCTTTGTCCTTCCCAATTCATAATTTTCCTCCTTATGAGGGAAGTGTCCCGTATTGCCTGTCTTGCTGAACTTTGCTGTGTTTCCTGGCTGATGGCGAATCAACTGATGTCCTGAGGACGAAAACTGACTCTGTATGCTGACCCATTACGGAGGGTAACTATATGATAATGAAATTGTAATTGTCTGTTTGCCTTTCCTTTCTAGGTACCAACTGCTTCTTGGATAGAGACCATAGTTAGATGTTTTCTAAATTTGTGTTGCTAAATTGTTTTGCATGAAGCCCAACATGCTAATGCTAATTCGAGGTTAGTTAAGGAGTTCACTAAAACGGATGCAAATAGACAAATGACTGAATCTATGCTCTGCTAAAGCTAATCAATGTTGACGTTGTGCTTTGTTCTAATGTTTATGATCTTTGCTTTGATGAAATCTTATTCTAGTTGTCATATTGTAACATTGTTGATGTATTTTATGGTTTTGAGACTAATAAAATTGCTAGTAGAGTGTAATCAATAGGGAATACATATCATAAGTCTTACAAATTTCGTGTTGTTATTAATGACTGAAAGGTCATGGTGAGTTCTGATTCTTATTAATGTTATTAACTAACTTGATTGATTTGCTATTATGAATATTGGTGAGGGTATTGATTGGCATGTTGATTAGTTATCTCGTCTTAAGGTGTCTCCAATCAGGGTCAACAGATTTATTGGCCTAAAACGATTCCCAGATTAATTAAATTATCTAAAACGGGACGCGTTATCAATTCTGGTAGCAGAGGATGGTTTGGGCCCTTTGGGGCCCCAGAACGAGGGACCATTGTTTTAGAAGTGTTTTTTAAATAATGCAAATTGGAAAGGTGATGTGCCCCTAAGTCCCAAATGACTTTCCTGGAATCTCGGAGCTTGCTGAAGTGAGTTGGGTATGTTCTCAGCATTCTAGTGATGGTATGAGTAAACTAGGATTGCGCTTGCAACAGCTTATGCATATCACAGGTGAATTGTGAAGGTTTGCGAGAATTTAAGCCAGGTAATGTTTTAGTAGGAGTGGGCGTACTCCGCAGTATGAGAGTAGGGAAGTCGGCGAACTTCATGTCAGTGTTGCGCTTTGTGCAAAAAAATTGTCCATGTGGTTGTTGGCGATGTACGGACCCGCCGTGGTCTAAGACTCCGGAGTATATTGATAAGTGTGTGAGACACTTGGTTTATGTTGTAATTTGCGCAGTTTAATAGGTCAATCGGGCGTGGTTGACGAGTCGAGTTTGAGTCAAAGTGTGTGAGTGAAAACCTTTGATGGAGATTTGGTAAGTTCTAAAGTGCACTAGGACGAGCCATTGACAAGTCGAGAGTGAAATTTGCGGGTCAAATTTTGCTTGCGAGTGCGGGATCTGAGAAGGAGAGAGTAGCGGCTGAGGCTTCAAGTGAAATCCCTGTAAAGTTCTGAAGCGATTTTGTTACCCTTCCTGTAGTAAACCGCCAAATTTGAGTTGTTGTTAAGGTGCTCGGAAAATATTGCATTAGTTTGTGTGAATAGAGAGTGAGGCAGACAAGCCGCAAGACTTTGTCAGCCGCAGTGTGTGAGTGTGACGTCACTGGAGCCGCGCAGGGATAGGTCAGCTAGTAAGAAGGGTCGCGCACGGATTTCCAGCCGTCCATGAGAGGCAATTGGTTGAGAAGGTAGGCAAAGAGTGTTCTGGGAATTAAAGTCACTTCCTGATTCGATTCTAAACAAAATAAAAGATGCAAAAATGAAGTTTTTCAAGGCTTTAAAGAGTGCTTTGAGGGGAGATGCGTATATTACAGCGAGTGTGGGGGAGCCTACACCGCCAGAGGATATTCCGGCTTATGCCGTAATGGAGGAGAAGGGAGTCGCGCCATGTCTTTGGCTAAAGCAATGGTGCACATTAACAGAGAAAGATAGGTGTTTGGCATTTCCAGAGAATGAAACCTTTAATATAGGGGTTCTAGAGAATTTACGGAAAGGGTTAAATGAGCAGAAGCTGCCTCCGAGACCAGCTCAGTTTGAGGCGTTAGCAATTTGTGATTTAATGGCCATACGACAGAGGCAACAGAAATTCGAGAGGAGAATGAGAAAAGCAGAAAAGACTCTAGCGGAGGCTAGGTGGGATAGTGAGACTAGGATGTGGAGAAGGGAAATAATAGACGGAGCTAGGATGTTTCCGCCTATAACTCAAGAGGCTGAAACACAGGGACGAAATGCCACTTGTAAAACAGACTAGGGCTTTAGCAAGCCAAAGGAGACTCAGAAGTCTTGGGCAGATGCAGATGATTCAGATGATGATGAGTTTCTTAATCAGTTGTTACATGATCGACCACCACCATATGCCATAAATGACAACAGACCTAGTACTAGCGCAGGTCCTGTAAGTTCGATACAGAGTCAGGGGACTACGAATACAGTACAGGCAAATAATGTTACCACATCAGCTCCGATACAGAATGGTGCTAGTGTATCCACTGCACCCGAGGCTCAGATACAGTTGCAGTCGCAACCAATACAGAGGTTCTACTCTAATGTCCCAGTATTGGAAATGACTACAAATTTGATGGTGCTGTATACACGAGATCAAAGTTAGTGCAGATTGAGCCAACTTCACATTTGCTACCCCAGCCGTAGCAACAGGTGGTTCCGAATTACACTTCGGTCACAGGACCGCAGTCAGTTACAGCACCCATAATGAATCAAACTATGGGAGTTAATGCTCCACCAGGATTGCGAAATGGACAGGCACCAGCTGCTATATTTTACCGCTATATGCGCAGGCAAAACCTAGTGTATATGACCAAGGAGTAATGACTCCAGAGGTGATAAGAGGAGGGTTCACAGGAAGCTCCCAGGGGATGAAACCGGGAGAACAGACAGCAGAGAGGTCTAGATCCTTGTTGGACTTCAGTCCGATTGGGGTTCCTTTAGAGACAATGAGACAAGCAGGTATGGGTCTACTAACTCCACAGGTACTGAGTACAAATACGTCACAAACTCCGATGATGCCAGCTGGAAATATCTTGTTGCAAGGTTTAACTGCGCAACAGTTGAATGAAAGGTTAGACAAGCTTAACACTCCACAGACCACTCCTGTGACAGCAGAGTGGTCAGAGAAAGAGGAATACCTGAATTTTGTGAGATTGGGGGTGTAAGCAGCTGAGTTAGTTGAAGGAAGCATGGGAGTGAATAGATTATAATCATACACTGAAGCAGAATTGAGGTATCTGTGCCCTAAGATAACCAAAGAAGTGAGTAAGGTGCACCAGAGGTTAGTGAACTTGGCAGACAAATATGGCATAGACTTGGACAATACTAAGCATCTGAAGAGGAGTTATAGGCTAGACTTCGAACCTAAAGATGTTGATCACATGAGGTCTACTGGGATGAAGGCACACCTTAAAGAGATACTACAGAGTGCTCAAGTTTGGGGAGCCTTAGAGAAGTGGGAAGGCAGATGGGCGAAAAAGAGAGATAAGAGGAAAAGTGACTGCCTGGAACAGCAGCAGGCGAAAGCTGCGCCAGACACGGGAACAATAAAGATGTTACCAATGAGAGAGACATCTGGAGGGGTTTTAGTTCATGTACCATAGTCTAGAGGTGACATTTTGACATTCACAAATGATTATCCCAGGCTGAGGGAAAAGCCGATAGAATGGTATCAGCAAACGGATAGGTTTGTGAAGCTTGCAAAATGTCTTTGGGAAGACTTGAATACACTGTTTGAGATTATAGTTCCAGCTGATTTGTGGCTTGAATGCAAGAGGAGTGTGGATTGGCCGACGACGGAACCGGCAAGGGACAGGGTTACAAGAGCATTGTCTCCTGAGGTGATGAAGTACTACTACAAGGTGATTGAGTTTTTGAAGCAGAAGGTGTCACCGAAAGTTACCGATTGTCAGAAAATCATTTGAACGGCACAAGAAGGCAAAGAGTCGATACATGCTTACTATGAGAGATTGTAAAAGGCATTCAAGCACTACAGTGGCACAGAGGTCATAGAACCGAAAGACATGAATCATCTTGTGTTCAGGTTCGTTGAAGGCTTAAGACCAGAGATTAGCCAGATGATTAAGGATCATTTGATCTGTTGGCAAGCGAAACCGATTGATGAGGTGTTGCAGTACGCGAAGGACTGCAGTGATGAGATTGAGTTGAAGCAGAGAAAGTTGAAAGAAAAGGTGATGGTGATGCAAATTAAGGCAGCTCAAGAAGGGATGCAGGGAAATGGAGTACAGCAGATGGTGCAGCAACCACAAGGAAACTGAATGTTTCAGCCGCAAACGAGAGGCAGAGGTCGAGGAGGTTTTGTGAACCGTGGTCCAGATTTGAACACTGTTGTGGTTCAAAATGACGTGCAAGGGCTGAAAAAGATGTCACCATGCCATGCATGCTGGGGCATAGGACACTGGAAGCGGGAATGTCCGATGATGGTGCAGGATGGTGTTGTTCAACAAAGCAATGATGTTGGTGCATTTCAAAGTGTGAGGGGTCCAAGAATGAGGGGTCCAAACCCGAACTTCCAGAATAACATAGTTCAGATGCAGGGTCTACAGTCCATGCAGCAAATGCAAATGCAAATGCAACATGTACAACCAGTGCAGGTGCAGCAAGTGCAACAGCACATTCCCGTGGTACCTAGACAGCAAATGCAGTTGCCTTTAGCTCCGATGGGACAGCAACAGGTGATGCTTCCTCAACAGGTCACAGGTCAAACAATTAGTCAAATAATGCAGTACAACACTAGAAGTAGATCAGAGGGGACCTTATGTGCAGGGGAAGGTGATGGGTCACAAGGTTTCATTCCTGGTTGACACAGGAGCTACACGATCTACAGTAAGAAGTGCAGAGGTTCAGAAATTGCCGCTTTCAGGACGTACAATAAAGGTGGTAGGAGTAGCAAACCAGCTCCAGACTAATCCGATTACAGATCCGGTCCAAGTCGAGATTGGTACCTTCCAGGGATTACACAGGTTTGCACTCTGTGATTCGAGTCCCGTGTCCCTACTGGGAAGAGACTTGCTGTGTAAGACGAGGTGTTCAATCACCCGTTCCAATGAAGGAATTGAGGTGCAGACTAACAGTGATCAATCACTGCATTTGTAAAGCGCGCTACATACCCACTAGGGTCTCAAGGCGCTGGGAGGAGGGGGTGCAACTGGTCAAAGAGCCAGGTCTTGAGGAGTCTTCTGAAGGCCAGCAGGTCCTGGGTCTCGGTCTGTCGTGATGATGAAGGGGACGATGGTCAGATCTCAGAGCCTGAGATGGAGACCACAAATGAGGAGTACCCTTTGATAAACTTATTCCCGATGTTCACAGTGACTGATTTGCCAACCGCATTACAGGGAACAGTCACAGAGAAGGTGTGGGACTTGACAGGAAGTGGGACTGATAAAAGGATGGACCCAGTCAAGGTAGAGGTTAAGCCAAATGCCGTGTTTCCCCAGGTACCGCAGTACCACATGGCACAAGATGTCCTCATACAGGTGACGCAGATAACTGCAGACTTTGTGAAGCAAGGGGTCCGAAAAGAAGTGATGAGCAGCCCATGTAATTCACCAATCATGGGATTGAAAAAGCCTTGTGGGAAAGTTCAAACTGTCCAAGACCTGAGGAAAATTAATGAGATAGTGGTAGAATGTTGCCCAATAGTGCCAAATCCAGCCGTGATCATGTTCCAGGTTCCATGTGATGCAGAGTGTTTCACTGTCATGGGCCTGTCTCAAGCGTTCTTTTCTGTGCCTCTTTATGAGGATAGCCAATTTCTTTTCAGTTTCAAATTCTTGGACAAGGTTTATAGTTGGTGTCGAATTCCGCAAGGGTTTTCAGAATCGCCTTCCATCTTCAATCAGATATTGAAGAAGGATTTGGAATCATTGGAATTGCCTTTTAATTAGACTCTAATGCAGTACATTGATGATTTGTTGATTGCATCCAAAACGAAGGATGACTGCAGGTACAATACTATTGCCTTACTGAATCATCTGGGAAAGAACGGACATAAAGTGTCCCCAAAGAAGCTGCAGTACTGTCAGAAAGAAGTGAAGTACTTAGGCCATCTAATTGAGAAAGGGTCAAGGAGAATCTCTAAAGAGAGAGTGACAGCCATTTTGCAGATGAATCCCCCGACATCCAAAAGAGACGTTAGGATTTTTTTGGGAATGGTGGGCTACTGCCGCCAGTGGATTCCCAACTTCTCAATTATCTCTAAGCCTTTGGTGAGGTTGACCGTTAAGGAGGTTAAGGATGGCCCGGATACCCTAACTATGTCCGAGAAAGAGATGAGGGCATACATTGAGCTGAGAGAGTGTATGTGCAGGGCTCCAGCTTTAGGTATGCCTGACTACACAAAAGCCTTTTGTCCTGTTTTGTCATGAACGTGATGCTTATTCTTTGTCTGTCCTGACACAGGTCCATGGACGTGCAAACCGCCCAGAAGCATCTTTTTCAGCTACTTTGGACCCAGTTGCAGCAGCCTTACCAGGTTGTCTGCGTGCAGTTGCAGCAGTTGGTCAAAGTTGGTCAAAGCCTCACTCAATGTGAAGGTATAGTGATGGGACATCCCTTAGCGGTAATGGTCTCACACTCAGTCGAAATACTACTCACCCGAACCAAGACGCAACATATGACAAATGCCCGCCTAACAAAATATGAAACTATCATACTGGGGTCACCTAATGTGTCATTGAAGCGCTGTACTGCGTTAAACCCGGCAACTTTGCTTCCTAATGAAAACACAGATGTTGATGAGGCTGAGGAAGTAGAACATAATTGTCTTGAGGTAACAGAACTGTGCACCAAACCAAGACCTGACATTAAAGATACTCAATTGGAAGAAAATGATTACATTATCTTTGTTGATGGTTCATGCCTGAGAGATTCAGTAGGAGTACTGAGACCTGGATACGCTGTATGTACAATCACTGGTATCCTGGAAGCATCTTGGCTCGAAAGAGTGTACTCTGCTCAAGTGGCTGAATTGGTTGCTCTTACTAGGGCATGCCATGCCGCTGACAAATTGAAAGTCACCATCTATACTGACAGCAGATATGGATTTGGAATTGTTCATGGTTTTGGCCAGCTATGGTCGCAGAGGGATTTCATGACCTCTTCTAGTTCTCCAGTGAAAAATGGTGAAAGAATCAAGGAGTTGTTGCACGCGACTTAGTTACCTCTTGAAATTGCCGTGGTGAAATTCAGTGCTCATGTGAAATCACAAGACTTTGTGTCAATGGGAAACAGATATGCAGATCAAGTCGCAAGGTTCTGTGCATTGAACTGTTTATCGTTCAAGGATCAGTGGAAATTGTTACCTGAAACTGAAAATTAGACATGCACAGGTTATGCATTGAGGGTGGTTGACACAATGGAAGAGTTAAAATTGTTGCAGGGACGTGCCAGCAGAGAAGAGAAACGTTCTTGGCTTAAAATGCAATGTGTACAAAGACCTGATGATTTGTGGGTTTCAGATGAGGGGAAAATGGTTTTGCCAAACAGTCTCTTGTCACAGTTTGCAAGGTTTTACAATGGGCAAGCACATATTGGGAGAGATGCCATGATCAGGTTGTCAAAATTGATTGGTTCAATCCAAAATTCAGACAAGCTGCAGAAGTAACTGTTACAGGTGCATCATCTGTCAGCAGATGAATGCAGGGAAAGGGACCCTGGTGAATTTGAGCCACATTGGGAGAGCAGGAGGTCCATTTAGCAGGATGCAGATGGATTTTATTGAGATGCCTGTGTGTGGAGGTCTGAGGTATGTGTTGGTGACTGTGTGCATCTTTAGTCACTGGATTGAAGCTTACCCTACACGTAGGAATGACAGTCTCACAGTAGCAAAGTTGCTGCTTGGGGAATTGATACCACGTTTCGGGTTCCCGATCTCTTTAGAATCAGATAGAGGAAGTCACTTCAACAATGAGGTGGTGAAGCTCTTGTGTGCCGCACTGAACATTGAACAGAAGCTGCATTGTAGCTACTGTCCTGAAGCCTCAGGATTAGTGGAGCAGATGAATTGTACCCTGAAGTCGAGAATGGCAAAAATGTGCGCAGCTACCAATTTGAAATGGCCAGATGCATTGCTAATGTCAATGAGAAATACACCTAACAGGAAAACAGGACTGTCTCCTCATGAAATTCTCATGGGCCGAGCTATGAGATTTCCCGCAGTGCCTGCAAATGCTCTTGTGAATATCACGGATGATATGGTGTTGGACTACTGCAAGGGTCTGGCTGATGTGGTCCGCTCTTTCTCTCACCAGGTGGAAGCAACCACACTGCCATCGATAAATGATCCAGGTCACAATCCGAAAGTCGGTGACTGGGTTGTTGTCAAGAAACATGTGAGGAAGTCGTGTTTGGAGCCACGCTGGAAGGGGCCGTATCAAGTGATACTGACAACTACTACTGCTGTGAAATGTGCGGGAAATCCAAACTGGATCCATGCCAGTCACACAAAGAAGGTGACGAAGGTGCAAAAATAACAGCTACAGAAAAGGAAGTTTCAGGGCCGGAGAGTAATCAAAGGGGAACTGAGACTGAAGGAGAGCCCGTTGAGGACGGCTTGGTCACTCAACCAGCAAACAAGATCCAGAAGGGTGACGGTGAGCCTATCTCAACTGAGGCACCAGGAGGGCCGACCCAAAGAGAGGTTCTCCCAGAAACAGATGGATACAGGTTTGAAGTTGAACCCCTGACGGACCCAGAAGGCGAAGGAGTTGAGGCAGAAGGCAGTCAAAGTGTTCAGACTCCTCCTGAGCCGCTTGCAGATCCACCAAGAGAAAACACCATAGCACAAGAGGAGGGCATTGAACAGCAACCTGAAAAGCCGAACAGTAAAAGAACACTGAGGGGAGATAAGTGGCCAGAATCGAAAGCTGAAAAAGGGAAAGTGGTCATCAATTAAACAATAGAGGAAGAGGTCAATACCACAAGGAAGGAAGATCTGAGTGAAGGAGAGTTGCAGGGTGACCGCAAGTTGAAAAGAAAGAGAATAGCAAACAGAAGGTACGCAGGTCCTGAATGGGCTTATGCAACCTCAGCTGAATGGCAACAAGAGTTCTTGGCTTTCTGTTTTGATCGCGAAGTTCCAGGTCAATATTATGGTACCTGAAGTCGGCTATAAATAAAAGAGACTGTGTTAAGCTAAAATGGAATAAAGAAAATAGTGAAAACCTGAGAAAATAGACTGATAAATTACCGGATGTGACACTGTTAACCTGAATTGACTTTGAGAACCGATTGTGACAAGCTGCTAACTGGATTGACAAAAGACCCTGGAGTGAATGAGAAAGCTGTAAATACTTGCTGAAGAAAGACTTTTGCATAAGCTTTGCGGAGAAAGAGTTATTAACCATCCTCATATTAGTTGATTACATTTATAGTAATTTACTTTCTGATTCTTTACAGATCATGCCTAGATCAGGAGATGACGTTGAGGGGAATAAGCGTTGTAAATATTTGGGTATTGCTTTGGGGGTTATGTGTGTGATATTCATCATAGCCTTGTTTGTGGAAATGCGTTTGGTGGATGAGAATGAAGCTAACAATGCTACAGTTTCTGAGACTGCTACACTAACACCGTGGGATAAGTTTGAGCAAGATACAAAATATCTGCATGACGAAACTAATACAAAAGGGGAGCTGTCTACTAATGTTTTCTATCGCTTGCTGAGTGAGTATGTTGACACTATGGATGCGAAGGCTTGTTACGTGTGTACACAAATTCCTCTTTCAGTCCAAGAGGGAGTTACATATCACAGCTTGCCATTAACATACGGGATTAGTTGTAGTTTACTACTAACACGTTTTTATAATCAAGAAGAAGTGCAATATTTTTACTCGAACTACGATTTAGTATTCTCTTATGTGCCTATCATAGAAGATTTGAATAGTGTAGCTAAATATTATGCTATAAAGCTGATTAAGGGTTTCTTTGAGCCTAGAATGACAATTAGTACTTCATATGCGCACCGCAATAATTTGACATGCTTGCTTACATCTGTAGAAAAGAGTTTTCTAGATCACACTGCAGATAGAAGGAGGGTTTTAAAGGGGAAATTAGAAAAGGGCTTGCAGCAACGATCATTCCTTAGTAATAGTAATAATGGGGTTAGGGAACAAGGGAAGCTAGCTTTAGATGTGAAACATGTAGGAAGGCTTTGCATAACGTGACCAAAGTCATATTATGACAATGTGTTTGTGGGAACGAGTGAGTGTAAGCATGTGTTTTTGTTTCAGAATAAATGGACTTTCATGCTAAATGGAATGGATCAAGCGATCCCGGGGTCTATTACATTTGTGGACTTAGTTCTTATTACCGTCTTCCAAAGCGATGGTATGGGACATGCTATTTGGGAATAGTTTTCCAAAGATCTATCAACTAGATGATTTAAAGAAGTTTCCAAAAGTGACAGAATTACTTTGTGCTAGACATAAGAGAGAAACTTCTGCTGGTGTAGTAGGAGACATATTTGGAGCAATAATTCCTTCAGTGGGAGTTGTTTTGAACTCCATAAAGATTCGGAAGTTGTCTACTATTGTGGATAACATACTGACAAACTTCACAGGGGCTATACTCCTGATGGATACTGAACTTGCTGCGAAGAAGGCTATGACTCTTCAAAATAGGCTTGCTTTAGACATTCTTTTAGCGAAAAGTGGCGGAGTCTGTAAGATGCTTAATGAGAGGCACTGTTATGCCTATATACCTGACAATAGTAATCAGATTAGAAGTATGCTTACTAACCTAACACGAGATAGTGCAGATCTGAAGGAACTGAAAGAACCAGGAGTCTGGGAAAAGGTTGGAGAGGGATTAGTGCGTGTGGGAAGTTGGTTTAGTGGTCTTTGGCATGGGTTCTTGGGAAAATTAATACAGGGAATAGTAATTGTTTTGGCTTGTTTATTTGGACTATGGCTATTGAACAAAATTTGCGAAAGAAGTAAAGCAAAATGGGCAACACATAAAGCGAGAAGGGAGGAAAAGAAAAGGGAGAAGATGTTTAGAGTAAAATATGAAAAGGCGAAGCAGAAGGAGGAAATAGAAATGAGGGAATTGAAAAGGTATGTTAAAGAATGGATTTGTGTGATGACAAGTGTCATCAGAGGAGGGATTGTTGGAGTGTAGCTTTTATAATCAAAATTAACATGAAATGTTTGCAAATTAATGTATAATGATGCCACATAGAAAATGTATTAATGCGCTTTTAACATGTGTGTGAAATGTGCCCACGGGGAGTGGCCACCAGTGTGACTAATAATGAATTATTAATGTACTAATGTATGATTTTGTATTAGTATTTAGAGTTATATGTTAAGGTTTTGCTGAATAAATCATTAGGCCTTAGTTAGCATGAGTCGGGGCCTAGCTGCCCGGTTTCATATTAAATGTGTTTTTCTAACTTGCAATGTGCTGACTTGCTGAAGGACATGTAGCTGTACTTTTCCAGAAGCTAGAAGATGTGTGTAACCGTTGTAAATTCTTTCTCATGAGACCCGACTTGCTCAAGGAGACATTCTTGCTGAATGCAACAGTGTAATCTTGCAACAGGTACAAGGTCGCCTGAACTGGTAAAGACAATGGAACTACTGACTGAGCCTGAGAGAATAACATTTTGTACCTGACATTCTACTCGTTGGAGACGTCAATTACAGGATCCAATAAACTACGTTAGAACTGTTCTAAAGTGACAATCCTAATGAGGTGACTACCTGATTATTGGATGGAGCTAATGATGCACCAAAAGTTACCCAATTGGAAATTAGGGGACTGTACAACAAGATTGATATAACCCCGTGACACGAGGAGAAATCAGCCATTACGTGCCTTTTTGCTATCACCTAGCCACTTTGCCATTGACTTTGCTGTTTGATTCTTTGAACCATCCTTATCTTTGTCCTGCCCAATTCATACTTTTCCTCCTTATGAGGGAAGTGTCCCGTATTGCCTGTCTTGCTGAACTTTGCTGTGTTTCCTGGCTGATGGCGAATCAACTGATGTCCTGAGGACGAAGACTTACTCTGTATGCTGACCAATGGATAACTATATGATAATGAAATTTTAATTGTCTGTTTGCCTTTCCTTTCTAACTACCAACTGATTCTTGGATAGAGACCATAGTTAGATGTTTTCTAAATTTGTGTTGCTAAATTGTTTTGCATGAAGTCCAACATGCAAATGCTAATTTGAGGTTAGTTAAGGAGTTCACTAAAACGGATGCAAATAGACAAATGACTGAATCTATGCTCTGCTAAAGCTAATCCATGTTGACGTCATGCTTTGTTCTAATGTTTATGATCTTTGCTTTGATAAACTCTTATTCTATTTGTCATATTGTAACATTGTTGATGTGTTTTATGGTTTTGAGACTAATAAAATTGCTAGTAGAGTGTAATCAATAGGGAATAAATATCATAACTCTTACAAATTTCGTGTGGTTTTTCATGACTGAAAGGTCATGGTGAGTTCTGATTCTTATTAATGTTATTAACTAACTTGATTGATTTGTTATTATGAATATTGATGAGGTTATTGATCTTTGATTGGCATGTTGATTAGTTATCTCGTTTTAAGGTGTCTCCAATCAGGGTCAAAAGATTAATTGGCCTAAAACGAGTCCCAGATTAATTAAATTATCTAAAACGGGACACATTATCAGCCGTGAGCTAAAGGAATGCTTCAGTTTGTGTGTAAATTCCCCCTGCTGCTTTGCATTTAATGCTTTCAGTTGGTAGGGAAACAAAAGAACATCAGATGTTGTGCACAGACTTGATTCCCTGCCTTTGGCAGTAGCTGATGGGCTCACTACAGTCTTTGATTTTACTTTGGATGGCGCAACTCCCACTGTTCACCATGTGATATTTGTTGTTCAAACCCCCCGTTTCCCCCCCACCCCCCAACCCTTGCCAGCAGGCTGCCTAACAGAGAAATATGGCACAAAGCTACTACTAAGGGCTCAGCTCTGCCCAGAGAGGAGAAGTGTGGCTTGCGGCAATGGCAGGGAGCTGACCAATTGGATGATTTAGTCCTCAGGCACTCTGAGATCAGAAAAACAAGACAGGCCCCCCAAATAACTTCATGTTTAAAGATACCTTGATAGTGGTCCTAATTGTTTGCACCTGCTGTACTGAGGACTTGGGATACGCATGGAGATGATTATTACCCTCTCAAGTACAACACCACCACCATGTACTGCTGCAAACCCGTCTCCCCTATAATTGAAAATGTTTTCATGTGTGTCTTTTTCCCCAGAACTCATTCCATTTGCAAGAAACCTAGCATTGACTGGCAAACGGAACAAGTAACCTTGACGGGAGGAAAGATTCACACTGATATTATGGCTAAGTAGCCTTTGATTGTACCAATGCTAAGACTTTACTCTGCAAGGGAAGTAGGAAACTGAAGAACATGATTTGTCTGTGCTAAGAGACGGTTCATTGAATTACTGTGGCACCATACAGGAAGTAGTGAACATCTGCTAAAGGAGGCTACTCTGGTAGAAGGTCATCTGGCTTCTAGAAAACACCTCAAAATTTCAGAAAGAAGATCATAAGAAGTTAAGACAATCAACGTCCTGATAACTGTCACATGCCTGAATATGCCTTACTAAGAAAAAAACAATATCAAGCCATCACCTTCTTCCCCTCAAGTGACCACTCTAGCAGCATGTGAAAAAAAGGAACAGAATCTGCAGGCTCTAATGAATGTGTAGTTTGGATTATGGTTTGTGACAGGTTTTAGAAGTCACATAGTAATAATGGGCAACAGAGGGGTGCCCATCACAAGGGTTGCAGCCTTTAAATGAGCACTAAGAAAAATATCAAATTAACACAAAAAATGCAACTTGCATTGGGTGCTCTGAGATTTTCTTGCTCACAGATAACACAGTTCAGAGACTTCCAGGAGTATTGACGATGGGTAGACCACTGATAGTGCTACTACCAAGTACTGGTTGAGGGAGTGGTGTAGTGGAGCTAACGGTACCCCTATAGAATCAACCATTAATTTTGCCCACAGCTGATCAACTTGGGCTGCTAACAAGAAATTGTGTGAGTGTGCCTCAGTTTGACTAGTTATTATGGTCTGTAAGAACAAGACTAAGGTAGACTGCATTTGATCCATGCTGTCGCACAGTGGAGACTAGGACCTCTCAATCTGCTGCATCCCTGAACTCTTCTTATTGGAAGCAGCTAAGAACAAACCGGCCACCCATGTCCCTGAGGTGCCACCCTGACCCCAATCCCGGTACGAGCAGACCAAGAGAACAGAAACTGCGAGCCATAATAGATGCCTGGGCTAAATTGTGCTCAATGACATGTTTTAGGAGTCATGTAGTACTGGCACCCTGCAACAAAAAAATAATTAATAGCGGACCAAGAATAAAGAGAAATATTGGTGTGAAGAGGGCGTATAAATATAAGAGATTCCCAATATCACTCTAAAGCGTCAGCTAGAAAGGCTTTTGTCTTTCTTTTGGTTAAATGAAGCTACATATTGAAATTTGTCTGAATTAAACAGACCTATGTTTAGTTGATGTTCCTTCTTTCATTAGATCACTTGAATTTTGTTCATACGCCAATATAAATCTGCTGATGGACAAGGCTTCTATATGGATTCTTTGTGAGGTTTCTTCTCTTGTTTTCCTTCAGGCGGTATATGGTCCTCCAGACCAGAGCCCTCGAAAAAGAAAGACACAGGTACGTTGTGTTCTGTTTTAGCTGTTTTCTTCCTTCCCTCCTTCCTCTTATTTTTTTTTCTAGGGTTATCCTCTCAAGTACCTTTTCTTTGCCCTTTTTATTCTGCTTCCCACCTTTCTGATTAGGAAAAGTGGCCTGTTCCTTGTTTTTATCCCTTTCAGTTTTATAGAATAACTCCTGGGGTTTATGTTTACTATTTTCCCTGTCCTTACGTCAGAAGTATTTTCTGTGTTTTAACTAGTATACAACAAAATCAACACAATAAGCCTTCAAATCAGGCAAAAGAAAAACTTAATTTAAGCCATAGGAATTCCCCTCTTCTCAGTATTCGATTTTGTGTACGCTAGTGGTCACCACATCATTTGTTGAGTTTTCATGATCATTTCCCCCGCTAGGATTTCCCTCCTGTCTATGTAGATTAGCGTCCCTAGTGTCGTTTTTTAGGACCCTTCGAACCCTCCCACACTTGCACGCACCTGTGCTATACATGCTCATCCTGGAGCGTGGTGAGTCCGATAGGTCTCTGGCGGACTCTGCCCTCCAAATCAGCTGTAAGGCTGGCTTTGGCTGGTTTGGCTGCACTCGGGTTCCATGCTGCTCGGGACTGACCTTCTCTGTCTCTGTACTTTCTTACTAGAGCAGGATGCTGCTCTGGCACTCTGCTACACCTTCTGCCTCCTCGAGTGGTGGGGCATTTCCACACTCCTCGCCCTGCGCATCCCGCTCTGCCTACCTTCATGCCTCCTCGTTGGCTTCTTCCTTCTTTGCCTCTGTTAGCTCCTCCCTCCACTTAGCTATTAGTCCTTACTCCCTTTCCATTACCTCCATAGCCACCTGTGAAATAAAAATCCTTTCTTGTGTCTAGTGCTATTGTCTTTTGTTTCTCTTGTCCTGCTTGTACTGTAACACTTTTCTTTTTTTCTTTTTCATGTGGTTGTGTTGTTGTCACAGACCAATGTAAGATTTCAGGAAAGTCATCCATCTCCATTTCTTTTTCTGAGGGCCCACATTTGCAACACACCCCTCCCTTAGATGTTCCTGATAGGGGAAAAGGAGGCATCTGGATAGGAAATCTATATTACCCTGGTACCCACTCTTCCAATGGTGTACCTCAAACTGATAAAGTTGAAGAGATAGGAACCACAAGAGAACCCTGTGTTCCTGCTCAGTCAAGTTAGGGGAGCATGATCAGTACATAAAACAAAAGGTTATCCTTCTAAATAACAACGGAGGGACATTTCCCTAGGAAATAACTGAAGGCTAACAAATAAAATGGGATTCTCCTCACTTGAATCTGTCTTTTGGGACAAGACAGCCCCAATGCCGATGTCCAAGGTGTCAGTCTGAAGAATAAAGGGCTTAGTGAAGTCAGGTTGTTGTAAAACCGGTTTGGAGGCAATTTAGCCTTTTAATAAATTAAAAGCATTAAGGGTCAATTGGGAAGGATGTTTGAATTCTCAGTTATTTGAATTATTTTAAGGGGATCGGTCAAAGGGGAAGACAACTGTAAGTATTGAGGGATAAATGTACAATAATAATCTAAGAGATCTAAAGTAGCTCTCATCCCTCTTTTATTTGTGGGGAAAGGTGTTTCTGTAATGACTTTGACCTTTTCTACTTGTGGTTCTTTCAGCCCTTCTCCTAGTACATATCTCAGATATCTGAATTTGCTATAGGCAAAATCGGATTTTTTCCATTTAAATGGAGCCCTGCAGACTGTAAATCTGTCATTAAAGCTTGCAGGTGTTTAAGATGATTCTTTCAGCTATTACTGTACATAATTATGTCATAGAGGTATTCTGAGGCTTATTAGTTACGTTTATTTAGAAGGTAATTCATTAAACGTTGGAAAGTAACTTGGGCCCCTTGCAGTCCAAACGAGAGGGCAGTAAACTGGAATAACCTATAAGGGGAAGAGAAGGCTGTTTTTTCTTTATCTTCTTGCCAGTACCCATTAGCAAGATCAATAGTTGATATACACTGAGATTCTCCTAACCTCTCTAGTAACTCATCAATTCACAGTAAAGGGGAGTTGTCAAATTTCGAAATATTGTTTACAGCCCAGAGATCAATACAGAACCGAAGGCTCTCGTCTGGCTTTGGGACTAGACAATGGGGGAACACCACTCACTGGATCAGGGTTTAATTACCTTTAATCTCAACATGTGTTCAATCTCTGCTTGTGCAGCTTCCCTTCTTGCTGCTGGAATTCTCCTACTCCTTCTTTAGTATGGCTAGCATGTGTGGCTAATCAACTTTTCCCGGGAACGTCCGAGAATATTTGAACAAAGGGCACTAAATATTGGAGGAGTTTCTCCGTTTGTGAGACCAAAACGATTTCACTTACAGGAACATTTCCTATTGTGCTTCGAGTTGACTCCAGCGGAGTAGTAGAATGAACTTCGGTGGAAGGGGGTCCTAGCCACTTCGTTTGTAGATTAACATGATAGATCTGTTTCCTATTTCTGGATAACTAGTTTAAAGGTGACTTGCCTAATTATTTCTACAATCTTAAATAGTTCCTGCCATTGAACTTCATTTTATTTTCAGAGGTGGGTAACAATACCAAACCCCAATGCCCAACTAGTAATTTTCTCTATTTTTAGGTTTCACCTGCACAGCGCTTGTGCTGGGCTTTTGAAATCTATTGTATTTAATATATCTTAAAATGGACTTGCATCCTGCCTTCACTTCTCATTGGTCCGTATGCTTGCCAGTTTGCTTTCCTCCGTTTCTATTGGTTGTAGCCTGTTCTTCCTTCTGTGTTTCTCTCATCAGTTTCCTGTGGCTTAACTACTCATTTCCATCCACTTTGGTTGTTGGAACTTTTTTCTGTTGGTTAATGCCACATACCATTTGTTGTTTACATTTTCCTAGCTTTCCCTGGCTGCATCAATTTAGAGCATGCTTATTTGTTTTCTTTGATGTCTCGTCCTGCATAAGCGCATTTATTTAACAATCTTTAATATTCCCACAATTACTAGCAGAGCTGTCTGTTTTGTAAATAAAGCTTTAAAGGATTTAACCGTCTCCTACTTATTTGTTGTTGTTGGACGAGTGAAATGTTTCTGCAGGTCACTTTAAAGGTCAATCATGTACATTTAGGCCTTTAGCCTATAATTAGCACGTCTGCACTTTCTAATAGCTTACACTTTACGTTTTTTTACAAAACAAAAAGAATGTGACAGTCTGGTTAAGAAAGGTGATAGCTACGGTATATAAAATAGGACATTAGCCTAATTTTCCAGATCGCTGTCACTGCACATTTAGAGCATGCTTGTTAACACTATTTATTTTATGTTCTTTGTCGTGTCCTGTCTGCACGCATTTCTAATCTGTTTGTTAGTTGTATATATATTTTTTTTCAATCTTCTCACTAATGCCTTTTAACTAATTATCTTTTGTTTTGGCCCATGCATTTTCAGAAAAATTGTGGCAGCAGCATTTAATTTATGCATGTTTGTTGCCTGTGTAAGTTATGCTTTTTAAAATCATTTTGGCCTTCGATGCCTTTCAATTAATTATCTCACTTTTGTGTGCCACGTATTCTGTAAAATATTGTTGTGGCAGCAATGAGTATTTTATGCTTATTTGCTGCCTTCATGTTATTCCTAAATACAGTCTATTGCTACATTCTTGTGATACTTTTCTTTATGTGCGTAACTTTGTTACTGTTTTTTCTACCATGTGGTGTTTTAAAGCCAGATCTTACATTTTCACTTTCTTTACATACAGGGTGATGTGCTTTCGGGAACGTTTACACACAACTGTCTACATGTCATTAAACATGTTATTTACAAGCATGATACCAATCTTTACATCTAGGCTAATTCTCTTTTAAATGGAGCTAAGGAGTCTACAGTCCAGGAAGAAGGTTGCTGTTTTTACTTTTGTTTAGAAAGGCGATACTTACGGGATACAAAAGAAGACATTAGCACAACTGTTCATATTGCTATTGTTGTGAAAACTACCATATCTGTGTTTTGTTGGCATGTGCATTTTGCGTCAGGTGCCCGAAATCACCCACAGTGAAGCTTTTCATACAGATTGGAACTTGGCTCCCGAGCTGCCTTATTTGTTGTAATTCGCAAACCACATTAAATTATGGGAAATTAACGATGCATTTTATCTACTTTGGCATTTCTAAACAGCTTTGTCAATATGCAGTGGTGCACATCTATTGTACATTGTTTAACATGAACAATTTCAAACGGCTGTTTGTTTACAATGGTAATGTCCCAAAAAAGGAGTTGACTTTATTCCATGTGGTTAAACGTTTTACCTGCCTCACATCCCGTTGTTTGCAAATAAAACACCAAAACGTTTGACCTCCACCCTTTATAATACCACCCGCTTTTTAATACCACCAGTAACAACACAATATTTTGTGTTTATCAATAAACAATTTGTAACACTTTAACAGAGTTTCAATAACTTATATTGTGCAACTATTCACAAAACTACAAATTACAACAAAAAACATATCAATAATCACATAGGCGAAACCTAATACATTTACAAATGCTTGTTTTCTTTGATCATAGAGGTATTTTTGCAGTCCTTGTGCTTTTTCTAGAGGTCTATGAGACAACTCTCTAAGTTTCCCTAATCAAGCACTTAGTTGTGACTTATAATCTAATAGATTCCCGGCTTCTCATAACTCTTCTTTCTCCCATGCCTCCTTTGTGATTTCTAGTATAATAGGGGGTTTGCACCTGAAAAGCAATTTGAATGGGGAACACCCCAGAATACTTTGGTTTTGGCTTCTAATCACAAATAAGGCTAATGGTAATAATTGATCCCAGTTTTTTCCTTCCCCAGATAACATTTGTCTAGGATGAGCATAAGAGCTCCATTGTATCTCTCTACTAACCCATCAGTCTGGGGATGGTAAACAGATATTTTTAAGTGGTTGATATTGAGTTGTTTGCAAATTTGTTTCATTAGTCAGGACACATAAGGAGTCCCCTAGTCAGTCAAGATTTCTTTTGGAAACCCCATGCATGAGAAGATTTCAATCAGAAACTGAGCTATCATTATATTTTAATGGTGGTTTGCTTTAGGGGAACTGCCTTGGGATATTAGGTAGCATAATCCACTAGTACCAGGGGAAAGCCCAAAACAGCCTTATCTTAACATACCCTATTTCAAAGGTCTTCAATCTGGGGGTCGCGACCCCCAGGGGGGCTGCAGAGTCCTGGAAAGGGGGTCGCGCATTCCTCCAGCCGATCCTTAAAATGCCTCAGCTGAACTTTAATTTGAGTCTCCTGTGCTGTGAAAGCCGTGCAGATAGCTAAGGAGACCTTCCTCCCAGGGTGTCTGGTTCCTGAATGAAATGCAAATGTGCTCTAAGAGCTAATCTACAAATGTAACGGATGCTTGGGAGCAGCTTCAAATGATCAAATCACTCAAAGCTTTGTGAGGACAAACATTTATTCTTTTAGAGGGGTAATGCAGAGTTAACAACTGGCTGTGAAGTGCGCACTTTTAATTGTAATTGTATTTCCACAGTGCTTACTTCACCTGGAAGTGTTGAAGGGACAGCTATTTAAAAAAAAAAAGATATTGCATATGCTCTGATATTACTTAAATCTACATTTTGGAAGCACAGTTTTATGTCAAACCGTTTTGTAGTGGCCTATCTTATTCTGTGTGTAATGCAAGTATAAAGTAATGCCTTACATATTCACAGTGCTTTCTGTCACAGGCTGTGACCTCATGGCACTAAAAATACACAAGTCACTATTCTCAACTGCACTAACCAAGAATTAGTTCTGTCGCTCTCTGGTTACACACAGACCTCTGCAGTGCAATAATTAATAGAAGTTTCATAATGCACTACAGTGCATTTCCCAATGAGTAACAGCTTTCTTTTTTTTTTTTTCATTTAAGCTGGCTGTTGCTTTATATGTAGCTACCTGACAGTGAAAGACTTAAAAAAAAAACGTAGAGAATAATTAGGGTTTATCTATGAGAGGCTTGCGCTGCTGGAGCATCTTTTTTTTTCACGCTCCAGCGGCACAAGCCTCTCAATCATATCTATGAGGTGATGCAAAGACACCCTGAGTGGCTTTGAATGGCCTTGTAGATATGGATTAAGGCATAGCAGTACAAGCCGCTGCATTGCCTTAGTTTGCGTCAAGGAGGCGTTCCATGGGCGTTGTGGTGGGTGTTCCCATGCAACACAGATGGATTTTGACGCTGCCCCAGATTTACAAAATCACATAAACTGGAGCAGTGCCAAAACATTACGCCTCCCCAGAGCAGGCATAATGAGGAGAAATGTTTTAATTTCTCCTTGTTTTTTTCTCTTTCCATGTGTGTTGCATTCTTCTGCACATGTAGAAAGAGGTGCAGTGCCTATCTGGATTGTTTTTGTGCAGGAAGGTTCACTTTCCTGCACAAATATAATCCTGCCTATGTTGGCACTAGGTAACAATTGTGTGCCAGCGCAGGGGGAAAGGACACAAAAGCACTGTATTTGATAAATACGGTCCATTCCTGCTGTTTTTTATTGGCGTGGGGCAGTGTAGCAAGAAGACTTGCGGCACTGCCCCACGTCAATTCCTCATAAATGAGGACCTTTGTTTTTAGCCGCACCCTTGACCACCCCCCCACAATCAATGACCTTTGGTTTGCTAAACACTGTTTAATATTATTTCCTCACGGTAAAAATGATTTGCTGTGGGAAATGGGGATGTTTATTATTGTTGATGATGAGGAGTACCACGTTCTAGATATTTTTTATCAGGAGGGGGTCCTTACACCTAAAATTTTTGAAGAGGGGGGTCCCGGCATCAAAAAGTTTGAAGACCTCTGCCCTAGTTACAACAAAGACATGGTTAATCATGAGGAACGCTTACTCCCGACTTTCAACCTGGGGAGCATACTTGATTTTATTTTTCTGTCTGCAGATTTGGTCAATTCTAATCAGAACTTCAGCATAACATAAGCACAGTAGTAAGGTATACCCGAATAAAAAGGGTCTTCAGTTAAAATGGAGTAAGATGAACCCAGATCTTTTTTTGAGGCAGATAGTTGCGTAGCATTCAACTTTTGTTTCTGTCTGTATCTCAGAAAATGCTCCTGGTCAGTGTATTCAATGAGGGTCTATTTATGGCCATTTCTGATGACTTTATTACAGATATACCCTCAAGAGAAAACCCTGTTTTCAAATGGTTTAACACTGATTGTTCAGCAGGCCACAAGAAACTAAAAACTCTGTTATAAACACATCCCGCCCGGTAGCACAAATTAAAATTGCAAGCATTCATATGAAACAAGAATAAAGGGAAGGAAAAGGGAGATCAAGGCCTTAGCTTGGGAAGGTCTACAGAAAAAAGCCGCCCTAAAAGATAACAAGCTTTTTTGGGACACAATCAATAGGCCCTACTTTACAGATACCGGTACGCCAGAGATCAAGGTTGTGATCTCTGTTGATCAATGGACATTCCATTTTACAGCCATCTTCCACTCAGATGTAAATATCCCCTCCATTGCCCCTTCAAATATTGATTTAGCCCAGAGCGGAGTAGGAACTCTGGATTCCACTATAAACATTTAAATAAGTGAAGAAGTGAAAGCCACTAATAAATGTGCATTGGGAAAAGGCCTGGGTGGGGTGCCAGCAGACATTTTTAAACCTAATATAGACTTGTGGGTCTCTTTGCTAACAAACATACTTAAAAATGAATTAAGGGGATTGATTCCTGGTTCCTGAAGACTGTTGTATCACACTGGTCTTTAAAAAGGGGAATAGGCACTCTCCATCATGCTAAGTCCCATTTCTTTAAAAGATACCAGGTTGAAGATTCTTTGTAGAGTGCGACTGGAGCGACTGGAATCATGGGCTAGTGAACACAAAATTCTGTCCAATGTGCAGTTTGGTTTCAGGCTGGGGGTGGGCACAGTTGACCAATGTCTAAATCTTCACCTCATAATTGGTAAATATGTCCAGGCAAGAATGGTGTCCCTTCACTTGGCCCTTATAGATCTAGCCACCACTTTTGATGTGGTAAACCGCATAAACCATTGATCTATGAAGGATGAGATGGGGGTAGATTTGATTTGTAGGGTGAATGAACCCACCCCCAATAAAATCTACCTGGGGAGTAAGACAGATGTGCATTCTTGCTCCCGTCATTCCTGTTATATATACATAGCATATCTAAACACTGGGCTGAGTTAGGAAGGACATTCCTTGTATTGGGGGTCAACAAATCCCTCTTTTACTTTATGCGGATGATGCTGTGCTAATGACCTGCACGGCAAATGGTCTAAAAATCCTACTGGATGCATTTTCAGACTATATGACTAATCTAGATCTTCAACTAAACCATGCTAATTCCTCCTCTATGACTTGTTGGCCCCAGAGGACCAAATCCAAAACTTTTACGATGGGGACCTTGGCTCTGGAGAAAGTAAGAAATTTAAATGATTTATGAATATTGTTTAGCTCTTAGCTAACCTCTGACCTGGAGGTCTCTGTTAACTGTCAAGACACAATATTTTAAAACCAACATCAAGGCTATTTTTAGATTCGCACAAAAATTGGGTCAGAATCCAAGGAAATAAATGATCTAACTTTATAAAATGAAATGTATCACAACAGTAACATATGGAGCAGGCATATTGGGACGTGTACACTCGGATTCCCTACAAAAGGCTGAAAATTGTTTTATGCAGTGATTACTAATGGTTCCCCAGGGCACAGCAACCATGATCTGACACAGAGAATTGGGCCTCCCACATATAACAGATACCCTTAGTTTGGCCCCATTATTGTTATGGGTAAGACATGGTTAAACCCTGAGGCAACCTTAGTTCGCACCTACATTTCTGAGTGCCTAGCTTTGTCAGGGGTGGCTCGGATTTCTTGGTTGTCCTATCTGAAGAAACCATTTGATCTGATAGCTTTGAAAGAGCTGTAAGACAACCCATCTCTGATTACCTCAGAAACAAAAGAGGAAGTAAAATCTATTTTTTTAAACTATTGGTCGAAAGAAGGTGCAAACCATGGCCACAACTATTAGATATGTTTTGCTTTCAATGACCAAAGAGATAAAGCCATACCTAATGTGGGTTTTTTAATTCAACTCATCGTCGCTATTTAACATTTTTTAGACTTAGTACAATTAATTTGAAGGTAGCCTTTCCCTTACAGTGTGCATGGTCTCAAGGTTTGCCTCCATACCGTTGCGACCATACAACTCCACAGAGTTTTTATGTCCTTTTATGATGTTCCCAGGCATGAGTTCGTACTCCCTTTATTGTGAAAATCTAATTTTAAAACTCATCTGGAAGGCTTGATCTATTTACAGAGGCTGGTAAATATAGACATTTGCTGTACAGTTTTACATTTTATATGGATATCACTGACAATAAGAAAGAGATATGAGTGGGTCCTGCTCTAACAAACCCATAAAGCCCAGGTTCAAAATTAATTAAGACATCTGCTGATTGGATGCTGAAGTCTCAAATTTTAATCAATTCTTATTTATTAGAAATTTTATTTTTTGAGTTTTGTTAGCTTCAAAAATAATATTGTCTTACAAACTTTAAGATTTTATAACTTTCTGTATATTTGCACTAAAAAGATCTTTTATGCTTTTTAATCTGTATGAAAATCTGTTTTTTTAGTAATGTGTTAACGGTATCGAACTCATTGTACTATCTTTGTGTGTTGTGTACTGTTCTTTTGTGGATTTATGCTAAATCTGAAAAAGTTTTATGATGTACTCACCACTACCAGTACATATTTATATCCTGTGATGGAATGCGGTAGAGGCCCTATCAGGTCTATCTGACCCTCTCAAAAGGGTTTCCGATTATAGGTATTGGTTTTATAGGAACCGTGAGAGGGTGGTAGGGATTTTTATATTGATATACCTCACATCTCACATTCTTGACAGTATCTTTTTATTTGTGCTATTATTCCTGACCAGTAGAAATAGGTTAAGATATCCTAGGTGTTTTTTCTGCTCCACTATATCCTGCTGAAAGGTGAGGGTGGATTTAAAACAATATGTGCTCTCTGAACTCGCTGGGCACCAACAGTTTTGGTGATTCATTGATTCATATTCTATATCATACTCCATTTCTTATTGTAAATTGAGGATATACTTGAGAGGCTTTGTCTTGCTTAGCCCTCTGCCAGGCAGTTTAGAGAGATAGGCCATTCACTTGGATCACCCTAAAATTTTGCTCTAAATCCCAAGGTTCTTGAGTAACTAAGGTAGTCTGAAAGGGTCTCCAGAGGCCTATAACCTATCCTTGATTTCCCCTCCTTTCTATTTTATCTAATATAGGAATTTCCCCCATCTTCATGAGTAGAAGATACCTCCTGCAGCCTGATTTATCTTCCTTGAATGGTATCTTATAATAAAGTAAGAAACTGGGGGTTGTCGATGCCAATGGGAATGACCCATCTAGGGAGATTTCTAAGCAACAATAGTTTTTTGCTCCTACAGATTCCTTACATCTACCTAAGATAAGGAGTAAGTTTTAGTATCCCCATATAGACATCTAATGAAGACCTTTTTCTTTGGTATTATTTGGTGGGGAAGTAGTAGATTGTCTTTGATTACTGACTGGCAAACACCCAGAGTCTAATAAAGTAGTCACCCACTTTTGATTAACTTACAAACTCACCTAATAGCTGGGTAAAATTTCCTGGGTGAAGTAAGTGGAATGGGGTATATACAAGTTCAGTGGGTTCGTCTCCAGCTTTCTTACTTCTTCGGAAACAAGCAATGTGACCCTACTCTTCACACTGATAACATTGGGGACTATAGGGTGGTGTCTGCTTTCCTTTTGGCTACCGTGACTTGGGATTGTGAGGAGTGACTTTAGGACGTCTTTTACTATTTCTAGGTGGGTGAGGAGGCCCGTATTTGTCATGCCCCTTTTTCTCTGTCTACGAGGATGTGTCTAGGTTGAGCCCTGCACAAATGTGGTTGCCATTTTGATGACTTGTTCTAGGGTTAGACCCGAATGTTGTTGTAATCACTTTTGTGTACTTAATGGCAAGGCTTCAAAATATTGTTCTAGATACATTTTTGTCATTATCTCCTCTCTGGGGGATTCTTGAGGTGTAAGCTAGTGGTCTGCAGCATCTTTCATCTTGAAAAGCAGTGTCCTTGGAGTATCTCCGGGTAATCCTTTCTCCTTCCCAAAGAGTACGCGATATGTCTCTTCATCTACTCCCAGCCGGTTGAGTATAACCTTTTAATGTTCCCACATGGAGTATTTCCAGTAACATTGGCAGTTTGATAGACACCTTGGGCTTCGCCTGTCAAGGGAGCCAGATGAGGCTACTGTTTCACTGGCCAGGAACTGGCTCAGGCTGCTCTCTTGAAATATAGTAAGTAAGCTTTGGGATCCTCCCCTGGTACAAATTTCTGTAGAGGCAGGGTAGGTCCAGCTGGTACCAGCACTTTACTTTGCGCAAAACCAGACGCCAGCTGAAGTTGACTCCAAGAGATTTTATTTAACTGTTTGGCTTACTTTTTTAGAATATCCCAAAATACACTGGTTTCTGCAATAATCTTGTAGCGCTCCAGAGCCCACTCTAGTTTGTGTTGACCCTAAGCCAGTTGTTGAATTAGTGTATCAATCTTGTATCAGATGCCAATTGCCAGCATCGTCCACCACGTGTCACCTTGTCTTTCTTTTGGTTAAATGAAGCCACCATGAAAATAGGATTTAAATGGATCTTTCTTATATAGATTAGTGGTCACTATATCTTTTATTGAGTTCTCACAATAATTTTTTCTGCTAGGAGTTCTCTCCTCTCTATGTGCCTTTAGAGTCGCTAGTGTTGTTTTTTACCACCCTCCAATCCCACACCCTTGCCCACACTTTTGTAAGACACGCTTCTCCTGGAGCGTGATGTGTCCGTTAGTTTCTCCAGGGGGGTCCACTCTCCAAATCAGTTGTAAAGCCAGCTTTGGCTAGTTGTGCTGCACTCAGGTTCCTTGCCACTCGAGGCCGACCAAATCTGTCTTTGTACTTTGTGACGTGCAGTTTCTTACTTGAGGGGGTCGCCTCTCTGGCACTCCTCTCTCCGCTACTTCTTGCTCCTCGAGTGGTGGGACATTTCCAAACTCTTTGCTCTGCATGTCCCTCTCTCCTGTCATGCATCTTTGTTGACTTTTAATTGGTCTTTTTTCTCCAGTCACCAAATTGAAACTGATTTAAATTGTTGCCGTTATATTTTTGACTTTTTGTCTTCAATAGTTATTTGTTGTTTTTTTTGTATGAGATTCACCTAACCCCATTTGTTGTTCTGTTGTCTAATGTGCTGACACTCTGTTGAGTTGAGCTTTAAGGTGTGTGGCCTAGGAGCTTTCAATAAGATTTCTGTGTGCATTTACACGAGGGTGAATTTTAAAGCAGTCTTGCTTGCATGGGGCCATTTGACATTTACCTGATCTGTTTGCTGCGATAAATTGCAGGAAAGTACAGAAAAGGTTAAATACCTGTGCTTAAAAGGCGGTCTTTAATTCAGTTAAAAAAGTAAATTAAACCCAGTCTTACTTTGCTAATGTAAGCAAACATCTGTGGCTCTACTTGCCACTAAATACTAAAGGTCTCTATGAAAGTAATTCCCATGTTATGTGTGACACCTTCAGCTGTACCTGGCTACTTAAGAAACACCACTCTGCATTCTGAGACTTGCAGTTTTGCTGATCTCACTGCAAGGATAGGTTTGGAATTATCCCCACCGATGCATGGTGAAGTTGTCTTAAAAAGCAGCACTGTCTCTGAATCTTATACATACATGAGTAATTCTTCCTCCCAGGTTTCATTCTATGCACGTTAGCACTTGTGTTATGAATACATGACTACAGGTTTCTGAATGTAAAGAAAAATATGAGTAAATGTGCTACATATGCCTGACATGGGCCAAACATTAAAGAGCAAAAACTGTTATAGGACACTTGGCCTACTAGTTAATTACAATATCTGCAGCATTGAACACCTACTGCAAAACATAGAGAGTTGCATTTGAAGTCAAAGTCAAAAAGTCTTTATTCTGCAAAATTACCATGAAACATACGCCAAATATAAAAATTCCTCAATAATTAAAAATCAAGAAACAAAATAATCAATAACATTAAAAATCCATACAGGTTAAAAAAATGTTTAAAGTGTTAATTGATAACGTTTCATAATGTAATCTGTTTGCCTTATTGCAATTACAGTAATAAACTCCAAACTTTAAACATCTGTTGAATAAAATTAACAACTGCAAAGGATTTATCTTCTGAGGAAAGCTGTTGTAGAAATACAAAGGCAGGCATATGATATCTAAAGTTATTTTTATGTAATATTAACAAAAAACAATTTGTTAGTACTTTATAAAAACTGCTAAATCAAATAAAGTGAATGGCTGATTGACATAAGTAATTTTCATAAGGGCAACTAGACAAATCCCTCTATAAACCATTCACGAAAAAACTTGGTTAAACATTTGTTATTCACAAAGCTATGGTTTCTTCTTGAGGATCGTAGAATTTTCAGCATAAAAATGTCAGTTAATTTTGACGCCCCAGAGAACATCCTCGTCTCTTTACATTTATCTTCAAATAAAGATTTCAGTGGGCTTTCGTAGGGAGATTACCTGAGGATGCTGTAGAAAACACCTCAGGTTTCCTAATACATGGAATTTGATCCCCATATTTCAGGGATAAACAATAAGAAATTATGGCACTGTTAAAATATGTCTCCTGTCTTGACCAAGTGGAAGACCCAAGTCCCAATGGTTACCAAGTCCTCCAGGTAAATATTCCCAGTTCTACATGACAGATAGAAGATTACATGCTTCTTGGAACTGGGAGTAGCCTATGTAAAAATAATTTCTGCCATTGGAACCCCTTTAGGCCGGTAAATGCCCAAAGCTCTGCCCCACAAATAGCAGCAGGGATACACTTACTTTTATAAATTGCTAAAATCTCTGTTAGAGTTTTTAATCTCAGTATACTAGAGAACATGAAAACTGCTTGGATAGTTCATTCAAACTGTTAAATTCCAGTCCTTCTGAGATGACTCCGTTTGAAAGCAGAATCTAGTGGATCTCCCAAGTAATGGAAAGTACTCACTTGATGAATGGGCATAACAGCAATAAAGTGAGATTTGGATTTTGCAGATTCGGGGCCAAAAAACAATGATAAAAGATGTGTTTAAGTTTGTTTATAGATCCAGATTCTTCACGTAGTCTGCAGAAGAATGAAGAAGTGTTTGTGACCCATTTGCTGTATGAGTCATTAAAACGACATTGGCCATGTAAAGGAGCAACAGGACCAGGTGACAGCCTATCTGGAACATGTCCTACCCTGCCGACCTGCGGTAAACCTTAAAGTCTTTGAAGTAAAGAGTAAAAAGAAAAGGGGTCAGGACACACACCTGATGTACTACCCTACCAACTCCAAATGAACAGATACATGTACCTAATGGCCAGTAGCGTGCACAAGCAGTGGTGTTGGTATGAAGCTGAACCACAAAATAAATAATTGCCTGATCCATGTGCCACAATAGGAATGATTGACTACTCATCAAAGTCAGAAGATACATCCATAAAGGGCAAGCGCATTGTGTATTCAGAAGCTAGAGATAAAGATTAAGGTATTGATCAGTAGTTCCCAAGTTATGACGAAAACCATATTGCACTTGAAAAATAATAAACTTATCTTGCACCCAACTTTTCAATTTAGCCATCAGAACCCTCTCTGCCACTTTCACTACTACGTATCAGCTTATAATATGCCAGGTTTGCCTAATCCCCTTTTTTGACATAGTAGGACAATAATCGAACTACTCCAAGATTCAGTGAATATACTGTACTCTCTTAGAGAATGTGTGCACGCCAATATCAATCACTCTAAGAATTGTTTGCAGGAGTTCCTGATCTGTGTACCTACTTCTATCTCCATCCTCTTTTTCTGGGTATTTGTTCCATTCATGATAAATGGCATATATTCCTGTTGCTATGAACTGTTTATTTCTAGCGTGATCTGGTCACAGGAAGAAGTCATAAAAATCTATGGCTTTGTTTTAATAAGGATAAGTGTTCTTTCACAGACGGATGCTTGGAATGTACTAACCTCTGCATGAGGTTACTACTACAGGTGTTTGTGTTTTATATCATGGATCAGGTCGATTAGCTTTAAAACCACAGGTGTTAGAATGAAAAACTGAGTGGATTTAAAAGCTCCATTCTGGATCATTTCAATTACATCAAAATCTGAAACATTAATTTGTTATTGCCAATTAGTCAACAGAGTCAAATTAACTTTTGGTATAGATTTTTTTTAAGTCTTTCATATTACCAAATCCCAGAAAGGAGGTCTGCTGGATGGTTTTGTTAAAAGAAAAATATTTCTGATACATGCTTGAAATAAGGTATCTTTGTCGTGAATCTGCAAACGTTTTGTTCCCCAAATACTTTTCTCGTCAACATTTTCTTTTCAGTACTGATAACATTGGATAGCCAGGTTCTGACTAAATTTATATGAATAAACCAGCTTACTAGTGGTAGTAAGATGCTTCTGGAGTTGTGTATTTTATAAAAAATTGAAAGCAGAGGGATGTGACCTATCGTCACTCTAGAAGTAAGGACATTTCTTTGAGAAATTTGGATGACTATCAGGAGGTGGAGCTTCACAATGCTCCCATTGTGTGTAATTGTATATTTACCTAGCGTAGCTAGTTCTATGTATGTAATAGTGTATATATATTCCTTTGTAATCGACCAAATTGAAATAAGGATCTTCATTGTTCAAAGTAACATGTACCTGCACATCAGACATTTCTTTTAAGAAATTTGTACCTCTATCATCTGAATTAGAGACAGGAATTAGTACATCGTTCATTGAAACTTTCAAAACTTATGGTAATTGCAGTGTCTCAGTAGGTCCCATAATTTGGTAAGAAACCTTTTCCTAAAAGCTCTGCCCTTGGACACAGGATAAGCTGTAATGTTTGCAGCACAGAGATTTCATCAAGCTCGGGGATGAAAGATGTGGCTGCAATTCACGAACCAAAGGTTGTGCAATTGTTCTTTTTGGAATGTAATGTCTATTTAGTACATGCTGAATAATGTGGAGAGCAAAACTCAGCATACTGATACTGTTCCATTTTATTAATTTTCTAATGGTCTCTTAAACTATAACCACCCATACTACATTCATGAGATGTGGGCAATCCAGTCCGTCTTTGCTGTTTCTTCCTGCCTTCCTTTGCAGATTTATCTTTAACAGAACCCTCAATGTCACTTTTAGGTTTTAACTGTGATTTAACGGCTCGCAAACCTAGGGTATTATGACTCACAGAGGTGTTAACTTCTACTATTATTTTTAGTAGCTCCGATTCATGAACCAGAACTGGGACTGCTTCCAGTCTCTGGTGTATGGGCAGAACTGAAGCTTCTCCCTTAATGTTGCTTGGAATTATTGAGGAAACTGTAGACAAGTTCCCCATTAACTTCATTCTTTAGTCTAGAGTTGGTACAGCTCTGTGCTCTTTCTGCATTTGTTTCAGTACCTATGGGAGAACTGCCAATGAAGGTGTGCCATACATGCTACTGTAAATGCATCCAAATTTGCTTTCCAAGGTGTTACATTCCTCTTTGGGTGGCACCTACCTACAGGAAGACACATAGGCCCTCATTACAACTCTGGCGGACGGCGGTAATTTGGGGAAAGGTACTGCCAACAGGCTGGCGGTACCTCTTCCCAAAATATGACATTGGCGGCTTGGCTCAAGCCGAACCGCCAATGTACCACTCCGTCCGCCAGGGCGGTAACAGCCTCTGGGCTGGAGTCTTCGGTCTCCAGCCAGGCAGCCGTCACAATCCCACCCTCGAGAGTATGAACCCGCCTACCGCCATGGTTTTCGTGGCAAATCTACCGCCCCGAAAACAATGGCGGTAGGCACTATCAGTGCCAGGGAATTCCTTTCCTGGCACTGATAGGGGACTCCCCCGCCCCCTCCCCCTCCCTAGAGTCATACCCCACCCTCACCCTCCCACTCCAGACCCCCCTCGACATGCACATATATAAACTCAGTCTAAATACAAAGGGGGGAGGGACCGGGAGGTTTATATGGTCCAGTGTACAGTCTCCCACAAGTAATATAAACAAAACGTACACTGTTCCAAACTACTCTAACATACTAGGGGACCTGATGTCTCAGGAGCAAGAGCCCTCAAGCATCACAATGGATGACTGGCATCATTATCGGGAATGCTCCACGCCAGGCCGGCGCTGCAACGCCTGATGGGCTCCCTGGTAAGGGGGCTCTAAGCCGTGCTGTTCTGATAGTGACTGGTGGGTTCAAACTATGCAGACCAAGGTGCCTGCATCCAGGCACCAGCACAGGTGGAGAGAACAGAAAATATTTTAATTAAAATTGGTTATTCATCCCACAATACACATCATAATTTTAATCAGTTCAAAAGAGGATGAAGACCAAGATTAAAAACGAACATGAAAGTAACAAATTGAGTTATAATGCTCAATTACTCTCAAAGAGCAAAAAACAACAGGGTACCATAACAACTATTATGGTGCCTCTAAACTAGGGTCAACATGTTTCGCGTCTTGCGGTCCAACCGGATCCATTGACGCTTCATCAGGACCAAAAATAATCACCTCTTCTCCAAATAATACAAGAAAATCAAAAAATGAAAAAACCTAATTTAGGATTGAAAAGCAGTCACTTACGTAAAGCAAACTGGCTAAGTCAAAGAAAGGTAGCCCTAGAAGACAAAAAAGTAAAAACACCAAGGGTACCCAAATTGTGGTTACAAAGGTGCATTTGTGAAATACGTGTGTGATGGGTCAGTGTGAAAAGTACATAAAGTCAGGCTTACCAACCCCAAATTGAGACCAGGCTCCTTGGGAAGCGCATTCCAAGGACTCGAATAGACGCTGTTCATAATAAAACAAGTAGTGATCAGTCATGTATATTTGAGAAATATATAAAATGTACACTGTCACGAATGAGGTACTTAAGTGTTTCAATAGTCCACAAATATTTGAAAATAGTAGAAATGGGCACTTAAGTGCTCCTCAAAGTAACCCCGTTATCGCTGCAGCCATTAAAAACACACATGATCCACACTCTAGGACCTGTGTAACCAAATCATACATAGGGGAAAGAATGTGAAATATTCCCCTTGCGTCAAGTACTTTACTGACAAACCAGCGGAACCACAATTGACTGATTCAGGTTTAAAAAAAACCCTCACTTTTTGTTCCATCACCAGTAACTATGCCTAGTGAAGTCTTAACTTTTGAAGAAGCAGTATTAGCTGATCTTAACCAATTGCGCCCAAAACATTCATACATTAATGTACCAACGAAAGAGAAGAGGGCTTTGCTATCTTTAGCCTCTGACCCTAACATAACCATTAAGCGGACCGACAAAGGCGGTGCCATTGTGTTCATGGACTCTATTGATTATAGACGTGAATGTTTACGTCTCCTAAGTGACTCCACTTACTATACAAGGATAACGAGTGATCCTACCGGGAGGTTACAGACCCAGATTAGATGCCTTATTGAAGAAGCCAGGAATAATTCTTGGATCTCTCCTAAGGAGGCCGAATTTCTTGACACACCACATCCCTGCATTCCATATTTTTATTGTCTACCCAAGATTCATAAAGGCAAAATACCTCCTCCTGGGTGCCCAATTGTATCAGGTTTAGGCTAGGTCCTAGAACCGTTGTCAATTTTTTGTGACCATTTTTTACAGCCACTAGTGAGAAGTTCCTCGACTTACTTGAAAGATACTAAAGACGTCCTGAATTTAATTGAAGCCATTAATGACTCCGGAGGTGTACAAGGTATTATTACCTTGGATGTGGAACCTACCGCTTTATCTACTCCTGTTCCCTTCATTATGCAATGTGCTATGCTTGCTTTGACAGAAAATGTCGTCCTTTTTGAGGATCAATTTTTCCATCAGATCCGATGGACATCTATGGGGAGCACATTTGCACCAAGCTTAGCCTGCTTATATATGTATGATTTTGAAAAGAAACATATTTTACCTCCATGTAACCCTTTACAGAATTACATCAAATTATGGTGGCGTTATATTGACGACATCTTATTTGTATGGCAGGGCTCACTAACAACTGCAGAGAACTTCACACCTTGGATCAACACTCTTGACCCATTCTTGAAATTTACCGCCACTGTGTCATCCACCCATTTACCCTTTCTAGACCTTATGATCACCATTAACAATGGCAAATTGTCCACAAGTATTTACCATAAGCCAACAGATCGTATTTCCCTTCTGTTATACGAGAGCCATCATCCGAAGTCTCTACGGGATAATCTACCTGTTGGACAGTTTTTACGGCTAAGACGCAATTGTAGTTCACCTCAGGAATTTGACCATCAAGCTGATGCTCTTCAAGAGAAACTTCATGAACGCCATTATCCTCCAAGAATTGTTTACCAGGGGCGAAAAAGAGCCAGGAACAATAACAGGGATGCCCTGCTAGCTACCATTGATAAGGGTCCTCAGACCAGATTAACATGTGTGTCTACTTATACTCCCCATCTAATACGATCAAGAAACTGATTAGTAAAAGATGGCCAATATTAACGAGTGGGGGTCATGCTGTTTCAAGACCCCTTTTTGCATTTAAACGTACTGCTAACATTGAGGACATTTTTGTTCACACTCGCCCACGCCTTCCACGTGATACCCCCTCTCAAAAACCACTATGGGATCTTCCCCCAGTGGAGGGTCATCACCGACATGGCAATTGTAACGTCTGTCCCCTTACCAGACATCTGACGACATTGGATCTAGATCCTATTGGGACCTGGCGTCTTAAGAAACATACCAACTGTAACACTAAGAATTGCATCTATATGATAACGTGCCCATGCGAATTACGTTACATTGGCATGACAACACGGCCCGTAAAAAATACGCATCAATGAACACAGAAGCAACATTAGATGCATAAGAGTCACTACTAAACTTTGTGCGCACTTTTTGGAGACCCCACATACCACTGATGATCTTTGGTGGGTGATATTAGAGGCACCCAGAGTCCGACCAAATGACACTGGGTCCCTTTTTAGGACTGAACAAAGATGGGTGTTCAAATTAGGGACCAGCAAACGGGGTTTGAATTACGATATCCCCTGGACTTCACTCTCATGATAACAACTATGATCCAATTACCAGGATTTAGTTGTATTTTCAAATACAGAAGAATTGTCTTTGACGACGATATCCTAACCTTTCACGTCCTAGAATGTGACATTTAAAAAAAAATTGTCTCAAGTTGGTAGGATTCTGATTCGCCTTACAAGACATACGTCTTCTGTTTGTCTACCTTTTTAAATTTCAGTCTTGACAAATTCAAATCAAGTAGTGACTTCTTCAATATAAGGCACCTGTTGTATATATTCATGACCCTCCTTTTGCAATCATTTTTGACCATTTTCTGTCCTAGGTGTTGTTTCTTGTTATGGAAGGTTTGTCCTTCCTTTATTTTTATGGAAGGTTTGTCCTTCCTTTATTTTTGTCCATTCCCGGCCCAACCTGGCTTGATTTGCAGTCCTTTTTCTATTACTATTGCCGTAGACGCGCGCGAGCCGGAAGAAACCTTCACTTCCGTGTCTCGCTGCGTCTATGAATAGCTCTGACAGCGCCCGTTCCAGTTTGTCACGGGAGCGCTGGTAGGTCCATGGCTAAGGACCGTCGACATAATTGTGAGTACTGCCGCTTTAGCCTTACGATATGACCAGGGGTTTATATACTTACCCTTGACTTGCGCAAGGGGAATATTTCACATTCTTTCCCCTATGTATGATTTGGTTACACAGGTCCTGGAGTGTGGATCGTGTGTGTTTTTAATGGCTGCAGCGATAACGGGGTTACTTTGAGGAGCACTTAAGTGCCCATTTCTACTATTTTCAAATATTTGTAGACTATTGAAACACTTAAGTACCTCATTTGTGACAGTGTACATTTTACATATTTCTCAAATATACATGACTGATCACTACTTGTTTTATTATGAACAGCGTCTATTCGAGTCCTTGGAATGCGCTTCCCAAGGAGCCTGATCTCAATTTGGGGTTGGTAAGCCTGACTTTATGTACTTTTCACATTGACCTATCACACATCTATTTCACGAATGCACCTTTGTAACCACAATTTGGGTACCCTTGGTGTTTTTACTTTTTTGTCTTCTAGGGCGACCTTCCTTTGACTTAGCCAGTTTGCTTTACGTAAGTGACTGCTTTTTAATCCTAAATTAGGATTTTTCATTTTTTGATTTTCTGGTATTATTTGGAGAAAAGGTGATTATTTTTGGTCCTGATGAAGCATCAATGGATCCGGTTGGAACGCAAGACGTGAAACATGTTGACCCTAGTTTAGAGGTACCATAATAGTTGTAGTCCTCTGTTGTTTTTTGCTCTTTGAGAGTAATTGAGCAATATAACTCAATTTGTTACTTTCATGTTCGTTTTCAATCTTGGTCTTCATCCTCTTTTGAACTGATTAAAATTATGATGTGTATTGTGGGATGAATAACCAATTTTAATTAAAATATTTTCTGTTCTCTCCACCTGTGCTGGGGCCTGGATGCAGGCACCTTGGTCTGCATAGTTTGAACCCACCAGTCACTATCAGAACAGCACAGCTTAGAGCCCCTTTACCAGGGAGCCCGTCCGGCGTTGCAGCACCGGCCTGGTGTGGAGCATTCCCGATGATGATGCCAGTCATCCATTGTGATGCTTGAGGGCTCTTGCTCCTGAGACATCAGGTCCCCTAGTATGTTAGAGTAGTTTGGAACAGTGTACCTTTTGTTTATATTACTTGTGGAAGACTGTACACTGGACCATATAAACCTCCCGGTCCCTCCCCCCCCTTTGTATTTAGACTTATGTACAGCAGCTTGCTGTGGGACCTTATGCATTTCAGTCACAAGGATTATTTTCCTCTGTGATTGTAGTCCTGTTGAGATCTTTAAAATTGATGATTTCCAGGGCCTCAGCTATGATGACGAGATGGTGTCAGCAATTTTGCAGGCACCTTCTATCCTTAGCAGTGATGGGTCAGCCCCTTCGGGTAGCCTCAAATCAGATTGGGATAAACTTTCCACCTTAAAACGAGAATTGATAAAAACTGCCATGCATGGTACAATCATGACAGAATATCTGCGCGCTGACATCGCACCCAATGGCCTTTTAGTATCCAACATACCTTGGATATTTCTACAGGATTTAGCCTTCAGAAAAGATTGGGCACAGATAGCTTGGAAGTGTACCAGAGACTGGCTGGTTTTAATTATTAACACTTCTAAACGCCTAGCTGATACTATAACCATCCAAATCAGTGCTATAGAGAATACCTTGAAAACCACAGTCACTTTGACAGCCTTCAAAAGCCGTCTTTCTGAAATCACCGCTGAACTTAATGAGACAAAGGAGTTTTTAACCCAACAAAAGATCCCCAAACTCCAGAAGGATATTGTAAAGTTCAGCAGAGAGAAGGTTTATCCCTACATTAAAGATGGCTACGATGCAGACAACCAATCTCGGTCATCAGATGAATCCACTTCATCTTATAAAAAACCCTGCAACCACAATAGTGGATCCTCGTCTGATGGGTGGAGCACAGATGAGAATCAGCCACAACCGTTCTTTAATTATGCACCATATCCTGTTCATCAACCCATGCCCTGGTAACTACCTTATCCGTTTTTTCAACCTCGCCCAATGATGCCTTTCGTGCCTTTTTTAGGCCGCGGCCGGGGCAGAGGCAGAGGCAGAAGGAGAGGAAGAGGCAGACACAGCCAGTGGTCCAGAAAGGAACCCCAGATGGTCACCAGGAGCCAAGTGAAAAATCCCCCGGTGAGAACCTAGTTGTCAATTTGTCAACTAGACCACTCACGGAGGATGAAAATGAGGTGCTCAATAGGGGTCTTGGTTTTGTTCCTACCCCTGAGGAGGATTTCTTCAGTCTACATATTGAACTCGCTCAATTCTTTTGTAAAATTCAACTACATTTTTTCTTTACTGACAAACCAGCGGAACCACAATTGACTGATTCAGGTTTAAAAAAACCCTCACTTTTTGTTCCATCACCAGTAACTATGCCTAGTGAAGTCTTAACTTTTGAAGAAGCAGTGTTAGCTGATCTTAACCAATTGCGCCCAAAACATTCATACATTAACATACCAACGAAAGAGAAGAGGGCTTTGCTATCTTTAGCCTCTGACCCTAACATAACCATTAAGCAGGCCAACAAAGGCGGTGCCCTTGTGATCATGGATTTTATTGATTATAGACGTGAATGTTTACGTCTCCTAAGTGACTCCACTTACTATGCGAGGATAACGAGTGATCCTACCGGGAGGTTACAGACCCAGATTAGATGCCTTATTGAAGAAGCCAGGAATAATTATTGGATCTCTCCTAAGAAGGCCGAATTTCTTGACACACCACATCCCTGCATTCCATATTTTTATTGTCTACCCAAGATTCATAAAGGCAAAATACCTCCTCCTGGACGCCCAATTGTATCAGGTTTAGGCTAGGTCCTAGAACCGTTGTCAATTTTTTGTGACTATTTTTTACAGCCACTAGTGAGAAGTACCTCGACTTGAAAGATACTAAAGACGTCCTGAATTTAATTGAAGCCATTAATGACTCCGGAGGTGTACAAGGTATTATTACCTTGGATGTGGGAGCATTGTACAATAATATTCCGCAAGAAGCTACTTTACGGGTAGTTGAGTCGGGTCTCCAGGAAGCTCCTACCGCTTTATCTACTCCTGTTCCCTTCATTATGCAATGTGCTATACTTGCTTTGACAGAAAATGTCTTCCTTTTTGAGGATACATTTTTCCATCAGATCCGAGGGACATCTATGGGGAGCACATTTGCACCAAGCTTAGCCTGCTTATATATGTATGATTTTGAAAAGAAACATATTTTACCTCCATGTAACCCTTTTCAGAATTACATCAAATTATGGCGGCATTATATTGATGACATCTTATTTATATGGCAGGGCTCACTAACAACTGCAGAGAACTTCACAGCTTGTATCAACACTCTTGACCCATTCTTGAAATTTACCGCCACTGTGTCATCCACCCATTTACCCTTTCTAGACCTTATGATCACCATTAACAATGGCAAATTGTCCACAAGTATTTACCATAAGCCAACAGATCGTAATTCCCTTCTGTTAAACGAGAGCCATCATCCGAAGTCTCTACGGGATAATCTACCTGTTGGACAGTTTTTACGGCTAAGACGCAATTGTAGTTCACCTCAAGAATTTGACCATCAGGCTGATGCTCTTCAAGAGAAACTTCATGAACGCCATTATCCTCCAAGAATTGTTTACCAGGCGCGAAAAAGAGCCAGGAACAATAACAGGGATGCCCTGCTAGCTACCATTGATAAGGGTCCTCAGACCAGATTAACATGTGTGTCTACTTATACTCCCCTATCTAATACGATCAAGAAACTGATTAGTAAAAGATGGCCAATATTAACGAGTGGGGGTCATGCTGTTCCAAGACCCCTTTTTGCATTTAAACGTACTGTTAACATTAAGGACATTTTTGTTCACACTCGCCCATGCCTTCCACGTGATACCCCCTCTCAAAAGACACTATGGGATCTTCCCCCAGTGGAGGGTCATCACCGCTGTGGCAATTGTAACGTCTGTCCCCTTACCAGACATCTGACGACATTGGATCTAGATCCTATTGGGACCTGGCGTCTTAAGAAACATACCAACTGTAACACTAAGAATTGCATCTATATGATTACGTGCCCATGCGAATTACGTTACATTGGCATGAGAACACGGCCCGTAAAAATACGCATTAATGAACACAGAAGCAACATTAGATGCATAAGAGTCACTACTAAACTTTGTGCGCACTTTTTGGAGACCCCACATACCCCTGATGATCTTTGGTGGGTGATATTAGAAGCACCCAATGTCCGACCAAATGACACTGGGTCCCTTTTTAGGACTGAACAAAGATGGGTGTTCAAATTAGGGACCAGCAAACGGGGTTTGAATGACAATATCCCCTGGACTTCACTCTCATGATAACAGCTATGATCCAATTACCAGGATTTAGTTGTATTTTCAAATACAGAAGAATTGTCTTTGACGACGATATCCTAACCTTTCACGTCCTAGAATGTGACATTTGAAAAAAAATTGTCTCAAGTTGGTGAGATTCTGATTCGCCTTACAAGATATACGTCTTCTGTTTGTCTACCTTTTTAAATTTCAGTCTTGACGAATTAAAATCAAGTAGTGACTTCTTCAATATAAGGCACCTGTTGTATATATCCATGACCCTCCTTTTGCAATAATTTTGGACCATTTTCTGTCCTAGGTGTAGTTTCTTGTTATGGAAGGTTTGTCCTTCCTTTATTTTTATGGAAGGTTTGTCCTTCCTTTATTTTTGTCGAATCCCGGCCCAACCTGGTTGATTTGCAGTCCTTTTTCTATTACTATTGCCGTAGGCGCGCGCGAGCCGGATGAAACTTTCACTTCCGTGTCTTGCGGCGTCTATGAATGGCTCTGACAGAGCCCGTTCCAGTTTGTCACGGGAGCGCTGTCCAGGGGGTAGGTCCATGGCTAAGGATCGTCGACGTAATTGTGAGTACTGCCGCTTTAGCCTTGCGATATGAAGAGGGGTTTATATACTTACCCTTGACTTGCTCAAGGGGAATATTTCACATTCTTTCCCCTATGGATGATTTGGTTACATAGGTCCCGGAGTGTGGATTGTGCGTGTTTTTAATGGCTGCAGCAATAACGGGGTTACTTTGAGGAGCACTTAAGTGCCCATTTCTACTATTTTCAAATGTTTGTGGACTATTGAAACACTTAAGTACCTCATTTGTGACAGTGTACATTTTATATATTTCTCTGATATACATGACTGATCACTACTTGTTTTATTATGAACAGCGTCTATTCGAGTCCTTGGAATGCGCTTCCCAAGGAGCCTGATCTCAATTTGGGGTTGGTAAGCCTGACTTTATGTACTTTTCACACTGACCCATCAGACACGTATTTCATGAATGCACCTTTGTAACCACAATTTGGGTACCCTTGGTGTTTTTACTGTTTTGTCTTCTAGGGCGACCTTCCTTTGACTTAGCCAGTTTGCTTTACGTAAGTGACTGCTTTTCAATCCTAAATTAGTTTTTTTCATTTTTTGGTTTTCTTGTATTATTTGGAGAAGAGGTGATTATTTTTGGTCCTGATGAAGCGTCAATGGATCCGGTTGGACCGCAAGACGCGAAACATGTTGACCCTAGTTTAGAGGTACCATAATAGTTGTAGTCCTCTGTTGTTTTTTGCTCTTTGAGAGTAATTGAGCATTATAACTCAATTTGTTACTTTCATGTTCGTTTTTAATCTTGGTCTTCATCCTCTTTTGAACTGATTAAAATGATGATGTATATTGTGGGATGAATAACCAATTTTAATTAAAATATTTTCTGTTCTCTCCGCCTGTGCTGGTGCCTGGATGCAGGCACCTTGGTCTGCATAGTTTGAACCCACCAGTCACTATCAGAACAGAACGGCTTAGAGCCCCCTTACCAGGGAGCCCGTCAGGCGTTGCAGCGCAGGCCTGGCGTGGAGCATTCCCGATGATGATGCCAGTCATCCATTGTGATGCTTGAGGGCTCTTGCTCCTGAGACATCAGGTACCCTAGTAAGTTAGAGTAGTTTGGAACAGTACATATATACACTCATACACACATGCATACCCACATCCACCCACGCACGCACACATACATACCCACACCCCGCAACACTCACTAACATACATTGTAGTACACACGCATTCACAACACACAACATACATGTACACTCACATTCATTCATGCACGCATTCCATGCGACTCACACCTGCATGCACGCATACAAAAACAGACACACACCCCACACACAACACACGCACACAACACCCCCCACCCCCTCTCCTGCCAGAGAACCCGACTTACCTGCTTACAGGGGGTCCTTCAGCTGGAGACGGGATGCGGCGCTGCTGCCGGTAGCAGCATCCGCCAGCAAAACATCGCCAGGCCATATCATGGCTCATGATACGGTAGGTGGTGTTTTGCTGGCGTGGCGCTTCTGCTGACAGCAGCGCCACCTTACCGCCGTCTGCCGCCATGACCGTCATCGGACTACCGCCAGCCTTCTGGCAGTATTCCATCTACGGTCATAATGCGGTTGGCGGCTCGTAGCCACGGCGACGGTATGTTGGCGGCCATCGCCGTGGCTGTAGGCAGCATTTACCGCCAATGTCATAATGAGGCCCATAGTCAGTATTCTATATTTGTCTTGGGGTTTTATGAACAGATAAACTGCTTCTAACTGGTTGATTTCACGAGCAACCAAAAAGGGAATCTCTTCACGCTTCACAGGTGCTTTTCCATGATAGTGTTAATAGTCGGTGGACACATGGCTTGTACCTGCACTAGAGCTGCTGAGCCCACTGCGAAAGGAGGCCTAAGGTTCATGGTATGTAGTGCAGACAGTACAAATCTCCTGTATAAGGCAACTATGTAATTTAACACCCCTACAACATCAGCAAGCACTTATGTGTCAGGATGGTGAATGGGTGTTTAACCATCTAACCCAGCCAAGTAGCCTCTTAATTGCTCTGGGGTCCTAGGCAGATATTCCTGTGCATGTGTGGCAACTGTCCAGATCTGATGTTCCTGGTAAGGTAACAGGATTTCCAAATGTTAGTAAGCCCTATAATTTGCAGGCGGTGTTAAAGCCATATAAGCCTGAAACTGTTTGGAGGCACCATCTGCAGCCTCAATCTCCACTCATGAGTAAAATGTCTCACAGGCATATGCTACATGAGTAGTTGTTAAAAAAGTACCTGCCCCCACCTGGGGAACATCTCAAAGCTGAGAATCTAAGTAATTGCTTCCCTGTAATTGGCTCCTACCACAATAGGGGCCGTCGTATGAATGGGTTCAAAAATAGAAATGGAATCAAAGAATTAGAAGACCCACAACAGAATGGTGAATAACCTTTTGGGAGTCAAGCTTGAAAAACCTACAGCAGTAGGTGCTACCTTATTCCCTGTAGGAGGTGACCATGATTACTATGGATGCCTCTGCAATGTCATAATAATGGTACATCTGTGTGTGTGTGTGTGTATAACAAAAATAAACTACTGAAGGGTTCCTAAAACATCCAGGACCAGCACTGGGTGCCAGTGTTGCACAAACTGATTCTCTGGCTCAGCTCTACAGGGTTTGTTTTCACACACATGGCTGAAACAAGTGAATTTAGTTTGATAGATCAATGCTTGAATGTGAAAAACAGGTTTTTGTAGCCCGCAGAAACCCACTCAGTACACAGTTGAAGTGGCTTTTGGTGTACTATCAGTCCCTAAACAGGGATCCAGGGACATTGTGGTGATGAGAAACAAATCTTTTTTGTTCTCTTCAATCCCACACACATAAACTGTGCTAAGAAATAGACACTTTAACTAAAAAGTGTGTTTATTTCAACAGGTGCACCCTGTTGCTCAGCACATCTAAAATAACCACAAAGAATATGATTAAAACAGCACAATGCATGTTGCAGACATTGAAAATCTAATGAACATTTCTATCATGGTTAAAACGCCAACTAATACAAACCTAACACTCTAAAACCTACATCTATGTGCTGTGCTACGATAACATGGAGTAGAATAACTTGTATCTAGATTTTCTTAGGGAGGACGAGTGCACTGTATCCTGTTTACAGCAAAACATTGTAATAATCAGGAGTCAGGGAGTCCATGTTCCCTGCGAAAGCAAACTTGCAAAACCTCTAACTATAATAGCTGAATTTCTATGGTTAGCTACTTTTAAAATGTGACCCTAACTATAAAGTCCCTGTAACCTTTGGTTTTTCAAGTGAATTTCTATGTTTTTTTTAATTCTATTTACTAACTATTGTTTTGTTCAATATATATATTTCTATTTTCTTTTAGACGTAGTTTGTTAGTAGCAGTGGACCTACTCTTTTGTGGGTGGGTAGCCGCCCTTTCCTAAACCCCCCCTTAACCTTCTCCTTATCCTCCCTAAACTCCACCCATTTTGTAATAAGAATGCCCCATGTTTCAACCACTCCCATTGGACACTACCACAGGTACTGTGTAAACTTACATGTGTGAACATCTCTCCACAGAAATTATAGGGGAGCTGGAGGACAAGATTTTTACATCAGGTTTGTGAACAGCGTTTCATAGTACCTCTTTAGTACTATTGCAATAATACTAGACGCACTACAAAATGTAATTTGTGAATAGGGCCCATTGTCTCTGACATAGTAAAAACATATATAGCGGACTTTATGTCAGCTGCTTGCTCTTGAATGGATGTATTTCTTATATTTCTCATTTCACTGCTTCTTATTCAATTGCTTTCCTCCATATTCCTTATTTGTCCCACCTCTGAAGCATTTCTTCCCCTGTTATCTGATTGGATGACGTGTCTTTCCACTGCTTGCATTCAGGAAATCCAATGGAGTACATGATCTTGTTTGCTTTCTCCCTCTGTTTTGTCCTGCCCCCTCCTTACAACCCCCGGGTCTCTATCTTGCTGTGCCCTTCCTCCACGGCTATCAATTGGTCTCCATTGCTTTTTTAAATTATTTTTTACTGCTCCCTGCCCCTGCCCCCTGTTGCTCCCCTGTCCCTTCTCCTCCAAAACCCTCTATCTGGACCCACCAGTCTGTAGAAGTGACTTATTTTCCCCCCACGCACGCACATACACCAGTGCTTAATTTGTGAATAAAAATGTGCCGGTGCCCAAAGCCCTCCTGTTTGGACACGAGGCTGCTGCAATTAAATGTGGGATCACGGAATATTGAGACAGCGTAATCCTGATGCCATCTCGGGCCTTGTCAATCTATTTACGGCCACTCCCAGCCTCTTCAGCTCACTCTTGCAGCTTTCTGCCTCTGTGACGGTTTTTCGTTTTTCTCTTTCCCCGTCTTTCCCATAGGTGTCTTTTGCTCGCAGTAAATGCTTGAGGCAGAAGAATAAGCCCCAGCCCTCAAAAATAAGTGCCGGTGCTCAGCACCGGAAACAACAAGCACAAATTAAGTACTGACATACACACTCTATTGCCCACCCTCTCCTCCCTGTCTATTCTTTACTAAATATTTTATTATTTCTAGTTGTACTTTTTTTCCAAGTTGTAACCGAGTCTCTCCTTTCTTACCCTGCCATGCACACACATTCTATTCATTTGGTGTTTGCCATTTCGAAACAGTAAGTATGAAAAAGCAAGCATTGGCAAAGCCAATAGGTTTCACCTTTTTTTTCTTTTGCATTCTATTTTACTAACCGAATTATAAATATTAGAAAAAGATTAAAAATAATCTTTGTTTTAAATGTGATACACCGTTGAAAGTTGTTTATGTTGTGATGTATGTTGAATCAATAAACAACATTAATAACTATTAACAGTTCATCAAATTTTATCAACAAAAGATTTCGCAAGCTCGCGAGTGCAGGCGAAGCCTTTGGCAGCCGGATCAGGCGGTAATTTTTTTTTTTTTTTTTTTTTTTTTTTTTGCTGAAGCTGTTCCAGATCGGCTAATGAGCAGTTTTTTGCAAAATCAGCTAAGGCATCTGGCCTGCATTGCTTTTTAGAAGGCGACGCTGGTTTTGCAATTGCTTGCTCTTCATCAAACTTCTATTCAGAGTGGGAGAGAGAAACGCAAACAAGGAGGAAGAAAATGACAGGAAAACTGACACACGGAGACACGAAAAAGAACCTACAAGCGGAAAGCGTAGGTTGGGTGTTATTTTATTTATATTTGTATTTTATTTAGATTCCAATGATTCCATTTATATTCACTGCCTATAGATTACCACCACAAATGAACTGCGTTCAGCGCATCTTTTAAGGTGATACAATAAGCATGACGATGCCCATGTTCACTCTTGCCCCCCCCCCCCCCCCACCCGAACGTGCACTTTGAAGATGTGTGAACGTTCATTAGACATCGGATTGCCTGAATATTTGGTTAATTCGAAATGGAGCGTAAACTAGCAGGGTGGGTGGGGCTGAATTCTGGACGATACTGTCTCTGCTATACCAATTTGAGCGGGTTTATTCCGCAGTACTTCTGTCTGTGCTGTATTGCGAGAGGAAATCTTGGCTGGTCTCCGTGAAAACTGTGGACGCCAGTTCGACAAAAAGTCAGGGGACTAAGGGCGACATCTAGTGGCTACTTCTGCCCGTGGAGCCAAAGTGTTGAGATTTCATAATACCTTACGTTCTCACGTTTAGGAATGCTGATCAACTTCAGTTTTAAAGATAGGGAGGTAGTTAATAGGTGGGGCGCCCTTTACAGACGTACGGGTGAATTACAGAGGACTGACGGCTACACGAGAGGTACTGAACACTGAAAGTGTAAGGGCAAATAGTTCAGTTAAAAAGTGCTCCACCACTTCAATTCGCTAAAAGTCTTCTATACTGGCTTGTCCCTCATAGGACTGGTAACATTTACTTTTGGATAAAATCTATGGACAAATATCTTTCGTACACTGCCTCGACCCCCAGCAGACCATGTATCCCCCGCCTCACTTTGGTGTAGATTACACCAACATCGTACACATATTACACATAGTGTAAGTACATTAATTGTGGCTACTGTGTAGGCGTCTGCTTTGTGACCTTCACTTTGCGAATTTCACTCCACCTCCAATGCGTGTTCATTTATCTCTTTACGGAGGTCAGAATTTAAACATGATGCTAATTGTGACCTTAAAACCCAAGAGTCATATTCAAGTCATACGTTTAACCACTGTCAATTCTCTAACTTAAGCTCTACTTACTAAAGCATATGATGCATTTATGAAATATTTCTGTTTTGTAGCATTGCTTTTTAATCATTCTTGCTACATTCAGCAATGTCATCGCCACTTATGTTCTTCTTAGGGTTCTGTGTTTGCTTATGGCAGCTTTTTGGCTTTGTCCCTATTCTTGTTTATTTTTTTCATAGCGCGTACTCGACCTGAAGATATTGGAGGCTTTACCTGAGCACCAGTTACGTTACACAAGGTCACGTTTGTTTTTGATAGGCACGGAAAGATTAAGGGCCTGATTTAGAGATTGACAGAGGGGGGTACTCCATCACGAAAGTGACAGATATCCCATCCGCCGTATTACCATCTCCATAGGCTACTACTGGATCACGATACGGCAGGCTGGATACCTGTCACATTTGGGATGGAGTGTTGCGCTGAGACTCTAACCTGGTTCCCCAGCTACAAGGGCAGCAGCTCTGGCCGTCATGCCTCTTGTGTGATTGTTGCATTTGGTGCTTGGGGTTATTTTCATGTTTGGAACAGCCTGGGTTCTAGAATTACTGAGCGTTCCTACTCACTAAGTGTTATGTTCCCAATCGTAGCGGCTGGAGGCGGGCTGTCACACTTGCAGACTGTGGTTTCGTTGGTCTGTTCCTGTATAAGAATACACTTTGGAACTTACCCACTGTGTCTGTCACAGATTTCTTCACGTTGACAATGAGCAGAAGCACAGGAGCAGACCTATGTGCTCTTCTAACCTTACTGCTATTCAAAGCTGATCCGCTGAGGCGAGCTCCTTCCTAAGCAGAGGAGGATTGCTGGAGTATTGGACGAAGGACGGCATTGGAAAAGGCAACCATAAGGACCATAATATTATCCCAGAAGTACATGTTGACATTTCCTCTAAGACTAGAGCGCCTGTGGGAGAGTGTGATGTGGACGTCAGGCAGGACCTGTAGTCAGGCAGTTCTTTGATGGTGTGTCTGTGCAAGGGTATTACGTGGTGATCGGCAATGCCTCACACCCAGGCATCATCATAGAGTGCAACCACAATTTTGTGCGTGGTTCATGGACAGTGCATAGCCAGTATTCTCAGCGATGATAGTTTTACTCAGTTTTGTCTGGTGAGATCATAGAGTGCTTTAAATAGACATCACGATTTGTGAAGACACTGCATATTTGTGATTTATTGAAATTTCATGGGAATATACATGTTGAATGTAATTTTATAGTGGGTGTATAAGTGCATTTAGCTAACCTCTAATGTTGTACATTGATTTGCGTTCCTGGCTGAGCTTCATCAATTTTAGGTAGATTGTTTCTATTAGCTTTGTCTCCTCTCTGTTATCTCTTTCGGGTGATACTTACAGCATTTTGTTTGAGTTTTTTTTGCATCTTCTGTAAAATTGCTGTTTTATCATATTGTTATGGCTTGCATTACAACACCACAATGCTTCATTCCTGGAGTTAGTGAGCCTGCAATGGGAAGCATGTGTTGGTGTTCTGTGTTCTTGGCTTATGTGAAACTACTCCAGGTAACTGTCATCAAACATTTTCTAGTTGGTGTGGGTTTAAAATAATTTAAGACTCTACCACCGTTGGAGAATCCAGTGGCATTAATGTGATTGAGTCTGCAGTGCTCCAAATTAATTTTAGATATGGCAAAAATTTTAACACCGTAACGGAAGGATGCAAGTTCTAATCATGTGTGCAGAGGGAGGATAAAACCACTGAGGAATATGTTTCTGCACTAAGGCCCATACCATCCTGTGAGTTTGAATCTATAATTTATGACCAAGTCTTAGAGGACCAAGTAATGATGAGAACCCAAAGTTGAGGTTGAGGAGAGACTATGGATTGATACAGAAATTACAGAAAGTGCTACTATAAGCATCACCAAGGGTATTGAGCAATTGGAAAGGTTAGTTGAAGAGATCAGGAGTGAGTGTAATTCTAGCATCAACACCATAAGAAGAGTAGAAACAGGTATGGAAGTCAATGGGATGCTTTGTCATGGGAACAATAAAAGAAGAAAGGAATGTGAACCAAAGAGTGTATAGAACAAGTCGACTATTCCAGTTTCTATCACACAGGAAATTTCGACTGACGTTCTGCCATTTATAAAGTCTGCAATTGATGCAAGAAATAAAGGAAATTGTGACAGAGTATGTAAGGTCAGCATGGAAAACAGGGTTAACTGCATTACTGAGGACAATGTGGTCATTGACAATTTTAATCCCAATATTGCCCTGTGTGTGGATGAGAGTAAAACGATGAGGGTTGATAGATGTGTGTTGATGGTCTGTAATGTAGAGGTGGAGATGATGGTGGATTATTCTACTCCGCTCAGTTTAGTTGGCAAGTCTTTGATGTTAAAAACATGGGGAGAAAATGATTTAGTATCTCCGGGTGTCCAACTGGATAGTTATATACAACATAAAATTCATTTTCTGGATTAATTTTGGTTTGGCAAGGAATTTTCAAAGAGGTTTGCCTAGGGTGTGGGGACTATTTATGTGACAAGGAGAGGGACCTCATACTTGGATGACTCTACCATCATCTGGTTAGGTCCTGCTGTGAATGTGATTAAAGCAGGGTGTGGTCAATCTGTTTCCAGTGTTTGTGGGTTTGTTTTGGAAAGGTTGTTTAGCGGTTCCTATTAGGGTAATAAGACTGTGTGTTTTTATGGTGTCAGTTCCACAGTGTGTGAGTGATTGCGCCAGTCCCACACCGTCTGGAAGGTCCCGGCCTGTTTCCTGGCTAGCCAACAGTGCCTCACCCAAACCTAGAAAGTGTCATGTAGCAGCCTAAACATGACACTCTGACTCCTCAGGGAAGTTGTGGTGAACAGATCATGCCCCTTTTACTCAGTTACAAAGAATCACACATGCCGAGGCAGAATCAAAGATGCAAGGTGGATTTTAATACATTTATTCAAGCAATTGCATGTAATTATAAAAAGCATGGGCTTCAATAAGGTAGATGAAACATAACACCGTGATCATCGTTATGATTAGGGTAAAGAGGATAAACAACCCCATCATCTTTGTATGAGCCTAAAAACCTAAATGATTCCTACATACACCCTATTTCTAAAATCTGAGAGCAAACCATTGGTAATCCTTCCACCTATCCTAGTCTAAGAGAAGGACTCCAACCCCATACCTGAAAAGGCTGGCAAGGGACTGTCTGTTGTCTGGATGGCATTCCTCTCAGTTGGCTTAAGAGTCATCGCCATGCTCAGCAGAACTGTCAATGGAATGGTGTACATCACAGGATGGCCATGACTGAAATGCCCTCTGCCCCGTTAGACCTATGTGGTGTTTATATAATAAAATCTTTCAGTGTTCCAAGAATGGCCTGACATGATAATATGTCTAAACAATGGGGGACTGGCTCCTGAGCTCCTGGAGCGGCAATACCAGTTGGAATATCATATACCGAACATGACAGCCTTGAACAAGGCACAAAGTGAAATGCATTCAAAGGGCTGATAAATGTGCAGTGCTAACAACCGTCTCTTGTCAGAAAGGAGCAGCTGATTAAAATATAAAAACAATGAGCTGAAAGCTCGCTGTGCTAAAAATTATGGAATGAATATAAACATGTCTGTGTGTTAAAGGCACAGGCTATGTGCCTAATGCTTAATTAAGGATGTCCAACCCAGGCACTAAGAACCCACAGTAGGGAGCAGGGGTTGTACTCAATGTTTAGGTGTGTTCTAGAATTGCTGAGCGTTCTTCAGAGGGTAATTTTTCAAATTGTGGCAGTTTTAAGCTGGCTGTCATGCTTCCAGGTTGTGGGTCATTTAATCTGCTCCTATAACAATAAACTTTGGAAACTTAGGGCCATATGTACAAAAGCTTTTTCCCACAGACACAGAATGGGTAAAATCCTTTCGTACATCTGGCCCTTAGCCACCTATGTGCCCATCATATGTTTCTTTGTGGATAATTTCGATTGTACGCTTGTTTTTGGTTGGTTGCATACATCCTTCCATTGCTGACATCATGGAACTATTTGTTTGCTTTTTTCACCATCATTTGTCATACAGCACTCCGTGGGCCCTGCTCTTTTTCTCTCTCTCTCTCGTGCACTTCCCTTTCTACAATACCCGTCTCTCACTCCTCATCCCAGTCATCTTTTTCCATTCAACCTCACATACTTTTACATTAATGTGGATTGGCCCCAAAACATTTAAAATGGAAATATTCATAACCAGTTAGTACAAATAGAAAGGTCCATGCATCCTTCGCACTTTTACCAACAGTGTGTTGGACATTTTGAGGTTGATTCATAAAGGTATTTCATGAGATTGGGAAGTAGTATTCTTATAATAGTTTTCACATACTCACAAAAGCCTTTGTGCATCCCTATGCCATGGCTTCTCAGCCCTTGTGCCTGTACAGATATAGCTGCAAACACCTCTCCTTTCATCTGATGTGATTACATTTGCCTTCAAAGAGACAACTGCTTCTCCTTTGTCTACAAAGTGGGGTCTGAACCCGAGCTGTCCAGCCGAAGTTTTGGAGTTGGTTGTTGCTGCTCATTTTATATATTCATGAAACACAAGAGAGCACTTTATAGTAGTCAGACTGTCTTTCGTCTCTTTAGGGCACTGAAATAGTTCTCGCTTCTGTTCTGGCAATCTGAAATGGGCAGCTGATGTCGACTGTGTTGGGCGTAGATAGGTATTAAGGGACTTTTCAGTTCTATTTGACACCACCAGCCACAGTGTCCTTTCCCCCTGTCACGGTGAGCTTCTGCCTTAGCTGGCCAAGTGGGCTCCTCTTTTACATGCTCACTTCACACACCCAGAGTCTCCTTATAGTTGATAAAGGCCTAGTGGTGGAAGACAAAAAAAATCTGCCAAGCATGAGAAATGGGTGGAGGAGAATACTGGTGGAAGGCTGTGGTAAAGCAGAAGTCATGTTTGCGAGTGGCACTTGATTTTGCTCAATCTAGTGGATTCAATCTAGACCTGGGTTTGAGGTTAGACAGAGACTGGGCAGTCCACTGTCAGGGTAGAGCCAATGAGTTACCTTCCAACTGCGAATGTTATGAAAGACTCTCCCTATGGTTGACAGCTATGTGGCCCTCAGTCATTTCTGCTGGAATTGGCTGTTGTATTAATTAGCACAACTCAATATTCCTTGCCACTGACAACCTCTCTCGATACTGTATATGTCTGTCGCTTGCAGCGCACTATGCCCCACCCTTACTGGCTCATCTACAACAGCTCTCTTCTCTTAAGGGGATCACTTTAAGGTTCTTTGTAATGCTGATCGTGCCTTCTGTGGTGCTGTTTCCCTTTTAAGACCAACACTTGGATTTACAGAAGAATGTCAAAACATGTCCCTTTACACTGCGGTGAACACGTTTTATCTGAACATCCATGCTCTAGCGCCTTCAGTCCATGTTGGTGGCAGGGCACTTTACAAGCCAGTTTACAAATGCAATAGTATACTGGCCTTGGTTAATGTGTTCTGTAGATGTCTGTGTAAAGGTTTTGTGGCGTTGTTGATAGCAGCGTAAATGGTTTTCCTGCTGAGCTTTTTAGCAGAGAACAAAACAAAGATGCGTTAAGGAAGGACAGGTAAACTCCATAATTAGTAGCAAATCACGTTTGCACTCCTAAGAACTTTGATTCCCCTTGAGTAATTTGCATTAAACATTGGTCGAAAGCTTCACGAGGCAATCTTTAAGCAAGCCAAATTAGGTGCATGCTACTCGAATGGATCAAAAGCTTCAAGAGGGATCGGAAACCTGTCAATTTTCTCTAGAAAAGATGTTCATGCATTTATCTAAAAAGCACTAAATACGTGACCCAAATGTTGACATGGAAGCCTTTTCCACATTCAGTGCCTTTTCTTAGTTTAATTAATTATTGCCCATTCGTTTAGGGGATATAAGAAAACATGAGACTGTCCAGCACGCTTGCTCCACATACGTATATGTCCATACATGTTTACCATGTACTGGCGTTTGCGCTCATGAACAGAGGACGTTCTCTGAAACCTGCCCTCCCAGTGCTTACAAATAATGGGAGAAAAACAAAAAGAATGAAAAAGTACAACAAGAAAGCCAAAACTGCACAAGGCATAAGCGAGTGGCCCTCTAGCCCACCCAAACTCTAAACCAGCCGGAGGAGAGAATTAAAGTGAAGAATTAAAGTGAAGAAGGGCCTTTACGCCTCCCTCCTGGCCAGGACCTAGAGGGGAGTTTCATATACACATTCAGCCTGACAAAACCGAGGTGTAAAAAAACAAAAAACAAAAAAGGAAGCCTTCTTGGCCTTTCCAAGCAGCTGAGGAGACCTAGCTGATCTCACTCCCTTTTTTAACAAACCAGCCCGCCTCTCCAAAAGTGCAGGGTTTGCCTTTCCAGACCTCTCCACCCTTGCCTAAGAACTGGGAATGGTTATACACCCCCTGCATTGGCAGGAATAAAGGGGTAGAAAATGAAACAGCATGGGCCATTTCACAGGTTTAAGCTGTCTCGGTGCTGTAGCTTCACTGGCATGCCTAAGTTCGCTGGTGAGGGGTGGTTTAGACAGAGAGAGAGACATACACACCGAGGGTGAATGGTTCTTGAGTCCCACGCCCTATGCAACAGCGCAGAGCAGTAGCGTTACAAGGTTACCATGGACCCTGGTGCAGCAAGGAAAGTGACCACTTTGTTGTTGGGGTTGTAAAATACAGAAATTGTCAAGGATCAATGGGCCCCTCAGAGCTCTGGGCCCTGGCACACTGCACCTGCTGCACCAATGGTAGCTACGCACCTGGTGCAGAGCGCTGAATATGCATCGTACCCTTTGAATTCTGCAAGTGTTTGGGGTATTTCAAACAGACACCTTCCCAAGGGGACATTTGTAGCCTTAACCTCCGACACTACATGCTGCTCCCTTGCTGAATGGCATGGCATGTTATAACACCAGGACCGGGGGCTGCTAGCAGCTGCCCTGTTACCCTTTCTGGACTTGACAGAGGGCAACAGGACTTATGGAGCTGTCTCACCCTTCTTCACTCTCACATAAATGATGATGAAGGAGATCAAAGATAAGTGATATAAGATACAAGAGAGAGGTAAGATATGAGAGCCAAAACATCTGTGTAAAAAAGAAAAACGTGTAATTCCGATGGGTATAGTGATTTCTGTGACTAAACCCATTGGAATTTAAGGACCACTTGCAATGAGGGCCTAAATAGTGATTGTATTGTATTGTAATAGTATTTATATAGCGCTTACTACCCCTAACGAGGCGTCAAAGCGCTCTTCGGTGAGTAGCATGCTACTCCGGAACCCAACAAGAATTAGTGATGGATTAGTATTGGGAAATATGAGTAGTTTTAGTATTATTCTAAGTTAATTTGAGCCGCGGATATGAGAGTTTGTTAGTTAGATTGACTGGAGTAATGGAGGGGTGGAGGAGGAAAGAGATCCAGAAGTGTTAATTGGGAGTATATCCCTCATTTACTCATCCCAAAGGCTTGGGATGAGTAAAGGGGGATGGAGGAGGGAAGAGTCTGTGGAAGGGTTAGGGAGATCATAGTAGCAGGGTGAGATAAATGAGGGAGAATTTAGTAGGGATGTTTGGGAGGTCATGGTAGTAGAGTGAGGTTTGGTGAGTTAGATGTGGAAGCGCAGGGAAGAGCTTAGGCAGAGTTATTTAGGAGATGAAAGTAGTAGAATGGATTTGGGATGAGTCAGAGTGGGAATGGAGGATAGATTGATAGAGACATGACATATGATGATGGGTAGATATGTGTGATGCCTGTATTCTACAATTGTGTAGAGGGTAGCATCAGCTGAGATCTGTCACTGCAATCTGTCCTTTCCCTAACGTATCCATGATGAAATTCACAATATCCTCCTACCGTCTCCAGATCTCGTCCACCGCATACCTCTTTTTTGCCCCAGAACCTCTGAATTCCCTCCATGCTTTACTGCATGCTCTCCTTCTTGATTCTGCCAGAGAACCCACTACCAGCTGGAGCATCCTTTGTCTCCTGTTGTCCAAAGTTCCCCCGGCATCCTTATTCTGTCTTTGTCTGCTCCACAAGCCAGACCACGGAACGTCCACCACTGGAAATGAGACAAAGCGTTTGCAATGCTATTATCAGTACCAGGCATGTGCCAAGCCTTGAACCATATGTTCCTCTTCAGACCAACACAAACCCCTCAACAATTTCAATTCATGAGTGTCCCTTACTGAATGCTTATTGACTTTGTGTACTACCACCATGTTATCAACATTAAACAGTACCTTCTTGTTTGCCAGTGCATCACCCCATGCTTCCAATGCCATTACCAGGGAAAAAAATCCAAAAAAGCTATGCTCGGCCCTCCATTCCTTCATCCTTCCAGCCACTGTCTCATGCACCAATGCCCCTGCCAGTAAATTCCAAATCCCAACCCTCCCCCAACAGCTGAAAACGTTGTACCTTCCATTCAGCTGTCAAAGTTATACCATGAAAATCTGCAAGGAAAAAACACCATATTTTCAAGTCCCCTGCTTTCAATGTGACACTGTGGTGTGGTAATGACAAACCTGACAACGCCAATCCCAGTCTTCTACAAAAGGCTCTCCGTGCCTGCGCCACTCTGCATGCAAAATTTAAGTGGCCCAAGAGCACTTATTCCTTCCTCACTCGTACTTTATCTTTCTGTTGCATTACTTTAGTGAGCAATATCATCTCCTGCTTTTTATCATCTAGCAGCCTCGTCTCAATGCGCAGCATATTAATCTCTATCCCTAACAAGCAGTTGCAATGCAATAGGTCTTGCATTTGCTTGAGTTAGGCTACTGGTGTTGTAGATTCATAACTGGACTTTTCTAGCCACATAGATTGATCAACCCTGCCTCATAATTTTGTCTTTTCCTGCCACATAATTCCAGTGGCCGAGCATATAACTAAAGCAGTTCCATTTACCTTCTTCCTCTATCTGCAGCCAAAAATGAAAATCTTCCCATTTTGCATCCTAGTTTAAATCTGCCATGCTAATTTCATAATAATACAATTTTCACCACCTCATCATCAGAGTTGCTGGCTGGGACAGTCCCAAATAAAAAAACACATGATGGCCATCGAGGAGTAACAAGAAAAATAAACTAGTAGGGTCACCCAAACATATCAAAAGTGTTCAAACAGTCATAGTGTAATAAGGATGTTAAATTGGCCTGAATCATGGTCATAATTGCAATAAGGATAGATTAATAAAATATACAATTATCATGTAAACCCAATAAAAACCTTTATCAGAAATAAACTTTTGGCATTAGACTGTAATGCTCAGAATAGCCCCTACAGAACACCACTATGAAATCAGCAATTGTAAGAAACATGATTATGTAACCATATACTTAGCCCCTAGAGGGCATAACCACATGAAAATAAAATGTCAGAAAATAATGCACTGTAACCAAATATTTAGCCACTAGATGGCATAGCTCATTACACATTTTTAGGGCTAGCAGGACTACTGTAATGAAATTACTTACATGGCCTTTAAAACACAAATTAATTCCAGCTGAAAAACAAACATCACAACCATGAGAGTGCTTAAAAAGACACTGAATGGTGGGAAGAGTTATCATTATGGGGTCCCCACTAACCTAGTGTGGGTACCCAGAGATGGTGTAGACAGAAAGAGCATGTTGTGGTGAATGTTTTTGTGGTGGCCCCATTGCCCTAGGACCACCACGGGCTAAGTTAAGAGCAACAATGTTTTGTAAAAGTAATGCCCTGCAAAGCATTATGGGGCGAGTTTCTTGAGTGCAGTGAAAATTGTAGTATGCTGTGCCAGGAGAGCCGTTTTTCAGAATTTCTGTGTTTTGTACGTTTTTATGTAAAGCTTTTATCAGTTACACATATTTTTGTGAAAAGATATGGAGTGTGAAGGGGAGAGCCAAAACAAATGACTCTGATTAGGTAACAGTTTGAACAATGTGACCAGCACAATACCGCTGATGGAGTTTGCGCTGTGAGCATCATGGCTGCCATGAAGCACAAAGGGGAGAGACAAAATATGTTTTTTTGCCCACACTCAAGTATATCGGCAATCATGCAATAATCCATGTAACATGTTCAGTCTGCAAGGTGGTAACAAAACTGCTCCAAGGCGGGACAATTGTAAGCATTTAAACTTACCTTAATCGTCGTCGTCGTCACCACCACGTTGCTCCTTTTGCTTTCGCCGCAGGCTGCAGGCACAGGCTCCCAGCCTGCCCTGTGGCCAATCTGAATGCTGCTGTCACGCTGTTGACAGCATGACAGCAGTGTTCGGAGTGGTCGGAGCGCCCAGCCAGGGCGCTCCAAGTCAGACTGGGAGCATTTGCCTGCTCTTTCCAACCGGCAACACAGTGCTGGGTTGGAGAGACCCTTGTGCGCATGTGTGTTTGGCCAGCCCGAGACAGCCGGCCAAACATGCGCACTGAGGGGCGTGCTGTGCACTCCCCCTTTGTGCCTGTCACGTCTGTGGCCCCACCCCTTTTGCTATAAAACGAGAATAAACATAGTTTATTATCATTTTATCGCAAAAGTTTGACAGCTGCTGCTGCTGGCGGGGGTGGGAGGGAGGACGCTCCTCCGCTTAGCAGTTCAGCCGCACCTGCCACTGACCCCCGATCCCAATGCTTAGCGGCCCCAGTTAGACCTCGCCTCAAGTGCCCCTAGGTCGTGTCCGATATGGTCATCTGCTGACCGTGTGATGCGCTCACACTGGGCCTTAATGCCTTTCACTGTCCCCCCCCTCCCCCTTCCTCCACTGTGGTCCAGGCTGCTGGTTCTTTGTCACCAAGGTCTTTATGTGCAGGCCTCTCTTGCAAAGACAACCCTGGCGGCTCCGCTCCCCCTGCTGCTCCCTCTCCCCTTTCCCCAGCAGCGCCCTCACTGCCGCCCTCCTCACCTGTTTTGAACCATTTAGCGCGTGGCATCGATCAAGCTATTACTGGCGCCACCCAAGCCTGATGCGCTGCGAGCAGGACGAGCCTGCGCACCTTCTCTGTTCCTGCGCTGCCTCTGACATGGGTTCCTCCTAACCTGCTTTGTGGAGCAGGCGCATGGACATCATTTAGGGCTCACCAGGGGTCTCAGCTGTGACCCCTGGCTTGCTCCTTGCAACCCCTGACACTGCTTTTGCGAACCTGGCCTCAAAGGTGGCAAAATCAGTGCCAGGAACACAGTGGCAGCGATAGGGCTCCGCTCTCTTTGTTTTTTTCTCATTTTTAGATTACACTAATAGTGAATAATGATTCATTTGCAAAGAGGGCCTAAGTATTGGTGCTTATTTCTACACTCCGCTATTACCAGTTTATGTGAAGTTGTCTTCTGGCATTAACGCCCTGTGACGCGATGCCTATGTTGCTATTTGTGATTCATCCAGCTATGTCATTGTGTTCCCTGTATACATGAAATAACAATCACTGGGTGTATTTATTAATTCAGTCTCCGATTTCTTGAATTGCAGAGATATTAAATGTAACCGATTACAGCCCAGAGTCCTTAGGCGTGACAAGCCGTAGCAGTACTGTGGTCCTGTGCTCTGTGGAATCCACAGTGTGGCAGAGGGCTCGGGATGACCTCCAGCTACTCGAACCACTGTTCTGCAGGGCCCCCAACAGCAGCAGACGTCAGCATGGCAAGGCTTGCACCAGTATACTGAGTCAAGTCACTGGACGCCGTCCTCCCATGATGGTCCAGCCACAACTGTCATTACTGAATAAAACTGCCCGCAGCCGTGGAGGGAAACCAGTAGTTATGTGGTAGTTTTTACACTTGGGTGGAGCTGGTATCTAATGTGCAATCGATTATTGAGAGATTTGGTATTTTGTTTGTGTTTCTGTGCCGTATTTTGGCGACTAGTGCTGATACCTGTGCTGTGTTTTTGTCAAGTGTGTTTTTTGTGTGTGACATATGTTGATGGCAAATGCTGATGGAAGCAATGTGATAGCTCCTGTTGAAAGTGTGCTAAATGTTCGTTTGTGGCACATCTCAATGCCTACGGCTCTTTAGAGTAATAGTAAATAATATGGCACATATGTACTATGGTGAATTTATGCGAGATGGTCTACTGAGGTCTGCTGCATGTTTTTCTGTCCTATGGTAACGAAGCAAACAGCACAAAGCTCACCTTGCTTAAATGGCATAGCTATCATTTAGTTACAACAGTCATTGAAGGAAACTAGGAAATATGCAGCCGCCCATTCACACGAGGAAAGAAGAGATGAGCGTGGACTGGGGAACTGGCGTCCGATAATACTTTATGACTGAAAGACGATCTGAGCAGAATAAGGTCTTCTTGCGCCACCCAGTGGTGAAGTATGGGTGCAGTCACTGTCTTTAATGAGATCGGCAAAGTGCACGGTTGTTTCATAGATAGACATGAAGTGGAAGGTGACTCAACTCCTCTCCTCTGCAGGGTAACGAGCGACCTCGGGGGAGGGATGTGGAAAGATAGCTCAATGAGTGAAAGGACCATAACTCTGAGAGAGGGGCGAATGGAGCTATTGCCATTCATAATGTTCACCAATAGGAAGTGTTAGTGTGGTTGGAAATCCCTTCACAGTGGCGTAATGTAAAAGGATCAAATCAAATCAAATCATTAACATTTATAAAGCGCGCTACTCACCCGTGCGGGTCTCAAGGCGCTAGGGGGGAAAGGGGGGGTTATCGCTGCTCGAACAGCCAAGTCTTTAGGAGTCTCCGGAAAGCGGAGTGGTCCTGGGTGGTCCTGAGGCTGGTGGGGAGGGAGTTCCAGGTCTTGGCCGCCAGGAAGGAGAAAGATCTCCCACCCGCCGTGGAGCGGCGGGTGCGAGGGACGGCAGCAAGTGCGAGGCCAGCGGAGCGGAGGGGGCGGGTGGGGACGTAGAAGCTGAGGCGTCTGTTGAGGTATTCCGGTCCCTTGTTGTGGAGGGCTTTGTGTGCGTGGGTGAGAAGACGGAAGGTGATCCTTTTGCTGACTGGGAGCCAATGCAGGTGTCTCAGGTGTGCGGAGATGTGGCTGTTGCGGGGTACGTCGAGGATGAGGCGGGCCGAGGCGTTTTGGATGCGTTGCAGGCGGTTTTGGAGATTGGCGGTGGTCCCGGCGTAGAGGGTGTTGCCGTAGTCCAGGCGACTCGTGACAAGGGCGTGGGTCACGGTTTTTCTGGTGTCGGCGGGGATCCAGCGGAAGATCTTGCGGAGCATGCGGAGAGTGAGGAAGCAGGCGGAGGACACGGCGTTGACTTGCTTGGTCATGGTGAGAAGAGGGTCCAAGATGAAGCCGAGGTTGCGGGCGTGGTCTGCGGGGGTCGGTGCGGTGTCAAGGGCCGTGGGCCACCAGGAGTCGTCCCAGGCGGACGGGGTGTTGCCGAGGATGAGGACTTCCGTTTTTTCAGAGTTCAGCTTTAGGCGGCTGAGCCTCATCCAATCTGCGACGTCCTTCATACCCTCTTGTAGGTTGGTCTTGCCGCTGGCGGGGTCCTTGGTGAGGGAGAGTACAAGTTGGGTGTCGTCGGCGTAGGAGGTGATGATGATGTCGTGCTTGCGTACGATGTCGGCGAGGAGGCTCATGTAGACATTGAAGAGTGTCGGGCTGAGCGATGAGCCTTGAGGTACGCCGCAGATGATCTTGGTGGGTTCTGAGCGAAACGGAGGGAGGTAAACTCTTTGGGAGCGGTTAGCGAGGAAGGAGGCGATCCAGTCCAGGGCCTGGCCTTGGATCCCGGTGGAGCGTAGGCGGGTGATTAGGGTGCGGTGACAGACGGTGTCAAAGGCAGCCGAGAGGTCGAGGAGAATGAGGGCGACTGTTTCACCGTTGTCCATCAGGGTTCTGATGTCGTCTGTGACTGAGATGAGGGCGGTTTCCGTGCTGTGGTTGGTTCGGAATCCGGTTTGTGAAGGGTCGAGCAGGTTGTTGTCTTCCAGGAAGGTGGTCAGCTGTTTGTTGACGGTCTTTTCTATTACCTTGGCTGGGAAGGGTAGAAGAGAGATGGGGCGGAAGTTTTTCAGGTCGCTTGGGTCAGCCGTAGGTTTCTTTAGTAGGGCGTTGACTTCAGCGTGCTTCCAGCATTCGGGGAAGGTAGCAGAAGAAAAAGAAGAGTTGATGACGGTCTGGAGGTGCGGGGCGATGATGTCGTCGGCTTTGTTAAAGATGAAGTGCGGGCAGGGGTCCGAAGGGGCGCCGGAGTGGATAGAGTTCATGATGGATTTGGTTTCTTCCGTGTTGATGTGGGTCCAGTTGTTGAGGGTGATGTCCGGGGAAGCGGGTTCAGTGGTGTATGGTTGGGTCTGGTGTCCGAAGCTGTCGTGGAGGTCGCTGATCTTGCGATGGAAGAAAGTGGCGAGGGATTCGCACAAATCCTGTGAGGGCGTGACGGCGTTGGCGCTGGCGCTGGGGTTGGAGAACTCTTTGACGATGCTGAAGAGTTCTCTGCTGTTGTGGCTGTTTTTGTCTAGTCTGTCGGTGAAAAAGTTCCTTTTGGCAGTGCGGATCAGGTGGTGGTGTTCGCGTGTAGCGTTCTTGAGGGCGGTCATGTTGTCAGCGGTGTGGTCCTTGCGCCAGGCCTTCTCAAGGGCACGACAAGTTTTCTTTGATTCTTTGAGGGTGTCAGAGAACCAGAGAGGTTTTTTGGAGTTGGTCTGTCGATGCGTGCGTTTGAGGGGAGCAAGGTTGTCAGCGCAGTTGGAGATCCAGTTTGTGAGGTTGAGAGCTGCGTCGTTGGGGTCGGTGGTGAGGGTGGGTTGGTTGGCGGCGAGAGCGGAGAAGAGTTGCTCTTCAGGGATCTTGTTCCACTGTCGACGAGGGATGGGTTGAGTGCGGAGGTGGGAGGTCTCGCGTCGGAATGTGAAGTGGACGCAGCTGTGGTCGGTCCAGTGTAGGGCAGAGGTGTGGCTGAAGAAGACGTGTTTGCTGGCGGAGAAGATAGGGTCGAGCGTGTGTCCGGCGATGTGGGTGGCGGTGTTCACCAGTTGTTTGAGGCCGAGGTTGGCGAGGTTGTCGAGCAGGGTGGTGGTGTTGGGGTCGTTGTTTTGTTCCAGATGGAAGTTGAGGTCGCCTAGGAGGATGTAGTCCGGTGAGGCGAGGGCGTGCGGGGAGATGAAGTCGGCGATGGCGTCGCTGAAAGAGGCGCGAGGTCCGGGAGGACGGTAGACGAGGGATCCTCTGAGGGTGGTCCTTGGGTCGGTGCGAATCTGAAAATGCAGGTGTTCAGCGGCGAGGGGGGGGTCTTCGGTGGAGGTGGTGACGCTGATGGAGTCTTTGAAGATGATGGCGACACCTCCTCCTACTTGGTTGGTGCGGTCTTTTCTGGAGATCTTGTAGCCTTCGGGGATGGCGGTAGCGATGTCTGGAGCAGAGGAGGCGTTCATCCATGTCTCCGTGATGAAGGCGACGTCCGGGGCTGTGGAGTCCAGGAGGTCCCAAAGTTCAACGGCGTGCTTGTGGACGGAACGAGCGTTGATCAGGATGCACTTGAGGTGGTTGATGGCGCGTGGGCTTGTGGTCGTGGTAGTTGCGTGGTGGAAGATGCGTTTGCAGGAGTTGCAGGCGAAGGGTCCATGGGTGCGTTTGGGGTGAGCTAGGAAGCAGGTTTTGGAGCGCCCTGGGTTGAGGGCGTGGAGGGTGGTGGGGTCGTAGCGGATCAGCGGGGCTTGGGGGAGCTGGGGACCAGGGGTCGTGGCGCTGGGCGCGGGCCAGGCGCAGACGGGCGCAGACGGGCTTGCCTCTGGCGCGCCTCCGGCGCGCCCGCTGCGCAGTCGCGCAGCGGCCGCCATAAGAGGTAGGAGGGGGGGGTGAGGGGTCAGCTGGGGGCGAATGGGAGCTGGGGGGCGGGGGCGTGCAGGAGGTCGCGGCGGGAAAGCGCGAGGGAGGGGGGGGGACAGGTAGAGTGAGAGGAGCTGGGGGAGGGGGTTTAGGGTGGAGGAGGGTGAGTGTTAGGAGGTTTGGAGATTAGGGAGAGAGATAGGAGTAGGGTTGTGAAGATAGGGGAGGGGGGGTTGTAGAGGTGGGTGAGGGAGAGAGGTAGAGTGAGAGGATAGGGAGATAGGTAGTAGAGGGGGTGGCGGGAGGGGGGGAGAGATAGAGAAATAGATAGAGAAAATAGATAGAGAAGTCGATAGATAGGGAAATAGATAGATAGACAGATAGGTAGGTAGGAGGAGGTGGAGAGTGGGGGAGTTAGATAGTGAGATAGGGAGCTAGAGAGATAGGAAGATAGGAGGAGTGAGGGAGGTAGATAGCGAACGGGTTAGCTAGGGGTGAGAGAGGGGGAGGCGAGTGAGGGAGGGGGATGAGGAAGGAGCAGGAGGGCAGGCTCGGGGGAAGAAGACGGAGGAGGTAGAAGAGCCGAAGACAGGAGAACAGAAGACAGAAGAACAGAAGACAGAAGAACAGAAGACCGGAAGAGCAGAAGACAGAAGAACAGAAGACAGAAGAACAGAAGAACAGAAGAACAGAAGACAGAAGCACAGAAGATCGGAAGAGCAGAAGAACAGAGAAGAACAGAGAAGAACACAGAAGAACACAGAAGAACACAGAAGAGCCGAGAAGAAGAACACAGAAGCACCGAGAAGAACAGAGAAGAAGAACACAGAAGACCGGAAGAACACAGAAGAACAGAAGGGAAGAACAGAAGAACAGAAGAGAAGAACAGAAGAACACAGAAGAAGATTGCAGAGGGGGAGCGAGGAGGAAGAGACAGAGAGGAGGAAAAGAAGCAGGAGCAGGAGAGAAGGTGAGTGGCGCGGGGCAGGGCGAGGGGCTGGGAGGAGGTGGGTACTTACAGTTAGGTGGGTCTCAGGAACACAGGAACTCGGGAACTTGGAGGAGCTGCAGCGGCAGGGGGAGCGACCTACCCTTGGGTCAAGGGTTGCTACCACTGTCGCGCAGCGGCCGCCATAAGAGGTAGGGGGGGGGGAGGGGTCAGCTGGGGGCGAATGGGAGCTGGGGGGCGTGCAGGAGGTCGCGGCGGGAAAGCGCGAGGGAGGGGGGGGACAGGTCGAGTGAGAGGAGCTGGGGGAGGGGGTTTAGGGTGGAGGAGGGTGAGTGTTAGGAGGTTTGGAGATTAGGGAGAGAGATAGGAGTAGGGTTGTGAAGATAGGGGAGGGGGGGTTGTAGAGGTGGGTGAGGGAGAGAGGTAGAGTGAGAGGATAGGGAGATAGGTAGTAGAGGGGGTGGCGGGAGGGGGGGAGAGATAGAGAAATAGATAGAGAAAATAGATAGAGAAGTCGATAGATAGGGAAATAGATAGATAGACAGATAGGTAGGTAGGAGGAGGTGGAGAGTGGGGGAGTTAGATAGTGAGATAGGGAGCTAGAGAGATAGGAAGATAGGAGGAGTGAGGGAGGTAGATAGCGCACGGGTTAGCTAGGGGTGAGAGAGGGGGAGGCGAGTGAGGGAGGGGGATGAGGAAGGAGCAGGAGGGCAGGCTCGGGGGAAGAAGACGGAGGAGGTAGAAGAGCCGAAGACAGGAGAACAGAAGACAGAAGAACAGAAGACAGAAGAACAGAAGACCGGAAGAGCAGAAGACAGAAGAACAGAAGAACAGAAGACAGAAGAACAGAAGAACAGAAGAACAGAAGACAGAAGCACAGAAGATCGGAAGAGCAGAAGAACAGAGAAGAACAGAGAAGAACACAGAAGAACACAGAAGAACACAGAAGAGCCGAGAAGAAGAACACAGAAGCACCGAGAAGAACAGAGAAGAAGAACACAGAAGACCGGAAGAACACAGAAGAACAGAAGGGAAGAACAGAAGAACAGAAGAGAAGAACAGAAGAACACAGAAGAAGATTGCAGAGGGGGAGCGAGGAGGAAGAGACAGAGAGGAGGAAAAGAAGCAGGAGAGAAGGTGAGTGGCGCGGGGCAGGGCGAGGGGCTGGGAGGAGGGGGGTACTTACAGTTAGGTGGGTCTCAGGAACACAGGAACTCGGGAACTTGGAGGAGCTGCAGCGGCAGGGGGAGCGACCTACCCTTGGGTCAAGGGTCGCTGATGGGGGGGGGGGGATACTGCGGGGCATGCCGAATGTGATACGGGGCTCTCGAGTCTCCTATATCCCAGAAATATTCTTAAGCTTTGGGCTGAACAGGCCCTCCCCTGAAAGGTAAGCTCCCCCACCCCAAAGGGCTGTCCCCACTCCCATCGCTGCATGGGCTGCAGAGGCTTGTGCTGCACCCCTGCCCCTTCATAGCGCTCACGCAGACGTAGATGAGCGATGCAGATGGCGATGCAAATTACACAGTTCGGGTACCGCCTAAGGAGGAGGAAAGTTAGGATTGCTAACCAGATGAGAGATACCGTCAGAATATTCAAACAAAAGGCAGATCGAGAGACAACTGAAGCTCTGTGGACTAAGCATATAGGGTCCATCAGATGGTATATATGTGATGGCTAGTTAATAATTAGTCAGACCTTGGCCCCATTCATATCAAACCAAGTGACCGTTACCTAGATGATAAATTACCTTTTAAGTCCAGCAAGGAGAGAAACAGGCAGCAACAACTCGCTGAACCCACAAATATTATGAAGACCACCCTGCCTAAGTAACATAGACACAGATATTAATATTCTGATGACAGATTTGTCGAGGGGTACACACTAGGTAAGAATACTCAACGTAGGTGAGAGGTAAAAGACCTAAGTACTGCCTCGGAGGCACGCAGGGTCACCCAGATGTGGCAAGCATGGCTGACTCAGGATACAGAGCAGTAAAGTGGTCGACCTAGAGAACATCTAAAGGCGCACAGTGGGTGCGCACGTAAACCAATCGCCGTAGGCATGCCAGCCTAGAGTTGGACCTGGGAGAGCAGGCCTCACTGAACGAGGCTTAATAACATGCAGCGATAGTCATGCAAAGTATGCGGGTTTAAGAAGTCAGGCCTGCACAGATCACATGACCTTTATTCATAAGGGCACGTACAAATAATTGGAAATATAACATTGCAGAATTCTTATGTTATAGCTGAGGACTACTTTGAAATCAGTGAGCTAGTCCACAGGGACAACCAGTTAGCTAAATTTGTGTAGACGTCTTAGTGGCCAGGCAGACTTGTAGTTTGTATATAAGATAACAAAATTATTTAGCGTGTTCTTTTCAAAACAGACAGATAAAACCAACTGATTTCACCTCATCTCCTGCCACAAAACGTGCTTGTTGAGTGAAGTGCGGAGCCGTCAAACAACTCATGGACTCTATTAAGGTGTCTTCATTACTGAAAATGTTCCCCAAACGTCCTCTTCATCACATGCAGGTATTTTTTGCGTCTGTTGTATTCTCTGCTCTCTCTACTCTCTAGAAATGCTTCTCACAAACGTTAGTGGATTCAGGGCCACTGCCGCCAGCTGGAGCTGGCTCCAGTTATTTCATAGGGCGTCCTTATATCTAGAGAAAGGCAGCGTTAGTTGTCTGGCAGAGCATGTTATCAACACCAAACATTTACATTGAAAGGGAGTTTGAGTGACGCCCTCCAGCTACTGCTTTGAGAACGATTCGTTCACGTTTTGGGTGAGGCCAGAACAGTATTTCAGTCTCTGTGTTTTTAAGGGCTTTTTAGTGTGTTAGTCCATCTGCCTAAGGAGAGCTGGCTATTTAGTGCATGGCCAGTGACGTGTCAGTGCACTGCAATGGATGCATATTTGTGCTCCCAAAAGTGTTTCAGCACTTTTCTTACTGATGCACCTAAATGTGCTTTTACTCCTAAAATCATCTTGTGATCCTCATACCGTTTTCACGTTCTTGCTGATGTTGCAGCAATTATGACACTTTTATGGTGATTTTGCACCATGTTTGGTGGCTTCCTGTTCTAAAGTATCTGCTTGGGAAACCTGTAGTTGACCTTATGGCCACAGTTTCCAGTAGGATGTGGGCATCTGTATTGCGTCTTCTTCCTGTCCATCCCGGTGATTTCTCTTTGATAGGCATCTACTTACGAAGGGCCTTATATGTACAATAGGCTGTTACACATGCTGTGGTGTTCTATTTCATGTTCTTTGTTTGAATTATTTAGGGCATTTATGCAATCCGTTTTTACAGTGCAAACATATTTTGCTATAGTGACACACTAGATGGGTGACTTTTTTGTACATCGAGCAGGGACAGATGAGTGCAAGGAAGTGCTGTTGTAGATGAAAGATCCTGGGACCGATTCATAAGCTGCATTTTTTAGTGTGTAAAACAGTACTACTTCTCACATACTACAAACTACAATTCACACACCTACAGCTGAACACCTCTGCCTCTCCTATCTTTTTCTGTGTGGAGATCTCAGTGCACCCAGGTATACATACTAGTGGTAAATGTGGGAGGGACCTGTGGGAATGCTGGACAAATTGGGAATGATTATTACTTAATGGGAGTGGATTAGAAAAATGTAAAGAGGGTTTTTGAAGGGACATGCTAAAACCAAAAAAACACACACCAAACAGTAAGACAATTGCTATTCACAAAACACACTTATAAAGTTGCCTCATCCCTGAAGGTGTCAAAACAAGTATAAATGCACTCCAGCTCAGCACTGGATTAAGTCAAATACCCCACACACCATGACCACTGGTACTAGTACACACTCTTATATTAGCGAGGATGGCTAATTTTGTTTTTAAATTATTTGTTAAAAATTAATATTTATAATTGTAAAGAATATAGTTAAACTATTTTGTTATTGAACACACATTTCATTTGAGGAATCAGTAAAATGTTATTTTATAGTTTTCAGGTTAATAATAAATGTTTTAAAATATTTTTCATTTATATTATGCATTAAAATATTTTTTTTAAATAATATACTTCATGACATAGGCTTATTCTTTCCTATAGGGAGAGCTCTGTTTCCATGGAGGAGGTCTAAGCCCGGAGGCAAACATGTTCACCAACGAGGCGGAAGATAAAATACAGCCATAAAGTTACTTGAAGCTTTATGGTCTTAAATAGAATCGTAGGAAACTTCACCCCTCATTTGAGGGAGTGGAGATATGTAAGTGTACTCCAGCTTGTATGTTAGACCTGACAGCCTAAGGGTGGTCACCCCAAACTTTTTGTCTACCTCCCTCCACTTTTTGACACTGCTTTTGCTGATTTTAGGACTCTGTGCGCTTCACCACTGCTAACCGGTGCTAAAGTGCATATGCTCTCTCCCACAAAACATGGTGACGTTGGCTCATACCCAATTGACATACTTAATTTACTTGTAAGTCCCTAGTAAAGTGCACTGCATGTGCCCAGGGCCTGTAAATTAAATGCTACTAGTGGGCCTGCAGCACTGATTGTGCCACCCACATAAGTAGCCCTTTAACCATGTCTCAGGCCTGCCATTGCAAGGCCTGTGTGTGCAGTTTCACTGCCACTTCGACTTGGCAAAAGTACTTGCCAAGCCTTAAACTCCCCCTTTTCCTCATATAAGTCACCCGTAAGGTAGGCCCTAGGTAACCCATAGGGCAGGGTGCTGTGTAGACAAAAGGCAGGAAATATACCTATGTGTTTTATATGTCCTGGTAGTGGAAAACTCCAAACTTCATTTTCCACTGCTGTGAGCCTGCTCCTTTCATAGGCAAACATGAGAGCTACCCTCATATACTGTTTGAGTGGTAGATTCTGATCAGAAAGGAGTAGACAGGTCATATTTAGTATGGCCAGAATGGTAATATAAAATCCTGCTGCCTGGTTAGGTTGGATTTTATATTACTATTTTAGAAATGCCACTTTTAGAAAGGGAGCATTTCTCTGCACTTAAAATCCTTCTGTCCCTTACAGCCTGTCTCAAATCCATGTCTGGGCTTAGCTGGTTGACAGCTCCCTTGTGCATTTTACCCAGACAACCACAAACACAGGATGCTCAGTCACACCTGCACACATCTGCATACTGAATGTGTCTTCCTGGGCTGGAAGGATGGAGGGCCTGACACTTACATTTCACAGGACAGTGGCCTGCCCTCATACAATGGACTGCCAAACCCCCTACTGGGACCCTGGCAGATAGGGTTGTACTGCAAAGGGGACCTTGGGCACTTCAAACCACTCTCTGAAGTCTCCCCCACTTCAGAGGCACTTTTGGGTATATAAACTAGGTCCTTGACCCTACCAAACTAGACACTTCCTGGGACAAATACTCTGAACCAGATCCTGCAACTTGCCAAGAGGAGCTGCCTGGCTGCCCAAAGGACTCACCTGGACTGCTTTGCTGCCTTGCTGTTGCCCTGCTGCCTTGCTGGCCTCTGGCTCTGCTAAGAAGTGCTCTCCAAGGGCTTGGATTGAGCTTGCCTCATGTTTCCTGAAGTCCCAGGGCCAAAATACTTTACCTCTGCAAAGGAACCCCTTTTGCAGTGAAAATCGATGCACAACCTGCTAGAATCGGAACAATGCAGACCAGCCCCCCGAGTGGAGATCGATGCAGTGCCTGCCGTGCGACAGAAACTCCGACACATCGCCCACCGGATCAACGCAGCACCTGTGACTTCGTCCTGCTCTCTCAGGATTTCAACGCATCATCCCTGGGCATCAAAAGACCCTGCATCGCAAGGAGGATTCAAGCCTGCGTGCCGGAAATCGACGCAAAGTCCTTGCCGCATGGAAAATAAACAACACATCGTCTATGTCCGCCCGGAAATCTGACAAACACCCTTCATTTTCCTTGCATACTCTCCTCTGTGGTCTCCGTGCGTGTAATTTTGACGCATAGCAGGTATTTTGTTCTTGCAAGATACACTTGTTGCTTTTTAAAGACTTAAGACTCTTCTTATCATTGCAAAAGTGATATTTCAACTTGTATTTACCAAATCTTGATAGTTTTAACCTTAATTAATTCAGATAAATATCCTATATTTTTGGGGGGTGTTGCTAACCCAGCCAAGATGGCGGGCAAGTAATTCTGCAGCTCCGTCGGGACCTGTTAAAGATCCTTTGGAAATAGATCATCCCCGGGGGCCAGCTGTGAAGGTCGTGCAGGAAGGGTCGGCTGGACCCGGTGGGGAGCCACGGGGCCGAGTTAGAGGTCTCTGGAGTGGCCCCACGCAGTACATGGGGACGGCCTCGACAAGGATCAGAGCGCGGCCATGAAGCCGGACGCAAGCACACGAACGCCAAACCGATGAAGAAAGCGAGAGGCCGCGAGGTGCAGCGGGAGATGATCGGGCGCTGCTAGACCCCGAGGAAGAATTGCGGAGGTGCGGGAGGCCCTATTCGAGCCTCACCGGCTGCGTGGTCCCGGCGCCTCCCCTGCAGTGCTGCGGGTGGACACAAGGAGCTTTATCCCCATGCACTCCTGGCGGGGAGGCCGCAGCCGGTAGTTGGAGCCCGGACGTGCGGCGCATGTTGCTCCCGAAGGCACTGAGCCGGACACGGCGCATAGAGGGCGAGGGAGGCGCCGAGGTCCGCTCGGATCCTCCCAGAAGCACAGGGGCACCGCATGAAGGTACAGGGAACCCCTCCCCCACCCTTTCTTTGCCTGCGGCCCCATATCTCCTTTGTGGCCATGCGGGTGGGAACCGGGGGCCCCGGGGAGGGGTAAACCCAGTGAGGCACCACAGCAGTTAGGAGTGCAGCGGGGGGAAGCAGCGCCCAACCGGTGGGGGTGCTGAGGAGCCATGAGGAGCGGTGTGCAGCGGCTGGCACCATCGTGGGTTAGAGAGAGAGCCCTAGGGAACCTGGGGCGTCCATTCCAGCCTCCTGCGCCTCGACTTGTTGACCCTACCAAAAGCTGAGAGGGGTGAGCACAGTGGGCACCCTGAAAGAGTCGGGTCGGCATGACAAGCACACAGAGAGCATCAAAGTAGGTTGGGGCTGGCGGAGGAGGCCCCCACCGGTCCGGAGAACTGTCGCTCCGACACAGCGACGCACGCCAGGGTCGCCCACTCTGGGTCCGGCATGCGTTGGCGACATTCAGGCGAGAGGCCCCTTATCCGTTAGACATTTAGTATACAACGCTGTATACCGCTGATGACCTCCAGGAGCCGGAACAGGGGCAAAGTAATGAGCTGCAAAACCCCAAGCGACCGCAGTAGGGGGAATATGGAAGACCTCACGCAACCCAAAGTGCAGGCTACACTGGATAAGATCTTGGGGGCAATTGAGGATACCAAAGCAACCCTACAACATGATATTAATCAGGTCGCAGTTGAAGTAGGTCTGCTGAGGGCAGACCACCAAAAGCTGACGGACAGAGTGAGGTAGGCAGAGACAACGCTAGCGGATCTAACACCGAAACACGATGACCTGGCTGTCACAGTAGTGAATCTAACTGACCGAGTTCTGCGTCTGGAGCGCAGGGCAGAAGAAGTGGAAGGGAGAAACTGCAGGAACAACGTACGAGTTGTAGGTCTGCCGGAAGGTGTGGAGGGAACAAACATGGTGGAGTTCCTTGAGGAATTGCTGCATACAGCGGTAGCACTGGAGCACCTAACCCCGTTCTTCACCTTGGAGCAGGCACATCGGGTACCCTCGAGACCCCTGGCACCGGGGATGCCACCACGTGTGGTGGTGGCTAAGCTGCTGCATTACAAGGACAGAGATACTCTGCTCCAGAGGGCCAGGGAGGCAGGAACCTTGAGGGTGGCGAATGGTGTGGTGACACTATTCCCGGATTTCACAATAGATGTCCAAGTTAGACGGGCCTCGTTCCTGGCAGTGAAAAGGGCCCACAGAGAAGAAGGGATTCAGTACTCACTTCTTTTCCCAGCCAGATTGAGGGTGAGTGTTGATGACAAAACCACATTCTTCCAGAGTCCCGAAGAGGCATGGGAGTGGCTGGAGGCACGCGGAGTGGAGGAAGGTCATCGTAATAGGAACGACCAAGCAGGGCGTGAAGGCCGTGAAGGCCAGAGGAGACAGCAGAATAGGAATCGCCCACGATCTGAACCGACCCTGGCTCAAAAAGAATTGGCAAAAAAGGCAGCTTTGGAGGCGGCGGCATCCATGAGCAGGGAGGCGTCCTCGCCGGAAGGTAGCGGGAGGGACTCGGATCGTGCATCTGTATCCTCGGTGGCTGGTTCCGGCTACTCCGAAGCCGCCCAGAAAGTGACCCCACAAACTGCAAAGGAACTGGATTGAGGGAACCATAGCCTGGCCCTGAGGTGAGGAGAACAGTATAGGCAGGAGGCCCTGATGGGCACAGAACCACCCCCCTATCGGTTTCTCAGCCACTCAGTGGGGAATGGCGAGAACTCTACCTAACTTGTTGACTAAGTAGCACTGTTGCACTGTTTTCTGGGTAATCTACAGTTGGAGAGGTGCCCTGGGGAAGGGGAGTTGGGGTTTACAGTTGTATGTTTTGATGGTGATGTGGGGAATGGGAGTCATGGATACCAAAGTACTGCAATTGGATGGTGGGGAGCGAAGTCCCCGGGGGGGGCTAGGAGGTCCGCCTTGTTATAGATACGTCAGCATGGCAGACTACAACTTCCTAACATGGAACATAAGGGGGATGGGGTAACCCACTAAATACATAGAGTGCTGTCTTACCTGAAAAGGCGGGGTAAACATGTGGCTATGCTGCCGGAGACCCACCTCACTGCAGGTGAAGCTGAAAAGCTGAGGCATAGATGGAGAGGGCAGGTGTTTGCCACTAAGTATTCGGCCTATGCTAGAGGAGCACTGGTGTGGGTCAGAGCGGGAGTCCCCTTTGAAGCTATTTCTATTGCCATAGACCAAGAGGGCAGATTTGTGATGGTAGAGGGTAAGCTCCATGGAATCCTTATTGTCCTGAGTAGTGTATTTGCCCCTAATCAGGATCAGATCCCCTTTATGCAGCGCCTATCAAGTCATCTTACACGCCAGCAGGGAGGAGAGTTGTTGATCTGAGGGACTTTAATAGCGTAATGGATATAGACCTGGACCGCTCCTCCCCACTGCTGACAGGCGCAGTAACGCATAAGATAGCTAAAAATCTGAGGGAGTGGCTGCAAGCCTGGGGCCTAGCAGATGTTTGGCATAGCCAACACCCAGAGGATAGGGACTACTCCTACTATTCAAGCCTGCACCGGGTGCATACCAGGATAGATAGGGTGGTGTGCTCTGCCCACGTAGCGCAGGGAATAATTCACTCAGAATGTTTAGGGAGCACCATCTCTGACCTTAACTCCCTGATGCTTACCTGGAGGGTGACTGAAGACAGCCCCCCCCACACTAATGTGGAGATTGGACCCAGCTGCACTGGAAGATCAGGCATACAGAGGGGCGCTCCACTCTTACTTGGCGGACCATATTAATTTGAATAAGGGATCCACCTTGGCCAGACATGTGGAGTGGGAAACACTTAAAGTGGCAGCGAGAGGTTACTGTATGGGACAGACGGTAGGGATACAGCGTACGTTGGAGTGGGAACTAATCAGACTAGAGAATATCGTACATGAGGGGGAAAGGAAGGGAGAAGTTTTGGATCGCGTAAGGTATGAGCAAGCAAAGATATCCCATTCACAGATTGAGGAACAGCTGAGATGCCATAGTGTACAGAGATACTTAGCCTCGATACAGGCAGAGGAGGGCAGATCTGGTAAGATGCTGGCATGGTTGGTGAAACCAGGAGGGGGGGACGCCTATCATGAGTGTACGTGACATGAGGGGGGAACGTAGACATAAACCTGGTGACATAAATGATGCCTTTAGAGAATACTACACCTTTCTTTATAGAAGTCCGGATGCATCTGGGACCGAATCTTTGGATGCTTATTTACAACCGCTACCTCTGAATATACTGACATATGAGAGGGACATGTTGGGAGGGCCGGTGACGTTACAGGAGGTCTGGGAGGCCATTACGCAACTAGCTGCAGGGAAGACGCCAGGCATGGATGGCCTCCCAATGGACTTTTATAAGAGGTACTCGGCACAGCTAGCTCCCCAACTGGTTGAGATGTACGCGGAAGCATTTCAACGAGGCTCCCTGCCCGACACACGGAGAGAGGCTCTGGTAGTTCCCCTGCCCAAGCTGGACTCTGGAGAGGTATCAGTAGCTGACTTCCACCCATTGTCAATGTTGAATAGTTACTTCAAAATTCTAAGCAAACTTCTGGCCAATTGACTGTACCAACATACACCCACACTGGTACATGAGGACCAAAACGGGTTTGTCCCGGCGCGAAGTACCTTGCTGAACTTCAGACGCCTATTTGCCATTTTACATATCCCACGGAAGGAGAAGCCTCCTACAGCGATGCTCCTAGCGATAGACTTTGAAAAGGCCTTTGACTCGCTTAGGTGGGACTACTTGAGGATAGTGATGCTCCGGATGGGGTTGGAGGAGGGATGGATCCGGTGGGTGGACCTGCTGTATGCGACTCCTCTGGAGAGAAGAGTAAGGACGGGCAGGACAGTGTCAGAGGCTTATCCCATGCGCAGAGGTACTGGGCAGGGATGCCCGTTATCCCCATTGTTATTTGCTTTGGCTATTGAACCGCTGGCGGCTCAGCTCCGGATGGAAGGCAGAGGCAGAGGAGTGGAGTGGGGACAGGCTGAACATATTATTTCACTCTATGCCAATGATATCCTAATCTATCGTAGGGACGGCGAGTCAGGGTTGCCATCTGCTTTGACCAGGATGGACCACTTTGGAGGTTTCTCAGGGCTACACCTCAATAGGGGCAAGACTTTTGTGTTTCTCCTGATGGCGGGAGGTGCGTGTCCCTCCTCATGCCTGGGAGACGTGGTGTGGGCCCCGCATACTTTCAAGTACCTGGGCATACAGGTGTTCCATGACCTGAAGGACCTTCGTGAGGGTAACATAGGCAAGGCGCTTTGCTTACTTCGAGCATCTGTAGGATTCTGGCGGTCACTCAAGTTATCTATAATGGCCAGAATCTCCTTATCTAAAATGATTATGCTGCCCGCCTTTTTTACTACTTCACTAACCTGCCAGTGTTAATACCCTCGGCGTGATTCGGGGAATTGAACACCCTGCTTAGGGACCTCATCTGGGATGGAGGTCGCAGACGCACCGCGCTCTCGATCCTCCGCAGGCCGACTCTCGCAGGGGGATTGGGAACCCCAGATTTTGAACTCTATTATCTGGCATGCCAACTGCAGTGGGTCTCCAGGTGGTGCGCAGGGGAGGGTCGCTTGGATAGAAGCACTGTTAATGGCGAAAAGAGCAGAGATCGGATCTTAGCACAACTGATAGATCGGCGAGTGGAGGCCCAGGAGGAAAGTGTCCTCACGAAGGTAGTTTTAGCTTGTTGGAAGAGATGCTCATGGCGTGTAGGAGTGGGATTGGCTTAGTCTCCGGCACTGCCTCTATCGGTGCTGACACAAGACACCGCAGATGGGGCTTTGTTGGGTACTGGGTTGGGAGTTTGGACGAAGGTGGGGGTGGAGACCCTGGGCGACCTCTTTCGGGACGGTGTGCTGAGGCCTTTCACTGACAAAATTGACAAAAGTGGAGTACCGGGCGGACAATTGCTACTATACCAAAATCTGACACATAACATAAAGGAGCACAGTTAATGCAGAGTCTGATACGCATGGGGTCTTGCACCTCCTGCTAACCTCGGGAGAAGATAATCATCTGGTCACTAAACTGTACAGGGCCCAGGGTGAGGGCGCGCTGGAACCATTACAGTCACTGAGGGAGAGGTGGGAAAAGACATTGAGTAGAGACCTATCGGATGTGGAGTGGCAGAGGATATTGGCATACCCGCGGGTGGTCTCGCGAAACACGCGCCTACGATACATTCAATATAATTATATCCACAGGACGTACCTCACCCCACACCGGCTGAACCTCATATATGGAGGCGACCCTAGGGTTTGTCCTAGATGTGGTGTAAGGAAATGCCTCCTTGGCATGGTTACCCCCCTGACTTTTTGCCTTTGCTGATGCCAAGTTATGATTTGAAAGTGTACTGAGGCCTGCTAACCACGCCCCAGCACCAGTGTTCTTTCCCTAACCTGTACCTTTGTCTACACAATTGCCACACCCTGGCATCCAGGTAATCCCTTGTAATTGGTACCCCTGGTACCAAGGGCCCTGATGCCAGGGAAGGTCTCTAAGGGCTGCAGCATGTCTTATGCCACCCTAACGACCCCTCACTCAGCACAGACACACTGCTTGCCAGCTTGTGTGTGCTGGTGGGGAGAAAAGGACTAAGTCGACATGGCACTCCCCTCAGGGTGCCATGCCAACCTCACACTGCCCCTGGCATAGATAAGTCACCCCTCTAGCAGGCCTTACAGCCCTAAGGCAGGGTGCACTATACCATAGGTGAGGGCATAAGTACATGAGCACTATGCCCCTACAGTGTCTAAGCAAAACCTTAGACATTGTAAGTGCAGGGTAGCCATAAGAGTATATGGTCTGGGAGTCTGTCATACACAAACTCCACAGCACCATAATGGCTACACTGAAAACTGGGAAGTTTGGTATCAAACTTCTCAGCACAATAAATGCACACTGATGCCAGTGTACATTTTATTGTGAGATACACCCCAGAGGGCATCTTAGAGATGCCCCCTGAAAATATACCCGACTTCCAGTGTGAGCTTACTAGTTTTGCCAGCCTGCCACACACCAGACATGTTGCTGGCCACATGGGGAGAGTGCCTTTGTCACTCTGTGGCTAGTAACAAAGCCTGTACTGGGTGGAGGTGCTTCTCACCTCCCCCTGCAGGAACTGTAACACCTGGCGGTGAGCCTGAAAGGCTCACCCCCTTTGTTACAGCGCCACAGGGCATCCCAGCTAGTGGAGATGCCCGCCCCCTCCGGCCACGGCCCCACTTTTGGTGGCAGGGCCAGAGGAGATAATGAGAAAAACAAGGAGGAGTCACTGGCCAGTCAGGACAACCCCTAAGGTGCCCTGAGCTGAGGTGACTCTGACTTTTAGAAATCCTCCATCTTGCAGATGGAGGATTCCCCCAATAGGATTAGGGATGTGCCCCCCTCCCCTCAGGGAGGAGGCACAAAGAGGGTGTGGCCACCCTCAGGGCTAGTAGCCATTGGCTACTAACCCCCCCCAGATCTAAACACACCCCTAAATTGAGTATTTAGGGGCCCCCAGAACCTAGGAAAATAGATTCCTGCAACCTGAAGACGAAGAAGGACTGCTGACCTGAAGCCCTGCAGAGAAGACGGAGACACCAACTGCTTTGGCCCCAGCCCTACCGGCCTGTCTCCCCACTTCAAGAAAAACTGCAACAGCGACGCGTCCCCCAGGGACCAGCGACCTCTGAAGCCTCAGAGGACTACCCTGCATCTAAAAGGACAAAGAACTCCCGAGGACAGCGGCTCTGCTCCAAAGAAAATACAACTTTGCAACAAAGAAACAACTTTTAAAGGACTGTACGTTTCCCGCCGGAAGCGTGAGACTTTCCACTCTGCACCCGACGCCCCCGGCTCGACCTGCAGAGAAACAACACTACAGGGAGGACTCCCCGGCGACTGCAACCCTGTGGGTAGCCAGAGGTGACCCCCCTGAACCCCCCCCAGCGACGCCTGCAGAGGGAATCCAGAGGCTCCCCCTGACCGCGACTGCCTGCTTCTAAGAACCCGACGCCTGGTAAAGACACTGCACCCGCAGGCCCTGAAGGATCCGACCTCCAGTGCAGAAGTGACCCCCAGGTGGCCCTCTCCCTTGCCCAGGTGGTGGCTACCCCGAGGAGCCCCCCCCCCCTTGCCTGCCTGCTTCGCTGAAGAGACCCCTGGGTCTCCCATTGAACTCTATTGGAAACCCGACGCCTGTTTGCACTCTGCACCCGGCCGCCCCCGTGCCGCTGAGGGTGTACTTTCTGTGCTGACTTGTGTCCCCCCCGGTTCCCTACAAAACCCCCCTGGTCTGCCCTCCGAAGTCGCAGGTACTTCCCTGCTGGCAGACTGGAACCGGGGCACCCCCTTCTCCATTGAAGCCTATGCGTTTTGGGCACCACTTTGACCTCTGCACCTGACCGGCCCTGAGCTGCTGGTGTGGTAACTTTGGGGTTTGTCCTGAACCCCCAACGGTGGGCTACCTTGGACCTAACTTTGAACCCTGTAGGTGGTTTACTTATCTGCAAAACTAACAAATACTTACCTACCCCAGGAACTGTTGAAATTTGCACTGTGTCTAGTTTTAAAATAGCTTATTGCCATTTTTGCCAAAACTGTACATGCTATTTTGCTGATTCAAAGTTCCTATGATACCTAAGTGAAGTACCTTTCATTTGAAGTATTGATTGTAAATCTTGAACCTGTGGTTCTTAAAATAAACTAAGAAAATATATTTTTCTATATAAAAACCTATTGGCCTGGAATTGTCTTTGAGTGTGTGTTCCTCATTTATTGCGTCTGGGTGTACAACAAATGCTTAACACTACCCTCTGATAAGCCTACTGGTCGACCACACTACCACAAAATAGAGCATTAGAGTTCTCTCTTTTTGCCACTATCTTACCTCTAAGGGGAACCCTTGGACTCTGTGCATGCTATTTCTTACTATAAATAGTACATAAAGAGCCAACTTCCTACATGTGGTGAATCAGATGCAGACTTAGACCACATGGTTTGGCACTGCCCTGAGCTCCAACAATCTTGGAAACCAGTGCTGGCTGACCTGAAGGGACTATTAGATGTCACATTGGTCCTGACCCCATCTGTATGTTTGTTGGGCTTGTACCCGGGGCTGGCCCCTAGGAAGCTAAGTAGCGGGTTCCTCGACCTGGCTATGGTGCTTTACATGAGATGAATTACCTTGGGTTGGAGGTCGCCCAGATGCCCCAACTTAGGGGACTGGAGGCTAGACGTGACGAGATGGGCAAGGGCTGAATTACAGGTTTTGAGGCTTGAAGAGGCTCGAGGATTGCGCCAGAAGCTCATTGCTCCACTGTGGGAGGAAGTGCTGATTAAGTGGGAACGGCTAGAACGAGAGGTGGGAACTTCTACAGAGGGGCTGGGGGAAGCCACAGACCAATAACTGAGGGCAGTGGAAGTGGGAGAGGCACAACAAAACTTAATGGCAGGTGGAATGAATGGACCTGATCCTAGCACTGTGGGAGCGGAGGAGATAGGTAGATAGAGGGTATGTGCGGCTGGCATCGGCTGTTGCTGAATGAGGGGGCACAGAGACGGAGCAAATTAATAATGTTGGGGATGCCCAGTCCGAAAAAGAAGCTTTAGGAGAGGCACACAGGCTTGGCCCCTCCTTGGTGGGGATACACTGAATCACCCCTCCATAGCTAGCAATCGTCCACCCCACATTTCACCATTGTGTATATAGTTTGGTCAGAATTAGGTATAAACTGGTATGTGGTCAAGGGAGTGATGACATGGTATATGACAAAGGGAATTATCCGTGCAACACCCAGACTAAACACAGAGCCGAAAACATACAGAAGCTAGTCGTCGATCTAGACTACATGCTCTGCAAGTGATAAGTCGTTGACTGTACCTGGATGTTACAACTGCTGATATAGTTGGGTTAGATAAGAATATGTCAATGCCATAAATTGATTGGATAATGTATAACAGCAAAATGTTAATAAAAATAATTAAAAAAAATAATAAATATCCTATTTTTTTCTAAACCTGTGTGGTGTTTTCACTGTGTTATTGCATGATTTATTGCACAGCTCATTTACAGTTTGCGTTCTAAATTAAGCCTGACTGCTGAGTGCCAAGCCACCAGAGGGTGGGCACAGGATAATTTGGATTGTGTGTGACTTACCCTGAGTAGGATTGTGGTCCCTACTTGGACAAGGGTGTATACCTCTGCCAACTAGAGACCCCATTTCTAACATTGTAATTCTCCAATGTTGGAGTAAATATATACATGAGTAAATATCATGTATGTAAAGTGTATTTACCTTTGTGTGAAACGGGCTCATTGTGTTACTGTTTGTGGTGCCTTCGAGACCTAAGAAAACAGAAGGGCCCAGTCTTGGGTATTGAGAAAGTACAGGCACTAGTTCAACTGTTAGAGGAGGCGGTAGCAAAGTGGGTGGAGCTACAAAAGGTGCAAGTGTTGTTGGGACATTTGATTTATGCCTGTAGAGTAGGGAGAACATTCTGAGATTACATTTTTCCCAGCGGTTCAATTGTTGTTGTATTACAAATTATGCTTAGGTGTGGGACTTGGAGCAAGTTTGATGATATGGATATCTTTTTGAAGTTATTTAATGGAGTTACAGTGTTGTCATTCGATGAAGAAATGTATTGGCAGGTGCAAATATATTTGCATGCCCCACGGGCAGAAGGTTTTGGCCTTTTCTGGGATGGGAGGTGGTTTGGGGAGAAATGGGAAATGGGCTGACTATAAGAGGCAACATGGGCAGGAGTATTGCCTTGTTTAAGCTTTTTCCATTGATGGTAGTGATGGTGTTATGTCAAAAAGCGTTAGCGAACTGCGGTGTAACATTCAGTGTTGATAACCAGGGTTGGGTGGCGTTGTTAAATTTCAGAAAGCAAGAGTTAAGAGAGTGTTAAGACTGTTAAAGGCTTTTATGTTGAGTTGTTTGAATTTCAGTGTATTGTTTAGACCTAGATGCATGCCTGACATGAACAATAACATTGTGGATGGTTTGTCTCATTCACAGCTGCAGAGGTTCCATGTCTAGAAAACAGAACATAGAAGGAGAAGACCAAGGTGCTGAAGGAATTATGGGCACAAGGGGACTGAGAGTTTTACAGTTAACTGAAAATTCGCTGATGGGTTTGACTAGCCACAGTTATAGACAAGCCTGAAGTGAATTTGTAAACGGGGGAAAGGAGGAGGCAGCTTTCACAGGAGACAACCAAGTTGAGGCAGAGGGATTTGGGAACATCATTATGCTGCTGGATGAGGCAAAGCTATCTGTGTAACAATTGCGGGTAAGTTGGCAGGATCAGTTTTTATGGGAAATGTTTCTGGGGTTATGACACATTAGTTGGGAAGGCAGGGCTTAGGATGTTAGCGGGATAGGGGAAATAATGTGGGAGAGACAAGGTACAAAGGTATCCATTTCTCAGGACATGCTTGGGGGCTATTATAGGTATCACAAAACACTTGCTTTGCTAGAGAGGAGGAAGTGTTCTTGTGCATGGTATGATTCTTTTCTGTGGCTTTTAGGATATTGGAACTGCTAGACAACAAAGGGGTGGGGACTGTTATGGATCAATAGGGTATAGGTAGATTGGTGATGCTGTATAGACCAAGGGAGGTGGAGATATGTCCAGTTGAAGCATGTGAAGCTTTTCATTTATGTAGAAGAGAGGTTGAGGGGGAGATTTTCAGACATTTCAATGTTACGGTCTTAATGGTTTACCAGACTTTTCCAGGTGCTACAGAAAGCATTGAGGTTATTGGGTTTGCCAGTAGCACACTTTAGTACACATCCTTTCAGGAGCTGGGTGGCAACTGAGGCCTACAGGATAGGTTTAATTAGAAAGCAAGTAAAGGCCATTGGGTGATGGAAGTTAAGGTGTTATGACAGGGACATATGGCCAGAGGAATGGTTGTAAATAAATTAGGGATCATATGTTTATGTTCCTGTTTATGTTTGCAGATTGTTTTCATGGCCCAGCAGTGTAGAAGACCAGCGTGAAAATCATTGGACAATCCATTAATAAATGGAATGTGAAGTAGGTGGAAACATGCCCATTCTTAAGTCATTTGGGACTGAGGTTCAGTCGTATTGTAATAAGAGAATGCGGTGCAGGTACTTGCCGTCAAGAACCTGAAAAATTACTTGCATAGAATACAAAGTCTCTCTTCTGGGCTGAACATCATGTAGGCAGCACTAGTTCAGAGAAAGGCTTGGAAAGTAGCAAACAAGCTGAAGGAAATAGAAAAGAAGAAGTTAAATGGAGGTAAAAGGGGTGATGTGCTGTAGAGGGTATTGCATCGTTAGCTCATATGGAGATTAAGCAGGATGGCCTCAAACTGTTCCAGTTGTATGGAGTTAAACTTTGCTTCATTGGTAATGAGTATTATGTGATGGAGCTGTGGGGGCAAGATTGCAGAAGCACTGGGGGAGAGGTTATGGTTACGACACAGTGAGAGACTTCTTAATGAGAGAGAGAGGCAGGAATGGGGATTTTCTGAAGTGGATGGGGTAGCAAAATAAGTGGATAGGGTTTTCCTGGGTGGCAGGATTGGAAACAGATTTGTAAAGACAGAAGGGTGTTGAAACGTCACAGAACAGATGATGCAAGCTGGTGGCGGGGATTGGGGGAAAGGAGGGATGGATTGAGTAGGGTGGTTGGACTGTAACATGATGGTAGTATGCTGTATAGGACAATGAGATGCCGAATTGATTGTGTATTGAGGGTAATGATTTGGGAGTCTACTGAAAGGTTTAAGGATTGGAGGATGTTAGGAATATTGCTGTACTACTAAAGTGGGGAAATTAGTTGGCAAAATGATATGCATGAACTTGTTCCATTAAGGAGGCCTTTTACACTTATTCAAGCATGTCTCGCCCAATGAGGTGCCCAGGAAAAAATCTCTAACCCATGCATACTCCGGGCTGTTGGTGCGTTCTACAGACCAGCTGGAATGGGGGTAATTAGGTAATATGTAGGGTGGGGTTTAGAAAGGGGGTAAAAGTTAAGGGTGGGGCATAGGTAGCCTCTTTTCGGTGTGATGTTTATACACATGTGGAGGCAATTTAGGTTTTAATTGTTTTTATCGTTTTTACTGAAGTTTTGAGTATACAGGACAGAGGCAGGCATAATGGAAGAAAAGTAAAATACTCTCTCTCCACCCATTGTCCCATGTACCCCCCCCCTTGCTCTCCATCATGGTACTTCACCAGCATAACCTAGTGTGTCTGTGAAAGCATAGTCCATTCCAGGTATGTTATTCCGTTTTAGACTCGGAGCGAGGAAGCTCTAGCAGAAGATAATAAGGCAAGTCAATTGGGGTAAGTAAGGGCTCTATTGACTATAGTTAGATAGTCTAGGACTCGGGTCCCACATTTTATTGAATTTATCTGTCATTACTGAGATCATAGCTATTTTCTCAAAATCTAATACTTGCCATACCTTCTGAAGCCACATCTCAAAGTTTGGGGGAAGAGTCTTGCTCCACAAGCCACACATGGTTTGTTTGGCTGCCAGATGGAGGCGCGAGATTCTCTTCTTCTGCAAAGAGAGCAGGGGGTAGGTCTTTTTAACAGGGGTCCCTAATAGTATTGAGGTAGGAGTTTTCTCTGTTTAACGCTCTTCAGTCTGACTAATGGTGGCAAGGATTGTGTACAACAAGTTGCTGAGGCCCGACATGTCCATAATATATGAAGGATGGTACCCTACTCCCCGCAACCCCTCCAGTGTGCTGTTGTGTTTGTCTTGTCCAGCCTGTGTAGTCTCGCAGGTGTGTAGTGCCACCTTTATAAGAGTTTGTGGCTTCTCGCCCTTCGGCATGGTGGGCAAAGTTATTTGTGTGAATGTAAATTGATTCCCATGTAATGCGCAAATATTTTTCCCAGCCTTTGTGATAAGAGAACGTAAGGTGCTGATGGAACTTCTCAAAGAAGATAAGCGGGCGTAACGCCGCAGCCTTAATGTGCAGCTGGGTAATCCAGTGGCAGAGTTGGTGAAGATAGTTTAGAGAGTTTGGAACCACATTCAGGCTGGCTGTATGGTGGGTTGTTATTTAGGGATAGGTAATGCAAGGACAAAGTCTAGGTGGACTAGGCAGAGGAGATTTTAGATAGTCAGCATTAGTGGACATTTAGATATTGGTTGTCAGACTTCTACGGAACAGTCTGGGACATTATTGAAGTTATGTTCTTATTGCTGTTAAAACAGGTTTGCAGGAAGGCAGGATTGGAAACAAATTTGTAAACAAAGAAAGGGGTTGGAGTGTCAAAGGTTGGAGAGTTCCAGATCGAGGAGGTACAGAAAAGGGGTGATGAATAGAGTGGGGTAATTGATAAGAAAGGTGAGTTCAGGGGCAAGATTTTAAAAAGGAAAACAATAGGATGGGGCTATGACATGACGATAGGAGGGTGCAAAGGATTTAAGGAGCTGATTTGGGTGTGTGTTGTGTGAAATGTTTTTTGGTGGTTGCAGGGAGATCTAAAGTTTGGGAGATGTTAGGAGACTTGCTGTATTAGTGGGGTGTGGGAGTTAGTTGTACTGGTGGTTCCCAAGGTTTTTTCTATCAAAGCATTCATTTTCACTTTATCAAACTGCTCTGTGGTCTTCTAGCACTAACCCACCTGATGCGGGGAGAAGAATGCCTGTGTAATGAAATTACACCTGTCATTGGTGGGTGGGCTTTTTGTTGTATGAAGAATTATAACAAAGAAGACATTACTAACAATTTCACCAGGCTGGAGGCTTATTGGTGGTGGCAATTACACCTTACCAGAAGACCAAGGACCTGATTTAGATCTCGGCAGAGGAGAATACTCCATTACAAACGTTATGGAAATCCTGTCTGCCGTATTACGATCCCATTATATCCTTTGGAGATCGTGTGATGGAATATTGTGATGGAGTATTCCCTCTGCCGAGATCGAAATCAAGTATTACGTTTACGACGAACAAAGAAGTTCAGCTCTCCTTCTACAAAAGGCCAACATGTAATGCAAACTATATGTAAACAAATGTCACTGGTAGATGCGTTGATAGTGCACAGTTCTAGGGACGTTAAGTATTTACTTTCTTATCTTTCAATCACAAAAATTATCCATATTAATAAATGCAATCAAACCATCTTGTATTCTTTTTTTTGTGATGTATGTGTTCACCTTATTCTTGATGTGCAAAAACCTCCATTAAAAACACAAGCCATGGCACTTATATGAGGAGAGCTTGATTAGATCTCTCCTCTGGACATAAAAAAAGATTAAATCAAGAGACACAATTCACATAATGGCTCATAAAAAAAACTTTAAAAGGGAAGATGAAAATCTCAGAAAAGTCATGAAGGAACTCGAAACTGAACACACGTCAACCACATCTAACATAACATTTGAATAGCTTTCAAAGTATCAACAAAGTTAGCAGGTTTGGTTTGCTTTAGGCATGTATGTTCTTTATTTTAATCACTATACGTTGTTGTGTGAGATATTTGGATGCACAAACATTTAAAAAAAACACTGTAACCCATAAGCACCCAGACAATACCCCAAAACATAGGCACACGTACACAGACACCCATGCCCATACACAAACAAACACCACACATACAGGTCCCAGCTCCCCTCCCTACTTCCCAGGACGGGTCCTCTGACCAGGCTAAGGCCCTCTCGGACCCAGCCTTGTACCTTGAGGCTCCGCCTTGCTCTCCCGCTCCCTCTCCTTCGTCGGCCTTCTCTGCACACACTTCTCCTACTCTTCTTTCTCTCCGCCTGCTCTTGGCACTCTTGGTGCCTCTTATTCCCACCTGCTCCTTTGTTCTATCCTAACTCGTTCTTTCACCTTTCTGTGCCTTTCCCTCACTCCTTTTCTACTTTTCTTGTACATTTTCTCACTTGTTTTTCCACTTTTCCTTTGCCTTCGTTTACTTCTCTTTCCACTTTCCTTGTACCTTTTTCTCACTCATTTTTTCACTTTTTTGTGGCTTTCTTTCACTCTTTTTTCCACTTTCTTTGTGCTTCTATTCACTCTCTGCCTCATTCTTTCTGGGACTCCCCAACTGACCACCCATTTCGTCCTCTAGTCCCTCCCCGCTCCGTACATGCTCTCCAGCATCTTTTTTCCAATGTCCTCTTTGCCGCTTCTTTTTCTCACCCCTCCTTAGCACCCCCCACCACCCCTGCATTCCTCCTCCCACGAGGACCTACTTAATGGTGGCCACTGCATAACTGCGCAGCGGGTGTACTGCTGGCATGCTGAGGGTGCGCAAAAGGCAAGCCCATCTACACCTGTCCCCGTCTGAACCGAATCCAGCACCATAAACCCTGATTCAACCGAACCCCACCACTACACCTCCACTGACCTGCACGTACTCAACAATGGATGTCACCACAACTGCTGTTTCTGCACCACGTCTCATACAATGGTTGGACCATTCTCATGTGTACACTGCCATTTCACCCGCACCATTGCCCCGCCTCCCCACACCACATGCACCTCACCCCGCCTAACATGCATGCCCCTCAACACCAGGTCTCTCTGCAGCACGCCACCGAGGTCTGGGACCTTATCGACACACACTCGCCTGTTATTCTATTTCTCCATGAAACCTGACTTAACCCTGGATCTGCACCTGTCATCGCCATTGCCTTCCCATCCTGCTACAGGATCACATACCGGGATATGTCCTACAAACCACAAAGAGGCCTGGCAATCATCTACAAAGACACCATCACCTGCACCACCTCCACCAATGAAGACACTCAATTCATAGAGCACATGCACTTCAAACTACAATCACGTGCAAACTATCATCAAAGGAGCCCTTTCATACTAACCCCTCTGGATCTCGAACCACCTTCAGCAACCTCCTCACTGACTTCATCACTCCCATTGCTGTCTGCTCAATCAGTTCCATTCTATTCCGCGACCTCAACTTTCTTCTCAACAACCCCACATACTCCAACTCCACTGCCTTCCTTGAAAACCTCGATAATATCAGATTCACCCAGCTCATCCAAGGCCCTACTCACACCACAGGACACACCCTCTAGCCCATCTTTAGAGCCAGCAGAAAGATCAAATTCAGCCACCTCAACCAGCTCACATGGACAGACCACTTAATCGTACACTTCTACATCAATGCACCCCAACCCACCACACCAAAGCCAGCCAGCAACTCCAGACGCAACTGGAACAAGATATTCAAGGTGGACTGGAATAATACCCTCAGATCCATCCAACCAACCAAACCTCACTTGAATCTTACAGAACAACATAAGGGCCTTCAACAATTTGATCACAGGCTGTGCTAACACTGTAGTCCCCTTGAGTGAGGTCAGATGGAGAAGAACCCACACACAAGCCAGCTGGTACACTGAATATCTAAGAGACTCCAAATGCAACTGCGAACAGTTGTAGAGAAAATGGAGATCCAGTCAGAATGCCCAATCAAGAAAAACCTACAAAGCGGCAATCAGAAGATGCCACACCCAAATGAAAGAAGCCAGGAAAGCAGCCCAAGCACTGCAATTATGAACCAGCTGCAACATCTCTAAAGAACTTCCACTATTGTCAAAGAATTCTACAGCCCCACACCTGCCACCAACACCATCACCCCATCAAATTAACTCTGCAGAAACCTCTCCAGATTTTTTCACTACAAAATCTTGAAGATATACAACAACTTTGACCCCCAGCACAATACAGAAGATATCATCGGCCAACTACTTACCACAACTAAATAGGACCATCACCTGATGGACTGGAACCCCCTCACCATGGAGGACACAGCCAAAAATCATGAAATCAGTCCATTCAGGGGCCCCCTCTGCCCCTGCCTCTGCCCCCACCATATCTACAACATAGGAGGAACCCAGATCAGCTCTAAGCTCACCACAATCATCAGTACCCCCATCCAAAGTGTGACTTTCATAGTCAGGAGGAAATACGCAGGGGTCAAAACTCTCCAGAAAACATCTTCAGCAGGCCCCGAATAACTCAGCAGCTACCAATCTATCTCACTTCTACCCTTCTCAGCCAAAGTAATGGAGAGAGCCATCAACAGACAACTCTTCAACCATCTATGGCATTACCATCCCCTGGACAGCACTCAGTAAGGATTCCGCAGCGACCACAGCAACAAAACCACCCTCACCGTAGCCACAGATGACCTCTGGACCACCATGGACAGGAGGGAGACCATGTCACTCACCCTCCTCAACCTCTCCACAGCTTTCAACACTGTTTCCCATGGCACCCTCGACTCAAGACTGCACCATAATGGAATACAAGGATCTGACTTAAAATGAATAGCCTCATTCCTCTCAGACAGAACTGAACAAGTCATCCTGCCACCATAGACCTCTGAACCCAAGAACCTTATCTGTGGAGTCCGACAAGGATGATTGCTCATCACCACCCTCTTTAACTATACATGGCACCGCTCACTCACATTATAAGATCCCACTGAAACAGCATTGTTTCATACGCGGACAACACACAGTTCATCCTCTCCCTCACAGACAACGCCGACACCACTGGGACCAACTTCACCATCTGTATGTCCAGAGTGGGAAACCGGATGAAACAGATGTGCCTAAAGCTCAACACTGACAAAACAGAAGTCCTGATCTTTGGGAACAATAACTCTCCATGGGACTGCTCCTGGGTGCCAGCAGAACTGGACCCGTGCCTACCCTCACAGACCAGGCCAGAAACCTTTGATTCATACTGGACAACAAACTTATGAAGACCCAAAAGGTGAACTCTGTAACCTCTTCCTGCTTTCACAGCTTATGTATGCTCTGCAAGATCTTCAAGTGGCTTCCCCAAAACACCAGATGCACTGTTACCCAAGCGCTCATCACCAGCATATTGTACTACGGCAACACACTGTATACCACTATCCTGACCCACCTCAGCCAAAGCAGTGGCTCATGAAACAGGTAGGCTGCAAGGGAAGATGGAGTGTGAGCTCCTGTCAGCACCGAAGAATAAGAAAAACAAATGGTAGTTGTGGCCCATTGGGGGGGGGGGTCAGTGAACAATAACCATACTTTTACCTGCCCACGCACTAACAAAGGAGGATACAAAAGGTGAGATTGTAATGTAGTGATAGTAGCACTAGGGAAACTCCATGTGAGATGCCATCTGATAACTTGTAATGAATTGGAAGGGGCCTGATGACAAAGAGAAATGGCTAGCCCGATGGACCACCTTGCACTCCACATGCATACGAGGCCAAATAGGAGGAAGAGAGTCAAATCATCCAGTGTCCTGGGCCAATCTAAAGTTAAAGAAGAAAAGTGGTGGGCTGGGGAGGTATAAAAGAGGTAAAGGGAGGTCAATTTGGGGATGGAGAGCAGTGGGGAGTGTTTGGCTTTCCCTTTCTATGTTGCAGGCAAGTAAGAATCTAGGGGGATAAAGAGAGGCATGGGGAATGGAGAGCAGGATGGACTGACAAGCTTCCCCCCTCTTTGCTGCAGCAAGAGAATCCTAGGAACGCGCGGCTACAGTTCACTCGTAGTGAGACCTATCGGCAAAAGTGGAATTATCTACGTAAATGGCAAAAGTGCAATTAACTGTGTAACAGGGTCGATGTCATGGAAAGCCCTCGACTTCTGCCAAGCGAGATCGCGCTGTGAAAAAAAGATAGAAAGTAGTCCACAAACCAGATGGAAAACAGCGAGCCTCGCATGTTTTCAGTACTTGGTCGGTGCACTCGAGGAGGGCTAACCACAGGAAAAGGCATGACGTATGCATGCCTACCACTAATGAAAGCAAGCAGATTTTAACAGGCAAGCCCATGAACCAATGAAAAGCACTGACGTGACATGGACGGGGCTCCGAGCCCTTTTCTAACTACTAAAGCGTCTCACAAGCGAAACGCATGCGCAACCGCATGCGACGCAGGTTCAACCCTAAAAAGCACTAACCTTGTGATGCACTATTTACTCCCTCACCACAGCCCTCACAAATCCTACACGGTAGAAATATAAGTATGTAGTAAAAATGGGGATGGGCATTGGGATATGGGAAAAAACAGAGACAGTGGATAACAGCCTCTGAATCACCAATCTGCTGGGTATTGCCATCTGTAGGTCAAACTAGACATCTACAGTAATCTGTTGTAAACATGACATCTCATCTAACATTTAATAAGATATACCTTATCAGTATGTCTGTATAAACAGCCCTGTGAGCTCTTGAACTGAACCTGATAGATGTGAAACTGAAGCATAACATGATTCAGTACGATTGAATGATTACCTACCCTCCTGCTTTATTGACACAGTAACTACCTGCAGGAAAATTAAATAATATTAACAGATTAGGTCCCCAGCTTTTAGTAATTACTCAGTAGGGGGTCCCTGGCTTCCAATAATGATTCAGTGGGGGTCCCCGGTTCCAGTAATGATAAAGTGGGGGTCCACTGAAGTCAAAAGGTTGGGAACCACTGGTGTATAACATTGATACACCCTTATTGTCTGCATATCCTCGAATCCCTGGGCAGTCAGGGGGCTCCTTTTACAACCTTTTGACTTTCCTGTACAATATAAGGTGGGGCTATTCCAAGACAGTGTGTACTTCCTCCCCGCTGCTGTCTGTCGTCCGCCAGTGCTTAATTTGTGCTTGTTGTTTCCGGTGTGGGGCACTGGCACTTATGTTTGAGGGTCAGCACTTATTTTTATGCCTCAAGCATTTACTGCGAACAAAAGACACACATGGGAAAGACGGAGGAAGAGAAAAACAAAAATGCGTCACAATGGGAGAAAGCAGAAAGCTGCAAGCGTAAGCTGGAGGGGCAGGGAGTGAGTGTAAATGGATTGAAGAGGCCCGAGGTGGCTTCAGGATTAAGCTGCCTAAGTATTCCATGTTCGCACATTTGATTGCAGCAGCCGCGTGATTAGGAGGAGGGATTTAGGCACCAGCACGTTTTTATTTACAAATTAGGCACTGGTGACTCGTCCCTGACCAAGCTTGGGTGCTCTGAGGGGGAAATGTTGTGACACAGTGGACGAGAAGGCATAAAGGGAAGGTAATGTTGCATGAAAGAGAATCCAGAGGAGGGAGTCAGTGTTGGAGAAAGGTATGGACTATCTATCAGAAAAAGAAAAGAATCGGATTGTACTTTTAAAGAAATTTGAATAGATTGCATTGTGATGCCTTTACCAGTTTTCATACCTCTTATGTTCTTTTATGTTAAGGACTGAACTGCTTCAGACTCATTTCGAATTACTCCTCTGCTCTGCTCACTGCTATTAATTGTTGAAATACAACAACATTTCTTGAATATAAAATAAAAGTTGAGGAGAAATAAAAGATAACCAATTAAGCATTAATGTGAGTGGAAGACTTTTGATCATCCAAGACGCAAGCTAAGCATGGTTTATTTTACTGGACATCTCTTTTTGTACGATAAGAGCAATGCACCGTCTGCACTATTACTCACTTAGGCCCTCATTACAGCCCTGGCGGTCGGTGATAAAGTGGCAGTAATACCACCAACAGGTTGGCGGTAAAAAAAAAGGAATTATGATTACAGCGGAAACCGCTCAGACAGACAGCTACTTTAACACACCGACCGCCACGGCGGTAGCAACAAGCACTATGGTGGTAACCCCCAACAGCCATGCAGAAGACAATGTACTGCCCATTGTATTATGACAGGCCTATCCGCCACCTTTTCCGGGACGGTACCAATGATATCAAAAGCACGGCAGAAACGGAACACAGAAGTCAAAGGACTCACCTCTGGACACCCAGGGAACAACTACGACGCCATGGAGCCCATTTTCCCCATTCTTGTCTACCTTTTCCCGCATTATGAGCAGCAACGCCGGCAACGACGACCACGGTGAGTACTGCCGCCTAGCACACAAGTGAGGGGGAAGGAAAAAGAGAATGACACACACACATGCAACACCCCCAACACCATACACACAAACAGAAGCACAAGCATTACATATCCACCCCGTACCCTTCAGGAATAATGTAAGGACAAAATGATTGGAAGAAAATGGGTGCAATACGATAAAGTAACATAAATGAGTGCATCAAAATACAAACGTATATGCAGATTTACAAATGGAGGGACATCAGGTTGAAAATACACAGGCACCTCAGGGGATGGGGAATGGTGAGGTACTGGGTTTTTCAGAACCGGTACTGATCCGGTAACCCAGCGGTGCCAGGGTACACCCAAAGACCTCGGGTACTTTCCTGATTCAGACCACAGAAACTCAGAGTCTTCTAGGTGAAGTCAAAGATCTAATTTATTGGCTGCAGCCAAGTAACAAGCGTCCTAGATGTACAACAGCACGGTTTGTATGTTCTCAGGAGACTGTGTTTCAATGCAAAGTCAGGTTTCCTTATATACAGTTTTTTAAGCTTCAGGCAAACATTCTTGACATTTTGGTTGGTCATTCACATGTTTTCACTACAAAGAAAAAAACAGTGTCATGATGAAACCTCATATTTCATGTCATCCAACCCATAATAAATTACCCGGCAAGGCCTAGTATTTTACATCAGATAAGTGTGGACCCGCAATTAAAACGGGCACCTCCCCCTCGTAAAGTAAGAAGAAGAAAAGAGCAGGTGCAGGTGTGAGCAAGATTAGGCAGGGTGTGTGAGCGATAATAAGGGTTTTATGGCATGGTGTGCCTTGATGCTATCTGATTCGGCCACTGGGAGAGGGACTGACCAAACAGGTTTGGCCTGAGGCAATGGTTCCAGCTTGCCCAGGTCAGAGAAAAGTCAATCAAGGTGTACGTGTCCTTGGAATCAAATCTGACTGTATTATAAGCCTATGTGAGGGCAACTTTTAAAAATGGCTGCCGTGTATAAAATGGGAGCCACGAGTGCAGGACGAAAATGGCGATTTCGAGGTGAAAACGCTGCTGGAATTGAGCGAAAATGCTCATGCTTAGTGTACTAGTCATTATCGGTCTTTTGATACTAAAATCGTACTGCTGTGGCAAAGTAAATTACATGGGTCCAGAATTTTTAGAACCACAAACCCTCCTTTTGCCCTTACATAGGCAATAAACCTATTCTCATGCTAATCTGAGTCCAGGTCTATGTTTATAAGGCCATGGAGATGTTGCTGGAGCAAAATTCTAGTACTTGGTAATTCTCTCTGGACAGGTCTCCTCGAACATGAAGTAGCACAAAAGGCCACATATGGCAGGACAAAATAAGGAATACCTCTATCTGCAGTAGGTGGCATAAGATCACACACCCAACAATTAGTGATGTTCACTACTAACTAGTGTTGATGCAGAAGCTGTACAAAAGAATTGCTTACGAATTCTGATCTTCTAACCTGCTCATGTTCAGGAAAAGGGTGAAAAGAGTGCAAAGAAACAATAGTAGGAAAAGACATAGGTTGGGAAGTGGGTGCAGAAGTCAATTGAGTAGAGAAAAACAATCCCACCCATAAATGACAACGTCATGTTTAAAAGACACTAGAAAACACGTTATTAAGAACATATAGACAACGGGAGAAAGTAGTGACCACTATTACAAATTAAATAATAATTTTTCACAACCCTAACCAAAAAGCAAATCCTAAAATTATCTAGTAACATTTTTAGGGCTCCTCTGCATTTCAGTAATTTTTGTATGTTCAGGTGGAACAGTGGTGACTCTCATCAATGCTCTAAGGTGAAAAGGGGGTACTCTTTCCACAGAAAATGGACTTTATTCTGCTTTTACTAAACAGAATAGTACTTTAAAACAATGCCAGCAAAACAATCAGTCTCCTAACACCTAGTCTATACAATCACACGGAAACCTCTTGTGAAACCAACTATGCCCAGAGTCCGTTCAAAAAGCCTCTCTGGCAGGCTTCTATTGTCCATCAAATTTTCTTTTGTTGTTTTCTTTCGCATGGGCCTCTCAATTCAGGCCTCTTCGTGAGAAAAGTACTGCTTAGTTGGAGTGCCCTCCTGGCAAACACCCACAGCTCACTCGAAAGTCTCAATGTCTTAAAGCAATGCACCAGTGTCTCTCCTCTGTGGCAGACACTACAAACAATGTGCTCTTCATTGATCAAGGGCACAAATCATCTCGTGCAGACCCAAGCACCATTAATTGGGAAATAGCTCAAGCTCAGAAGCACTTTCAGACTCCAACACTCATTATTTAGTGTCAGAGGACGCTCAAGCTGCTCTTTCATGGGCACCATAATATAGTGCCTTTTTCCAAACTTGAAATCTCCGGTGCACTGCCCTTCTTCCGTTGGAGCAAAGAAAAGGGGGTGTGTGGCCAAAACTCAGGCCAAGGGGCTCAAGGGATTGCACACTGTCAGAGGTTACCAGCACATGACAGGTAGAGAAATGAAACCTCAAAACAGCTCTGCCATCAACAACAGGAATCCTTCTCTTTAGCTCCTTTACACTGAAACTTTGGTTTTGTGATGTCCAACGCCGTCTGATGGAGCAAGTACGATACCATGCGCTGGCGATCGCTGTCCAGCTTTGCTACTTTCTGGGTGCTGAGACTGTAGGGCCAAGACGTCCGTCTTTCATCTGTAGCTGTCACTGATGGGAATTAGGCTTAAATCAATGTCCTGCAGGTTATTATGACTTGATACCCGCAGAATCTAGTGACGTAGGAAATGTGCCACAGTTGTTAGTTTCCTTCAATTTAGTAAAAAAAACAGTTCATGGTTTTTAACAAGGGGACTGCAAGCAGGTGGTCTGCAATCTTCAAAGGAGTAGCCATACACCATGGGCATAAAATACAAAGACAAAGGCAGAAGGGCAAAACAGGGTCTCTAGCATCTTTAATTGGGTTCTCTCCATTATTCTCTGCCATCTATAGCTACATGAGAATTCTATCTGAATGGATTTCCTCACACAGTGGCATTGTCTAATGGGGTAAACACATATTTTCCTCAATGATTAAGTCTAGGTGTTCCTCCTTATCTTAGAACATCTCAATAGAGAAATCACATGATACCGATTATCAGGGACATGTAGAAACCTTCCTTTAAAAACTGTGCATCAGGTGCACTATGCAATACACAGGCTAATAGTCAAATGTGCAAACAAAAAGACAAGAACTAGAGGGTCCTGATATTTGCATGATTAGGACACATCTGATCCCACCAAAAATTAAAGTAGCAGGAACAGAAGGGAACCGAAAACCAAATTAAAATAGACATTGAAAATTTGTCATGTTCAAAAAGGTAAACATAAGATATCTCCTATTAAGATGGAAAACTTGTCTTACTATAATATTGAGTCAGTTAACCAGTCTATCGCTACCCTGACAGTCAGGCTGGAAAACATTGAAGCAGGAATAAGGCAAATTCTTAAAAACCAGTCTGGTCATACCAAAGGGAATTATACATAACATGGGGGTCCCTGGTACATCACTGCAGTCTGAAAATGTGAACCTGAACAATACATCAATAATAATAAAAGGGCTGACTGGTGAAAGGAATTCGAAAAAGAGAAATGGGACTAGGACATAGCTAAAATCTCAATAACTAAGCATGATGCGACATTGGTCAGGGGAAATAACAAAAGAAAAAATCTATAGGAAGAACAAAAACAATTATTTGGGTGATAGTCAGGCATGTGACACAACACCGAGAGTACGGGTGATACACAAAGGCCAAAGTTACACAAATTTTAACTCTACCGTTGGTGACTACACCATATACGGTACTCCTAGCTAATGTTTCAGTTCCTTCTTCAGGAAAAAATGAAAACTTGGTTTTCTTTTAAGGAAGAAAAGCCATATGCTACTTAGGAAACAGAACATCATTAACTAATGTAATATAGAAATTAGGCCACCTTGAGTCACAGATCTATAATTTCATCCTTAGGTCCAATCAAGGCTACATAAATGTAGGGCTGCCTGTTCCTTTAAGGGAAGGGGCAGTAACGTGACTAACTGCAGGTGACACACTTTGATCCTGTATATCTCTTTTTATTTTTCTTCAATACCATTATAGCCAAATAGACATGCACTGGTGAAGTGTTGTCTCTTATGTTCACAGCATGAAATATCATTATCTGTGGAATTTAGTAACCAGAACAAGTTCAACCAACTGTTGCGTAGCGATGGGCATCGTCATGACCATCCCCTCACAACACAGGGGAGCTTGTAATAGTATCAAAAGCAGCAACAAACATGCAAAAAAAACAAATAAAAAATAATAAAAACGCACAAAACGTCAAGCTATCAGATATACTTGCTGTGTATCAAGCACAAAAAGCATAGACAAAACAATAGCATGTGTGAATAAGCGGTGACACACAACACCATGTCATGTACTTTATGCACTGTAAACCTGCAGCCCAAAACCCAATATTTGGGCCTGTTTAATTTGTCAGGTTTAAAATCCTTACCCTCCTTTTGACAGTAGATCACCAGGCAATGGAAATCTGCTGTCAAAAATAACTTTACTGTTTCTCTTCTAACATACAGGACCAGCAAGAACAATTCATGATAGGACCAAATACATGAAAATAAATTTCCATTACTTAACTGTTACCCTCTTGTCAGTTACTTCGCAACATCAAGCCACCTTAGTTTTACCTTTCTAAAAGTAAAAATTGTTACACTGACGCTCCATATTAATTTGGCACCTACAATTTCCACTGTGAAAAATAAGTCTTAATTGGCAAATCGTTCTCATTAAGGCATGTAGCCTTCAAAATTTTAGAAAAGGGCTGCATCTTATTTTCTGTCTAAGACTTAATGCAACACTTCGTTTTCTGTCAAATAAAAGCAACTAGCAGGCATCATTTTATTTTTTTAGAGCGGAGACACAAATGTATCAGTTCTGCAGAGCATTTAACATGATGTTGGGACTTTCGAAGAAACCCCTTTTTTTTATATTTTCCCTTTGGAATTAAGTTCTTTAATTGTATTGATGTTCTTCTGGAGAAACCAGAAATCCCACTTTTAGAGGCCCGTAGGGTCATTCTGCATTTCACAGAGACAAGGCCCTAATTTAAAAGGTCACAAGTGTCAACATGACAGCCTCCTCCATTGTTTATGGGAAAACTAAAGATAGCATCTCAGCAGCGTGACTTGAGCCAGCCTCTGTAGCTCTCCTAACTTCTGCCACTCTGAATCTGTCAAAGACAGTAGGCCTTCCTATTTTCCTTCTAACCTGCAATAATTCACTCTATTTAAAAAAAATCTTTTTTCCTTTTTAGGCGCTAAAAAAATGTATCTCTATTTCCAGATTATTAAACTACATTTACTGTGAATAATTCACAAACCTTAATAACACACATACCAGTTGTTGGAATAAATGCTTGTTGCAATCCCATGCAATGGTACATATTTCATCAACCTCGAATGAATGAACGTCTCAGTAGGCCCAGCTGAAGTTAGAACCTTCAACCTTGATATTAAAACAAGCCTTTGTACTGGCACATTGACTCATTGAATCATAAGAAGGCACAACCTGCAAATATATATCAAACCTAAATGTATGCATTTACTGAAGCCTGAGACACTTTAAAAAGTACTCTGAATGAAAGAAAATGCAGTTTAAACAGTGCTTTTGCCCAAAATCGACTTTGATATTTTAGGCATTAAAAATCAATATCCTACAATTTTCTTGCATAATATGCATTACCAGAATGTCTATTACACAATCCATGAGTCAGCCATTGAAAATATTAACTTATACTTTATAGAAATGAGCTTGTTTACTCCTGCGCCAAGGGAAAATTGCACATACAAATGTCATTTTAGCGGTGCAACATAACTTAAATTAAATTTTAATGTTAGGAGGTCATAGTATAGGTATTAAGCTTTATAAATATTAAAAAACGATTTTGAAAGGCACTTATTTTTTAAATAATTTTTCCATAATTAATAATTTTCTTTAAAAAATAAAATAAAAACCCAATTATTCTTTTTTTTGTGATAATTCCACATATAAAAGCAAGCTGCATCCCTTGCCTATTATTTGGGATACATTAACTCACAAGCCTAAGCGCATAAGCCTAACTTGAAATGCGTCACATTTTTGCGCCACTTTCATTTAAAAGGAAGGTTATGCAAAATTCCACCCATGTTTAACTGGGAAAGTGCTGGCTGAATTGAACATTCCTATCACATATACTGCAGCTGAAAAGTTTGCCTGTGAACATCTAATACAATGCATCTAAGAAAAATGCTGTAAATGTATTTTTTTTTTTTGTGCAAAAATAGATAATTTCGTTTTTTTGGGGCCCTATTTATATCTATTGAATGTGTTTTCTAATTTATTAAGCATTTAACAGCAGTTTTGTATATGTGCACAATTGCTCATTCTATAAATTAAAGAGCAACATATAGCTATGTTAGCACATCACATGGTTCATTTCTGGATTTTTTCTAAGTTTCTACTTAATATTAATTAACCAACATTTTACTTAACAAACTGAAAACATCAAGAAGACCCACAAACACACATTGAGCAAATTTCAGATATAAACAGAAAACACTCAGGACACACAATACAGCGCGCTTTAGCCATTTTTCATAAATAGCGCCGTCGCAATTTACTTACAGAACCGTTTGCAGATCCTAGTTGTAAGTCATATTTACAAGAAAAAAAGAAAACTTTTCTCAATTATTTCCAAGAATAGCGGACCCATACTTTATTAAACGTGATGGGGCCTACTCCGTGCTTCACATATAGTTCATAGGTTGGAGTTCCAATCGGAGGAACCGGACATGAGTCCTCCAACCGGGAGTCCCTTTTACAACCAAGACAAAACAAATTTCCAAGTCTGCTAAGACCAGGCATCTTCGCTCACTAGTCTAGCTTCAAACTTCAAAGGATTATCGTTTACGATAGTCTCGTGAATACACGAGTCCTTCGGCTTTGGTACTTGCAAGTTCCAAATCAAAGTGATCCCGAAGGGATACCAAACCAAATGTCCAACTAAGGACCAAACCAAGTGTCCAACTAAGGACTGGGAGACGCTTCACTTATACTTAACTGAAAATATCGATGACGTCACCAGAAGACTCGTCTTATCGTTTCGCTCTACCAAACATCAAGGGTCCAAATCAGGGCGATAGCCAGGGCAGCAGTCCTTCGTAGCCGTCGGGAAGCGGGGAACCTCGCAGCAAAGACTTTAGGACCACGTCGACATGCAGGGGTCGATGAAGTGGCGGCCTTCCTCCAGAATTTTCACACGAAGCTCCTCACGGACCTCAGGCTTGGACCGGTACCGCTGGTATCGCCCCACGTTGGGCGCCAACTGAGGTACTGGGTTTTTCAGAACCGGTACTGATCCGGTAACCCAGCGGTCCCAGGGTACACCCAAAGACCTCGGGTACTTTCCTGATTCAGACCACAGAAACTCAGAGTCTTCTAGGTGAAGTCAAAGATCTAATTTATTGGCTGCAGCCAAGTAACAAGCGTCCTAGAAGTACAACAGCACGGTTTGTATGTTCTCAGGAGACTGTGTTTCAATGCAAAGTCAGGTTTCCTTATATACAGTTTTTTAAGCTTCAGGCAAACATTCTTGACATTTTGGTTGGTCATTCACATGTTTTCACTACAAAGAAAAAAACAGTGTCATGATGAAACCTCATATTTCATGTCATCCAACCCATAATAAATTACCCGGCAAGGCCTAGTATTTTACATCAGATAAGTGTGGACCCCCAATAAAAACGGGCACCTCCCCCTCGTAAAGTAAGAAGAAGAAAAGAGCAGGTGCAGGTGTGAGCAAGATTAGGCAGGGTGTGTGAGCGATAATAAGGGTTTTATGGCATGGTGTGCCTTGATGCTATCTGATTCGGCCACTGGGAGAGGGACTGACCAAACAGATTTGGCCTGAGGCAATGGTTCCAGCTTGCCCAGGTCAGAGAAAAGTCAATCAAGGTGTACGTGTCCTTGGAATCAAATCTGACTGTATTATAAGCCTATGTGAGGGCAACTTTTAAAAATGGCTGCCGTGTATAAAATGGGAGCCACGAGTGCAGGACGAAAATGGCGATTTCGAGGTGAAAACGCTGCTGGAATTGAGCGAAAATGCTCATGCTTAGTGTACTAGTCATTATCGGTCTTTTGATACTAAAATCGTACTGCTGTGGCAAAGTAAATTACATGGGTCCAGAATTTTTAGAACCACAATGGGGGGGCACCTCAGATGGAAGATAATACAACGACACTGGTCGTGGAGTGGGCTACGTGCCCTGTGCGATGTCCTGGGGAGTGCAAGGCCACAGTCTCTCAAGTGGGTGGGTTGCCCTGTATGATCCTGGGGAGTGCAAGGCCACAGTCTCTCAAGTGGGTGGTTTGCCCACTGCTTGGTCCTGGGGAGTGCAAAGCCACAGTCTCTCAAGTAGGTCGTTTGCCCACTGCTTGGTCCTGGGGAGTACAAGGCCACAGTCTCTCAAGTGGGTGGTTTGCCCACTGCTTGGTCCTGGGGAGTGCAAGGCCACAGTCTCTCTAGTGGATGGCTTCTTCCACTGGTTCTGGAGGGGGCATTGTGCCCAGTGAGCTTCATCCTGGGCAGGATGCGGGGAGTGGATGGCTTCTTCCACTGGTTCTGGAGGGGGCACTGTGCCCTGTGATGCAGATCTTGGGGAGTGCAAGGTCACAGTCTCTCACCTGGGTGTCACACCTACAGGATTTTCAGGATCCAGGACAGCCCATGGAGGCAGGATTAAACACTGCCCACCGGCGGTGACGACTGCTCAGTGGTGGAGGTGGGGGGGCTGGTATCAGGGCTGGCAGTGGTGGTGGTAGGCTCCAGCCCTTCCCCTGCAGCCTCGGACGGCTGCCCACTGGGGCTGCTGCTGCTGGCAGTGGTGCTGGTGGCGGTGCTGGCATTGGTGGTGTTAGGCTCCAGTCCTTTCCCTGCAGCCTCGGATGGCTGCCCAATGGGGCTGCTGCTGCTGGCAGTGGTGCTGGTGGCGGTGCTGGCAGTGGTGAGGGGAGGCTCCAGCCCTTCCCCTGCAGCCTCGGACGGCTGAACCGCCATGGTTGGTGGTGGGGGTTCCGAATGAGCTGATGGTGCCTCTTTGCCCTTCCTTGATGCACCTGGTGCAGGCACACTTTCAGTGCTGCTGGCTGGTTCCTGGGATCCTCTCCCACCTACAGTAGTTGTCAACAGTACTGTGGCCGTGGACTGTGTGGCTGAGGTGCTCGCCTGGGTCTGACCAGCCTGGCCCGACGTGAAGGACGGAGGGGTGAGGGGTAGGGAAGAAGTCAACGGTGGAGAAGAATAGCTTCTTATGGACATTGGGGCAGGAAGAGGGTGAAGGTTTGGGAGTGGAGGAAGAGGAAGTGGTTGTAGGAGGTGTCTGTGCTGTGTTTGGGTGCAGGTGTATGGGCTGGATGCTGTTGTGAGGTGGATGGCTGTTGGGTGTCTCAGTGCTTGTGTTTGTGTACTTTGTGAGGAGGGGGCACAGACACAGCGGGAGAAGACGCAGGGGACATGTGCATGGATGTGGGGGTGGTGACTGCCAGTGAGGGGTGTGTAGTGATAGGCGTGCTGTTGATGGAGGTAGTGGATGAGGATGTAGTGCATGCTGGTGTGAGTGTAGATGCTACTGGGAGGGAGGTGGATGACGAGGAGGAGGGGGACACAGTGGAGGCAGTGGATGTTGGTATGTCTGCATCTGGATGGTGTTGGTGTGAGTGCCTGTGGGATGATGTGCAGAGCTTGTGTTGGCCTGAACCACTCCTGTGTGTTGTCCTGTGTGCATGCATATCTGCCTGTGTGCTTGGGATAGGTTGGGGTTGAGAGGGATGGGATTGGGTAGAGAAAATTGGAGGGGGAGCTATAAACAGGGACAATGGCTGCCATCAGAGAGGTGGCCAGAGCCTGGATTGATCTCTGTTGGGCCGCCATGCCAGAGTGAATGCCCTCAAGGAACGCATTTGTTTGTTGCAAATGGCCTGCCAGCCCCTGGATGGCATTCACAATGGTTGACTGCCTAACAGAGATGGATCGCAGGAGGTCAATAGCCTCCTCACTCAGGGCAGCAGGGCTAACTGGGGCAGGGCCTGAGGTGCCTGGGGCGAAGGAGATGCCCACCCTCCTGGGTGAGCAGGCACGGGAACCACGCTGAGGGGCTGCTGGGAGGGCAGTGCTGGTACAGAGAGTGGCGGCTGTACCTGTAGTTGGGGTGGCCACAGAGGTGTCTGCCACCACCAGGGAGCTTCCATCAGAGGAGGTGTCACTGTCAGAACTGTCCCCTCCTGTCTCTGCCGTGGTGCTCCCCTCGCTCTCCGTCTCACTGGTGCCCTCACCGTTGGTGGATTCGGCCTCCTGGGCCTTGTGGGATGCACCTCCCTCCGTCACCGGTGCCTCTGCTCCTTTGCCAGATGGTGCTAATGCACAGAAGGACAGTGTGACAAAACAAAAAAGGGGGGAAGAGACAAAGGATACACTTGGTCAATGGCTGCAACAACACCACCGTTGGCGAACACACCACTCTCACACACAGGGAACAGCCCTACCCACTAGGCAATGCACTACCAGTCATAATGCTAGTCACAAGGTCATGGACAGTAATACCTAACGCCAATAACAGCATACCTGAGACCCACAGACCCCTGCCCAGTAGTGGATGCCTACTAGCTTGGTTTGAGGTGGTTCACATCATACCCTGCCCAACATGGGACCTACCCTGCACTGTCCAGCCTGGCCTAGGGGCATTGACAGGCCCACATCCCCCCACCCGGAGACGAACCCACCAAACGCAAGTAGTATATTGGGAAACTGTACTCACCCCCTTGTGTCTGCTGTGATGCCATCAAGCCCCCATCCAGCTCCAGACAGGCCACCGTCAGTATGTGGGCCATCAGGGGGGTCAGGATTCGACGGGCACCCCTTCATTGTTGGAAGGCCATCCCCAGCTGGGCCTCCGCAGTCTTCCTTGCCCAGCGTCTCAGGTCCTCCCACCGTTTGCGACACTGGGTGCTCCACCTGCCATAGACCCCCAGGGTCCACACGTCCTTGGTGATGGCACTCCATATACCCTTTTCCTGTTGGGTGCTGACCTGCAGTAATATACACATAGCAAAAGGTATCAGTCAGACCGTCTGGCCTGTTACACTCATGTCCCACCATAGCCCTCCCATCCCCTTATGCACAGACATTGCCCACTATACATACAGCATGCAGCCCAGGGCCCTTCCACCAACCCCCCCCCACACGAGGACCTCACACATGGCACTCCATGCATTCATGCCCCATGCATCGTGCTCACAGTGTACTCACCTGTTACATCATTCGGTACTGGGGTAGGACCCCATCCACCAGTCTCTCCAACTCCGCAGCAGTGAAGGCAGGGGCCCTTTCCAAAGTGACACGAGCAATGGTCGGTTCCAGACACAGGTCACAGCAGCACTTGCAGTGTAGGTCCTCTCCTGTTGAAGGTCAGATAGCAAGTGGGTGAACAGATAGAAAATGGAGGTCACGTCCGCGGCGGTGCGTACCGTCACCGCCGGCGTACATCACCATTGGCCACTGTAACCCATAAGGCCCAATGGGATCCAATGAGGAGTTGCACAGCGGTTTTCAACCGCCTCCCGCAGCGGCGAACAACGTCAGCGGAATTACCTCTTTTCCACCTGTCCCTCCATACAGGACAGAGGATGCCATTTCAGGGGAGGGGGAGCAGGCCATGGCACCTAACTGCGTCACAGTACACATAGGCACCATTTGGGCCTATACAACAATACTGTGTTACAGTCACAACATGCAATGCAGTGTAGTGTTTTTAAATATGGAATACTGACCAGCTACTCACCGTTTGCCCCATAAATTGCAACCGCTGCAGATAAATAGGAGATGGAGACATCCCCCGTGTACAGGCCCCTGGTGGACTTGGCAACAATGGAGGACAAGCACATTATCCTCACCTATAGACTGGACAGGGCCACAATCACAGAGCTGTGTGCCCAATTGGAACCTCACCTGATATCTGCTATCCGTCAGCCCACCGGGATCCTCCCTGTTGTGCAAGTCCTATCTGTGCTCCATTTCCTGGCAAGTGGCTCTTTCCAAGTGACAGTGGGCTTGGCAGCAGGAATGTCTCAGCCAATGTTCTCAATAGTGCTGACCAGAGTATTGTCTGCCCTGATCTGGCCACAGTGAAAGCTGATTTCTATACTATGGGACATATCCCCAACATTATTGGGGCGATTGATGGTACACATATTGCATTTGTCTTCCCCCCACCCTCCGGAGAAATGAACAGGTGTTCAGAAATCGAAAGAGCTTTCACTCCATGAATGTGCAGATAGTGTGCCTGGCGGACCAGTACATCTCCCATTTCAATGCAAAGCATCCTGGGTCTGTGCATGATGCCTTTATCCTGAGGAATAGCAGCATACCATATGTAATGGCTCAACTCCAGAGGCACCGGGTGTGGCTAGTAGGTGAGCCCTGGTTCCCACACAGTTAGTGTGTGTCTAACAGTTGTAGCTCGATATTTGCAGGTGACTCTGGTTACCCCAACCTCTCATGACTACTGACCCCTGTGAGGAATCCTAGGACAAGGGCAGAGGAACGTAACAGTGAGGCACATGGGTGAACACGAAGAATAATAGAAAGGACATTCGGCCTCCTGAAGGCCAGGTTTCATTGCCTCCGTCTAATAGGTGGATCCCTCACCCAAGAAAGTGTGCCAGATCATCGTGGCATGCTGTATGTTGCACAACCTTGCCTTACGTTACCAACTCGCAAAACGGGGATTGGGCATCGCGAAAATTCGCTGTTTGCGACGTGCAAAAAGTTTGGTACCTCTGGCGCTAAATGAACTACATATAGGCTAGCGGTGAGGTTCTGGGATTCAAAAGATTTCTGCTGTTAGTCAGAAGTAGATGCGTTTAAAGTAAAGGGGTGTGTTACACACAATAATACATTCTTAATCCCGTTTTGGGACATTGGCAGGTGAAGAGAACAAATTCTGCCAAAGGTTGGCTGCTCTGCTTTAATGCCTCCGCACATATCAGTTCAAAGAAAGGCATGCACATTAATCTGCTCCCCCCTCCCCATCCCCCTCAGTGCATGGTCTTGGGTCCAAGTGATAAACGAACACACTCCTTGGCCTACCTGTGTTTAAATGCAGCAGAGAATGCATGTAAGGAAAAGGAAGAATGCAGATTGCTTTAGCTTTTGATGAAGCTTCTATGCCTGACGTAATTAACATGGTTGGCACAAGATTTTTTTTATGTCATCTATGAGCAGCCTTACAGTAAATTAATCACGTATGTCCCAATCCAAAATGGCCCCTGTGCTTACACTACTATATATCATTTGCCCCACACCAAGAGGACAGCAGGGTAAGTGTGTCACTCTTTGCGTCCCTGTATTGCTACCCTTCGTAATATGATCCTGCCGTGTGGGCTCTCAACTAGGACACTTCTGGAGCTGACCCCTGTCTCTCAGAGATGTGAGGTGTGTCTTACAGCAGCGTGAGCGTACATACACGGTGGTATGCTGGAAACGTCCTGCCCAGCGTTCTTTCTTCCCCATTTTGCAGAGGTTCCTAAGATGCAGCGCATCGGGGAGATACACTGTGTCAAGTGAAGCAGAGGCAGAGCTGGGAGACATGCACGTGTAAGCTGTGTTTTCTCTTTCTCCCTTGTCTGCACTGAGTGTGACTATCGGCAGAGAAGCAGTGTTAAACGTGGCATGGTTGCTAAGTATGGACAGTGCTCTTGCCCTGATCCTGGGAGCAGGCCTTAACCAGGTTGACACTAGCTACTATAACCGTTTTTACGATGGGAACAAGTGCAGCAGTGAGCACAGGCATGCGCCAGGTCTGCCACTCACCTCTACACTTGTATGCATCCTTTTGTATAGATATTTGCTCACTTATCCACAGGGCCAACGGATCAGTGGAGAAAGAGTCTTTTTTTCTAATCCTGTTGCAAAATGTACACCTGCACAATACTCCTGTGGGCTGATCTAATTGTGAAAGACACTTCAGTGAGGTTATGACTGAAGGGGGCTGACTCACAAAGACCAATGGGTGAAGGGTGGTGACTCAGGGCAACTCTTGGCTGATGGGCACTGACCCAAAGACCCTCTGTATGTATGCTTTTATTTCTTAATGATGTGAGCTCTAGCACACTGCTTAAGCTGTCTGTAGCTAGACCTAAAAACTGCAGCATGAACATACGAGCCTGCTGAGAAACAATATGGGGCGTTGGGTGGAATATGGAGCAGGCAAAGCAGTGGCAGTGTAAACAGAACAGGACGTGTGACAGGGAATTAAGTTAAATAAAAGGGCAAGTCATTTACGTGAAACAAAACACACTATAAATTGTGGAAACCTATAAATCTGATGAAAAACAGCAATCTATGTGGATGATATCTCCCTCTTCCTTTCATACGTAACTTCTGCACAGCTCTTTCAAGAGGCAGGCTTAATTAAATGTAAAGTCCCAGACAAAGGATTCGACCCCTTAACTGCACCAGAGCCACAATAGACAAACTGAGGCCCCCTTTGCAAGTCTGGCAGTCACATGACCGCCAGACTCGCAGTTGCAGTCCCACCGCCAACAGGCTGGTGGTGGTACCGCCACATTATGACCATGACGGAGCCGCCACGGTCGGACCACCGACACTGCCAGGCAGCCGCACGCTGGCAGCCTGGCGGTCCCAGTGATTTTCATCCTCCATGGCAGCGCTGCTTGTAGTGCCGCTCTGGGGATTACGAGTCCCCATACCACCAGCCTTTCCATGGCGGTTTACACCGCCATGGAAAGTCTGACAGAATGGGAGTGTCAGGGGGTCTCTGGGGGCCCATGCACTGCCCATGCACTTGGCATGGGCAGTCCAGGGGCCCCAAGCATAGCCCTGTCGTGCATTCCACTGCCCGAATTACGGACAGTGGAATGTGCGACTGGTGCTGCTGCACCAGCCACACCGCCACATTGGCGCCGACTCCATTAGGAGCCAGCGTCAATGTTAAGGCCCTGTTCACTGCAGGGCTGGCGGGCGAAAACACTGTTTCCGCCTGCCGGTCCTGCGGTGAACTCCTAATAGAGCCAGCGGAGTTCAGGCCGCACAGGCGGTTTGAAGGTGGGAAGAGTTTGGCAGGTGGCCTCCGCCACCCGTCAAACTCGTAATAAGGGTCTGAGTGTGATCCATTTAAAGACGCTGGCATTCTGTTCTCTTACAGTCTTCTTTAAATAGGGATGTTTACACTTTAAACAGGAGACATCCACACCACAAATATTAGCAATACAATTTAAATCTAACTGATAAACTATCACATATATATGTTTCCCAGAGGAACGGAACTGCTGTTCTAACAATTTACTCATTATGTACTTAACATGCTGCCCAAAAAGATGCCCCATCTTTAACTCAGCAGGTCTTCCAATCAATATTTACGCTATACAACAAGAGCCCGACTACCTATTTATAATAATTTTGACTAGGCAAGAACCACAAGATTTTAATATTCAAACCTCGACCATTATAGATCAGGCTAACTCATTTCATGGCCTGACAGCGCAATAAGAATATTAAAATGGAAAAAGCTCCAGTAACTGGCTGGTGCCACAGTGTGCCAGTATTTTGATTTGTCTTGCCACTTCCTGTTTCACAGCTGCAAAGTACATAGTACACATCTCCCAGCTTCAAAGACATATAAAGTAATAAATACTTAAAACTAGTGAATGTCCCCTGCATGGTGACGGACGTGCACCCCTGTCCTGGGACCCCCAGCTGCATGGATATATGGATCCCTGGTGCTGAATTTTGGTCACGGGCGAACACGGCTCATGTGAGTGTGCCATGACCTTGGCCTACCTTATGGTAATGCGGTGTCCTAGGACCAAGAGGAGTGCACAAAGCGCTACCCTCAGAATGGTTGAAAGCTACTGCCCTTGCCAGGAGTTAAGTGACACAAGTGGGGTGGTGGCAGAATACCTACTATGTGTTTTGTTAAAATCAGTAGTGTGAAGAGGCCTTTTTACCTGTGTCTGTGGAGTGGTACCTACTGGTCTACTCAGGTAAAGTTCTGCTGCTGTATGTTTAATTCAACCTTTGCTCACATGTTGACATGTAGCACTCTGTACTGTGTAATGCCTGCTTGTGCATGCTGCGATGTATCTGTGCCTGTACATGATATATAACATGGAGGCCTGGGCGTTCCATTTTACAATTCCGTGGCCTGGAAAGGCTTGTGAAAGTAAGGACTGCAACCCCCATGCAGAAGATGTGGATTGCTGACATTCTTGATGGCTGGGGTGGGAACACACACACTGGAGGAAGTTAAGCAGAGCTTCCTCTGTACACATGAAAAGTCTTTTTGATTCCAGGAAGAGTTACTAGTCAGTAGGGTCTGGGCTTGCTATAAAGCAAGATGGTGGGTTTGATAAGGTTGGTGCTTTAGGACCAGGCTATCAAGAGAGAGGGGAAGGATCAGACCTTTGAACCTTTGTGAGGAATATTTCAGTGGAGGTTGACAAGCAGGTTTCATCCACGGTTACTCCAGTGGTCTGTGTTGTGGGTCAGTCAAAATTGCGCCCTCTCCTCCTGTGGTGGACTCTCCCTTTAGAAAGGACAGGACAGAGGAGACGGCACTTCAAAGAAGTTGACACCCACAGCTGGAATATCAAAGGACCACACAATAAATTACATCAGTGTCTGGATTTGGATTATAAAGATGGTTCAAAAGCACTGTGCACCAGCTTGGAAAGAAGATTACTAAGACGTTTAGATGCTCTAATAGTACTAGGGACCAAGGTCCCCTAGTTTCCCTGCAGGGTGAGGGGCATCACCCAAGAAGTCAAGCCACTTTCCCTGAGCCTGGAACACCAGCCTTCTTTTTGCCTGCCTGCCAAGACCAGCGGATCCTGAGAGAAGGAGGAGAGAGCCTGGAGGGAGCAAAGCCCAGCAAGGATTCTGTTGAGTAGATCGCAGTGGGTGAAGTGTGAGATGTCCAGTCCAGTTAGGGCTGTTGAGAGAGTGGGGTTGCTCTACCCCATGGAATTCAGAGACCTCTGTATGCCAGGTGGGGGCCACAGTGAAGTGGGGGCCATCGCCCTTGCTGCATGAAGCTAGTGACCCTGTGTGCCAGATGGGGGCCACCGTGAAGTTAGGGCCACCCCCCTTGCTGTGTAAAGATGGTAACACCCACACTGAGCCACCGTGAAGTAAGGTCGCTTTCCTCTGGAATGTCATGTCAATAGATCGCACCTGACGGATCAGCTAGGAGGGACTTGCCCTAGAAAACCTCTGCTGTGATAACACTTACCAGCAGTTGAAGGAACCACAGTATAGATGTCCAACACAAACGAAAGCTGGCTGGAAACTGTGACGGTTCCAATGCATCACAGGGAAAAAACAGCATCACAGGGTTCTCCAGCATCGAGCGGCTGGATCCCACAGTCCTCCTGGACGCGCTGGTTGCCATCGGGTTGGGTAAGAGTATTCTAGGTTGCCAGGCCTCCCGTGGACCTACACAAACTAAGGGGGTCATTACAACATTGGCGGTAAAAGCCGCTTACCGCCGTGCAGAAGACCGCCAATACACCGCCGCGGAATTCTGCCACAGCTATTATGACCCACATCTCGGAATCCGCCGAAATTCAGACACCCACACAAGTCCGCCACACCAAAGGTCAGTGATAAACTGGCGAAAACAAATCCTCCACCGTCACGCCAACAGAAACACGCCCATGCTATCACGACCCACGAATCCACGCAACGGTCTTTCAACTGCGGTATTCCATTGGCGGTACACACCGCTGCGCTCAAAATACACACACATCTCCAAAACACTGCCACATTGGACAATTCGAAATACACACACCTGATACACATACAAACACCACTCCCACACAATCAATACTATGTAAAACACACACCCACAAACCCCATCAACCAAAAATTGTGACGAAGACCAGAGAGACTGCACAGCATAGACAACCCCACCACACAGAGCCACACAACACCATCACCCACACAACATCCACACACAAAACACCACACACCACTACACATCAGCACACTTATCACCACACACCCCACCCCACACATCACCTACACCACCCCATTGCACGGCAAAGACACCCCAGGTTCTCGAGGAGGAGCTCAGGGTCATGGTGGAGGAAATCGTACGTGTAGAGCCAAAACTATTTGGATCACAGGTGCAGCACACCTCCATAGCTAGGAAGATGGAGCTATGGCGAAGAATAGTCGACAGGGTCAACGCAGTGGGACAGCACCCAAGAAATTGGGACGACATCAGGAAGAGGTGGAACGACCTATGGGGGAAGATGCGTTCCGTGGTCTCCAGGCACAACATCGCGGTACAGCGGACTGGCGGCGGACCCCCACCTCCTCCCCCACAACTAACAACATGGGAGGAGCAGGACTTGACCATTATGCATCCTGAGGGCCTCGGAGGAGTCGGTGGAGGAATGGACTCTGGTACGTCAAATCTTAACTATCATATCCCCCACCCTACCAGCATGCTATCACAGACCCCCACCCTCGCCCCCTCCCCTATCACTCCAACTCCTCACTAATGTACTAATAACACAAACCACCCATCCCAACACCAAGCCCTGCATGACACAACAAAGCATGTACACCCCTCACTAAAGCATGCCCAGTGCACATTCCAGAACACCCCCCCAACCATCATCACACAAGCCCCCACACAGGAATGCCAGCACTGGGGTACACACTCACCCACCCATTGCACACCATGACAAACACAGATGCAATAATCATGCTTTTACACCCCTGCAGGACCACTACCCAACGTCACCAGACAGGAGGGTCCAGACATCTCTACCCCACCCACAGAAGAGGCCCACAGTGATGACAGCAGCTCTGGCCAACTGGATCCAGATGACCAGCCCGGACCATCGTGGGCCTCGGGACAGTCGGTTCCCCACACCCAGTCACAGGCCATCACAGACCTTCCACCCTCTGGTAACACCAGCACAGCACCCACCCAGCGGGCCCATACCTCTGTACCCAGGACACTTCAATCAGCTGTGTGTCCACCACTACAGAGAACCCAGGATAACCCACCACCCCAACAACAACAGGGACCTGGGGGCAGTGGTAGTGGGCACACAGTCCAGGGGACGGAGGCACAGGAACACAGGGGAACTGGGAGGGCTGCCGTGCGACAGGGGGCGGACAGGCCTAGGGAACCCACTCTCCACGAGGCCCTCTCCTCCATCATGGGAGCCTACCACCACTCCCAGGAGACGATGGCTACGGTCCTGGCCAAGTTTCAGGAGACCCAGCGCCTGCAGGAGGAACAGTATTGGGCTTCAGGGAGGAACTCAGAACTATCAGCTCCGCCCTGGGCACCATCGTAGGGGTGCTGAAGGAGATACTGAACACCAGGAGAGACACAGTGGCACTCCAAGGGGCCCCTGACACTAGCATGAACGATGAACTGCCCACCACCTCCGCCGGCGCTAGTGGACAGGTCGCCCTGCCACAGGACCACCACACCAGCATCCCACCCCCTGCAGACGGAGAACCACCCCACAAGCGGTCCCTGAGATCCAGGAACAGGACAGAGCACGATGGCAAGACCCCGCCAAGAAATGAGACCACCCTGATTGTCATCCCACTGTCCCACTTTGTAACCCTGTCCATATTGGAACTGCCCCAGCTCCACTTCCTATGCCCATATGGGCAGTGCACCTGTGAGACTAATAGACTGGACTCTGCCATGGACATTCCTCCACCATCACCCCTCACCATTTTACCACCCCCTCCAATATTTAGCACTTCAATAAACACCCTTGAACCACAAAACAATCTGGAGTCAGTCTGTGATTTTGAAAATGTGTATTAGCAATGACAGTGACAAAATCCGTTCTCAATTGTAATGTCAACATACCTATGTCACACATCTCAAGTCCATGAGGAATGTAAGCAGATGACACACGTTGGTAACCACGCCTGTTAAACTGTAAGGGAAATGTACAACTCAGTTACCATATACTGGTTGAAATTGACAGACAGGATAGAGGTAGAAGTGGGAAAGTACTTGTAGTAGGCAGGAATGTGTTCTCACCTGTGTGTCACTGGAAATATTGCTGGATAACTGAGTCCCTGTTGTCAATGTCTTCTTCCTCTGCTTCCTCCTCATCACTGTCCACAGGCTCCACTGCTGCAACAACACCGTCATCTGGACCATCCTCCTGCAGAAAAGGCACCTGGCGTCGCAAAGCCAGATTGTGAAGCATACAGCAGGCGATGATGATCTGGCACACCTTCCTTGGTGAGTAGAATAGGGAACCACCTGTCATATGGAGGCACCTGAACCTGGCCTTCAGGAGGCCGAAGGTGTGTTCGATCACCCTTCTAGTCAGCCCATGGGCCTCATTGTAGCGTTCCTCTGCCCTGGTCCTGGGATTCCTCACTGGGGTCAGTAGCCAAGACAGGTTGGGGTAACCAGAGTCCCCTAATAGCCACACACGGTGCCTCTGGAGTTGACCCATCACATATGGAATGCTGCTATTCCGCAGGATGTAGGCATCATGCACAGAGCCAGGGAACATAGCATTTACCTGGGAGATGTACTGGTCTGCCAAACATACCATCTGTACATTCATCGAATGATAACTCTTCCGGTTCCTGTACACCTGTTCACTCCTGTGGGGGGGGACCAGAGCTACATGGGTCCCATCAATGGCACCTATGATGTTAGGGATATGGCCAAGGGCATAGAAGTCACCTTTCACTGTAGCCAAATCCTCCACCTGAGGGAAAACGATGTAGCTCCGCATGTGTTTCAGCAGGGCAGACAACACTCTGGACAACACGTTGGAAAACATAGGCTGGGACATCCCTGATGCCATGGCCACTGTTGTTTGAAAAGACCCACTTGCAAGGAAATGGAGCACTGATAGCACCTGCACTTGAGGGGGGATTCCTGTGGGATGGCGGATAGCTGACATCAGGTCAGGCTCCAACTGGGTACACAGTTCCTGGATTGTGGCACGGTCAAACCTGTAGGTGATGATTAAATGTCGCTCCTCCATTGTCAACAGGTCCACCAGCGGTCGGTACACCGGAGGATTCCGCCATCTCATCACATGTCCCAGCGGACGGTGCCTAGGAAGGACAACAGCGACCACAGAGTCAAACAACTCAGAGGTATGTACCCACAGTCTACACAGAACACGAAACATAATCCAAAAAGTTTTCTGTATGTGTGTTGAGTCCAGGCCTAGGTATGTGTGACGCAGTTGAAAATGAAGCCATGTGGGCCCCTGAAATGGCGGCTGCCTGACCTCTAAACTGGGACAATGGGATGTGAGGTAACTGCGCTGGCGTTGTACACCGTCGCGGTAGGCGGCCGAAGACCACGGCGCAATGCTGCATTGGTTAACATTGGACCCTATGAGTCCCAGGAGCCAATGACGAAGTGCGCCGGCGGTGATGATACGCACCGCCACGGACGTGAACGCCGTGGACGTGACCGCCATTTTCTATCTGTTGAATCACTCGATACCTGATCTTCGACAGGAGAGGACCTACACTGCAAGTGCTGCTGTGACCTCGGTCTGGAAGAGACAATGGCTCGTGCATCTGGGGAAAGGGCCCCTGCCTTCACTGCACAGGAGTTGGAGAAGCTCGTGGACGGGGTCCTCCCCCAGTACAAGCTACTCTACGGTCCTCCAGACCAACAGGTGAGTACACAGGGAGCAAGTTGTATGGGCTATGCCTGTGTGGAGAGGGCTGGTTGTAAGAAGGAAGGGGACACAGTTCTGCGTGCATGAAGGACTGTGAATGCATGTGCCACATGGCAAGGGTAGGGATGTGGGCCAATCACTTTGACAGTGCAGTTGGTAATGACTTCTCTTCATCCCCTGTACATGTCATGTAGGTCAGCGCCCACCAGAAGAAGGATATTTGGCGTGCCATCGCCAAGGACGTCCGGACCCTGGGGGTCCACCAGAGACGGAGCACCCACTGCCGTAAAAGATGGGAGGACATTCGCCGCTGGAGCAAGAAGACGGCGGAGGCTCAGCTGGGGATGGCCTCCCAACGTGGGAGGGGTGCCCGTCGCACCATGACCCCCCCCTGATGTTCCGGGTCCTGGCGGTGGCCTACCCTGAGTTGGATGGGCACAGCAGACACAAGGGGGCGAGTACAACATCATTGTGTGGACTTTGAGCGCAGTGAAGGTGTCTGGGTGGGGGAGGAGGGCAGTGGGTTTCCCTATGCCAGGGCGAGTTCCGTAGGCTAGGCCCCTCCGTAATGCAGGCCAAGTGGCACTCGACCCCACCTCTGTAGAGTGCCAAGTACAGGTATACATGCCCCTGTGTCATCTATGTGTGCTGATGTCCACCATAGCCATGTAGGCCATATCCCAGGAACTGCATCTGTAGAGGCGAACAGCGAGGCGTAGTGCAGGGGGCTGCTGTGTCTGTATTGTCCGCCAACGGTAGCGGTAAGCCATGCATTCAACCTGTCTTTCTTCTGTCGTCGTCCCCCCCCTTTTTGTGCTCTCCCTGTTCTTGTGTGCATCAGCATCATCAGGCGGAGGTACAGTGGCACCGGAGCACGAGGGAGCTGCATCCCACATGGCCATGGAGGGCCACACCACGGACTCGGAATACACCAGCGGGACGGAGGGCGAGGGGAGCTTCACAGCGGTCACAGGATCAGCAACCAGCGACACGGACTTGTCCTCCGATGGGAGCTCCCTTGTGGTGGCGGCAAAATCTGTGCCCCCCACTTCTACAGGTACAGCCGCCACCCCCCCTACCAGCACCGCCCTCCCAGCAGCCCCTCAGCCTTCGCCCCGTGCCCGCTCACCCAGGAGGGTGGGCATCACCTTCACCCCAGGCACCTCAGCCCCTGCCCCTGTTACCTCTGCTGCCCTCAGTGAGGAGGCCATTGACCTCCTCAGGTCACTTACTGTTGGGCAGTCTACCATTTTGAATGCCATCCAGGGTGTAGAAAGGGAATTGCAACACACAAATGCATTCCTGGAGGGCATTCATTCTGATCAGGCTACCCTTCATCGAACCCTGCAATCTCTGGCCTCAGCACTGATGGCAGCCATTGTCCCTGTCTCTAGCCTCCCCCCTCCACCTTCCTCTACCCAGACCCAATCCCCTGTACCCCAGCCTATCCCAAGCACACCATCAGACCAGCCTGCACACACCTCAACACACAAGGGAAGCTCAGGCAAACATAAGCACCACACATCCCACAGGCACTCACGCAAGCATCACACACATACAGACACAGCAACATCCACTGTCTCCACTGTGTCCCCCTCGTTGTCGTCTCCCTCCTCCCTCCCAGTCTCGTCTACACTCTCACCTGCATGCACTACCACTACAGCCACTAGGCCCCGCACCAGCACACCCACCACCACACCCCGCTCACCTGCACTCACCACCCCCACTACCATTTACACGTCCCCTGTGTCCTCTCCCAGTGTGTCTGTGACGCCCCCTCCCAAAGTACACAAACGCAGGCACACACCAACCCAACAGCCATCCACCTCACGACAGCCTACAGCGCATGCACCTGCACCCAAAGCCACAAAAGTTACACCTCCTACAACCACCTCCTCTTCCTCCACTCCCAGACCCCCTCCAGCTATCCGTCCCAGTGTTCCTAAGAAACTTTTCCTGAGCAAGCTTGACCTCTTTCCCACCACCCCCCTCCCCCTCCAATTCATAGGTCCCGTACTAGCACCTCAGCCAAAAAATCTCCGGTACCAGTGGTGCCTGTTAGAGGTATGTGGAGTGCACCGGGCACCAGGGCAGCCAGTGTGACACGGAGCCACAGCACAGCCAGTCCCCCCGTGAAGCACCAGAAGTTGGACAGTGCCCGGTGGGAGAGGGGGATGACTCCAGCCGGCAAAGCCACTCACAAGGGTCCCGGGGGGAGTGTCCACTCAGCTGTGACTCCTCTCAGGGTGGGGAAGGGGCAGAAGAAATCGCCAAAGTCTGGGAAGAGCAGCACTGCGGAGAAGACCGCCATCATCCCCGCTGCCCAGGAGGCCACCGGCAGCCCCATCGTCACTGGCCAGGAGGCCACCGCCAGAGTCAGTGCCCAGGAGGGCAGCACCATCGTCACTGGCCAGGAGGCCACCGTGGAGGGCAGCACCATTGTCACTGGCCAGGAGGCCACCGCCAGAGTCAGTGCCCAGGAGGGCAGCCCCATCGTCACTGGCCAGGAGGCCACCGTCAGAGTCAGTGCCCAGGAGGGCAGCACCATCGTCACTGGCCAGGAGGCCACCGCCAGAGTCAGTGCCCAGTAGGGCAGCCCCATCGTCACTGGCCAGGAGGCCACCGCCAGCGTCAGTGCCCAGGAGGGCCCCGGCAGCCACAGCCCCGCTGGGCAATGAAGGACCGCCAGCCCCAGCCAAGCTGGGCAATGAAGGACCGCCATGGCAAGCAACGCTGAACAGAGCAAGTACCGCTGAACAGGGCAAGCACCGCTGAACAGGGCAAAGACCGCCATGGCAAGCACCGCTGAACAGGGCAAAGACCACCATGGCAAGCACCGCTGAACAGGGCAAGCACCGCTGAACAGGGCAAAGACCGCCATGGCAAGCACCGCTGAACAGGGCAAAGACCGCTGAACAGGGCAAAGACCGACATGGCAAGCACCGCTGAACAGGGCAAGCACTGCTGAACAGGGCAAAGACCGCAATGGCAAGCACCGCTGAACAGGTCAGAAACTGCCAACTCAAGCACCGCTGAACAGGGCAAGCACCGCTGAACAGGTCAGAAACTGCCAACTCAAGCACCGCTGAACAGGGCAAGCACCGCTGAACAGGTCAGAAACTGCAAAGTCAAGCACCGCTAGCCCATGTGCGGCAGTGACGGAAGTGGGACCGTCACGGGGAGAGTGATGCACTCTGGGCACCAGTCCCCCTCCAGAACCAGTGGAGAACAGCATCCACTCCGTCTGTCCTTAACAGGATGAAGCACTCTGGGCACCAGTCCCCCCCCAGAACCAGTGGAGAACAGCATCCACTCCGTCTGTTCTTAACAGGATGAAGCACTCTGGGCACCAGTCCCCCTCCAGAACCAGTGGAGACTGTTATCCACTTGAGAGACTGTGGCTTTGCACTCCCCAGGATCAAGCAGTGGGCAAACCACCCACTGTAGAGACTTGAGAGACTGTGGCTTTGCACTCCCCAGGATCAAGCAGTGGGCAAACCAACCACTGTAGAGACTTGAGAGACTGTGGCTTTGCACTCCCCAGGATTGAACAGTGGGCAAACCACCCACTTGGGAGACTTGAGAGACTGTGGCTTTGCACTCCCCAGGATTGAACAGTGAGCAAACCAACCACTGTAGAGACTTGAGAGACTGTGGTTTTGCACTCCCCAGGATTGAACAGTGGGCATACCACCCACTTGGGAGACTTGAGAGACTGTGGCTTTGCACTCCCCAGGATTGAACAGTGGGCAAACCAACCAATGTAGAGACTTGAGAGACTGTGGCTTTGCACTCCCCAGGATTTAACAGTGGGCAAACCACCCACTGTAGAGACTTGAGAGACTGTGGCTTTGCACTCCCCAGGATCAAGCAGTGGGCAAACCACCCACTGTAGAGACTTGAGAGACTGTGGCTTTGCACTCCTCAGGATCAAGCAGTGGGCAAACCAACCACTGTAGAGACTTGAGAGACTGTGGCTTTGCACTCCCCAGGATTGAACAGTGGGCAAACCACCCACTTGGGAGACTTGAGAGACTGTGGCTTTGCACTCCCCAGGATTGAACAGTGGGCAAACCACCCACTTGGGAGACTTGAGAGACTGTGGCTTTGCACTCCCCAGGATTGAACAGTGGGAAAACCAACCACTGTAGAGACTTGAGAGACTGTGGCTTTGCACTCCCCAGGATTTAACAGTGGGCAAACCACCCACTGTAGAGACTTGAGAGACTGTGGCTTTGCACTCCCCAGGATTGAACAGTGGGCAAACCAACCACTGTAGAGACTTGAGAGACTGTGGCTTTGCACTCCCCAGGATTGAACAGTGGGCAAACCAACCACTGTAGAGACTTGAGAGACTGTGGCTTTGCACTCCCCAGGATTGAACAGTGGGCAAACCAACCACTGTAGAGACTTGAGAGACTGTGGCTTTGCACTCCCCAGGATTGAACAGTGGGCAACCCACCCACTGTAGAGACTTGAGAGACTGTGGCTTTGCACTCCCCAGGATTGAACAGTGGGCAAACCAACCACTGTAGAGACTTGAGAGACTGTGGCTTTGCACTCCCCAGGATTGAACAGTGGGCAAACCAACCACTGTAGAGACTTGAGAGACTGTGGCTTTGCACTCCCCAGGATTGAACAGTGGGCAAACCAACCACTGTAGAGACTTGAGAGACTGTGGCTTTGCACTCCCCAGGATTGAACAGTGGGCAACCCACCCACTGTAGAGACTTGGGAGACTGTGGCTTTGCACTCCCCAGGATTGAACAGTGGGCAACCCACCCACTGTAGAGGCTTGAGAGACTGTGGCTTTGCACTCTCCAGGATACATCAATGGGCATGGAGCCCCCTCGTGGATCTGGCGTGGTGCAGTCATCCGGCTGAGGTGCCCCCCCTTCCCTTCCCCCTGAGGTGCCTGTTGTATTTCTATCTGATGCCCCAGCAGTGTTCTCTCCGTTTTGATCAGGTATCTGATGTGGGCCTCGCCTATGCATTTTGGGCCCAGTGGTCCACGGACATTGAATGGTGCATTACCTGCACTACTAATCGTGATGTATATTTGGTTTAATGTGTATATATATATCTGTATATATTTGGTTCCTGTATTTTGATATATTACAATGGTTGCACTCATTTCGAATTTGTCTTTGCATTCTTCCGGGGGTTTAGGGGTTGTTACTGTTCTGTTTGGATATGCATTGGTGTGTGTGTTGTAGTGGGTGAGGGTCGGGGTGGGGGTGGGGGTGTTGCATGTGTGTCCCTGACTTTTGCCTTCCCCTCCCCCATGTCGTAGGTGCAGTACTCACCGTTGTCTTCGGCGCCGGCGTTGATGATGGTCGTCCAGGAGCAGGAAGACTATCGCAGGGAGTATTTGGAGTTCCGGTTCCATGGTGTCCTCCTCCCTCGTGGAGTGTATAGAGGTGAGCGTTTTCCCTTTGAAATGGCTGTTTCCGCCGTGTTTTTATCCACGGTGAATCCGCCCCGGAAAAGGTGGCCGATTGGTAGGTTGTGATACTGTGGGCGGTACATTGTCTTCCACCTGTCTGTTGGCGGTGACCGCCGCGCTATTTGTCTGTACCGCCGTGGCTGGCGGAGTGTTAAAGTGGCTGTCTATGTTGGCGGTTTCCACCACGGTCATAATTCCCATTTTTTTACCGCTGGCCTGTTTGCGGTCTTACCGCCACTTTAACACCGTCCGCCAGGGTTGTAATGACCCCCTAAGTGCATAGTGCTGCTGAAGTTGACTTTTAAGGATAGATTCCAACTTTATCGTGTGGTGGCTAGCATGGACCACATCTGAAAGTTTTCTCCATTATTGAATGGGGAACATCATCCCCACTAGAAGGGAAAGACCAAGGATGACACTAGCGCACCGACTTTAAGAGACTGTGGATATTATTTAGTGTGTGGTTTGTATGATTTTTGTTTATATTAAATGCTACTTTTATCACAAAAGCCAGTTGTTGACTAGACAATCAGTTACTGTGGTTATTGGTGCATTTTGAGTCTTGTGCCTGTGTAAGGCTTACACCTACCTCCCCTGAACAGCCTTCGACTCCTCGACCTGTGCTATCACTGACAGTCCAGTGCAGAAAGAGGAGTACTTGACTCAACTTCTCAAATTCCATATAGGCTTCAGATGACCATTCAAATTTCGAGCCCTTCTTAAGCAACTGTCATAAGGATTGTACAATCAAAGCATAGCTATGCTCAAAGCTAGGGTAATGTTTGTATAGCCTGAGAAAAGAAGGCAAAGTATGATTGTCAATAAGTGATGCCTCCTTGATAGTTTAAATCAAGCTGAACTTTGGTTGTATCCCAGTAGAAGTAATTGTCCAACAGAAATAGTCTACTTTCTGGGTGAAAATGTTCATTTTTCACATCTGTCATTCCGTTATCCTTCAGAATTGACAACACATATTCTAGAAAGGCATTATGCTCATCAGGTGTCTGTCCAGGAACCAGGATGTCATCCTGGAACCCCTGAACACCGGCAGTGTCAGCAAACAAGATGCCCATAATTTCTTGAAATACACAAGCCACTAAGGCAAGCCCAAACATCAGGTTTAAATATTTGTATGCACCAAATGGTGTAACAAATATGGTTAGTTTATGTGACTCAGGGGCAAGTGGAATTTAGTGATAAAGCTCAACAATCAATAAGTACTAGGATTCAGATGAGTTGGCCAACGTCATGGATTTTAGGTAGGGGTTTAACATGGATATTCCTATTAAGAGTGCACAGGTCAGTGCATAAATGCACATTGCTGGACATTTTGTGGTCAGTAAGAACAGGTGAAATCAATTTGGCGAAATCTGTAGGTTAAATTATACCTTCTGTACACATACAATCCAAAAGGGCGTTAAGCTAACTTCTGACACCTAACAGAAGTGGGCACACTTTGTGAACAAAGGAAATAACTTGAGTCATCAACCTGATACAATGCTCAAATCCTTTCACTGTTCCCACCTTGTCCATAAAAGCTTCGAGAAATTTAGATAACCTATTATCATGCTATCATTAGAATAGCAGTCTGTAGTACATTCCACACTCCACATTCAAAATGGGCATATTCACAAGTACTTCAGGGTTTTCTCACCATGGTTTCAAAAGCAAACCATGCTTGGTTAAATCTCACCATCCAACAAAGCCCATTCCCTTCATGGACACAGAACTTTCAGTTAAGGTTTTCTAGACACTCCCAGGAAAGCTTGAAATATCACAACTTCTCAATATCATGTTTGCCAAAGGCTTTGAGATTGATATTGTAGGAAGCTGGCCTGTTATGTGGTGAGCACCTAAGGTGTTATCACCTTTTACCAGGTCCAGGTATCCCCTATTAGTGAGGTGTAGTCAGTGTCTAGGAAACCAGGCTCTCTAGAGTTAGCTGTGAACGAGCAGCCAAGACTTATCTATGAGGCATGCAAAGCTTATGCAATACCACTGTACTCATACAGCAGTCACACACATGAAAGAACCACAAAGTGTTACAAAAATAAAGGTACTTTATTATGGTAACACAAATGCCAAAATACTATATAGACAATACCCCAACTGGAGGTAAGTAAACACACTATTATATGTACATTAGAAGTCAGGAATTAGCATAAAATGCAATAGAAAACAGTGAAAGCAATAGTTAGTACTGCAGGCCCTGGGTAGGACCAGACCATATACTAAGAAAGTGGAATACGAAAGTCGGGCCACCACCCAAGGAAGTGGAATTGGTAGAGGGGAGCTGGAGGAACTAGGAACCCCAAGTGGTAAGTACTAGAGTGCCCCCCTGGTGGCCGGGAGAGAAGAGGTAAGTACCTTGATTCCCCAAACCCACCAAAAGGACTTCAGAAGAGGATAGTGCAACATTCAGACAAGACCCCAAGAAATCAAAGGTGGATCCTGGAAGAGGAAGACCTAGAAAGGAGGGGGACAAAGTCCAGTTCACATTGGAGTGTCCAGTGGTGGCAAGCACAGGAGTTGCGGAGAGGCCTACGCAGCACACCTAGAAAGGAGTCCCACGTCGCGGGAGAAGTACGCAGAGGAAAGAGCATCGCAGGTAAGAGTGCTGGGGGCTGTGGCTACACAGAGTCTGAAGATCCCTTAGAGGAGATGCTAACAAGCTGAAAGAGACATGGTGCAGAGGAGTACTATCCTGCGTGGAGATGCAAGGGCTTACCCTCTTCCTAAGTTGGACGGCTGGTAGAGAGGACCAAGCGGACCATTCCAGACCATGACCCGTGATGCAGGATCCACGCAGCTTGAGGAGAGGAGATCCACGCAGGCGTTCGTCGTTGCAGTTGGTGCCTGCGGATGCAGGGGAGTAACTCCTTCACTCCAAGGGAGATTCCTTCTTGCTTCTTGTGCAGGCTGAAGACTCGTCGTCCTCAGAGGATGCACAGCTAGGTAAATGTTGCAGTTGCTGGAAAGAGCTGGAGAAACAATGTTGCAGAGTTGTTGCTGTAGTTGCAGATTGTTGGTTCCTGGAGGATCCAGTTGCAGTTCCAGTGTCCGGAAGTTGAAGTAAACATTGCAGAGGAATCCTGCTGGAATTTTGCACGACAAATCTGAGGACCCACCCAAGAGGGAGACCCTAAAAAGCCCAGGAAGGGGGATTGGTCACCTAGCAGGGTGAATACCCATCAGGAGGGGGCTGTGATGTCCCCAGCTTGTACTGGCCACTCAGCTGCTCCCAGAGGTCTCTGCCCACCTTGGAATCAAGATGGCAGAATTAAGTAGACATCTGGAGGAGCTCTGGGCACCACCCCTAGGGTGATGATGGACAGGGAAGTGGTTACTCTCCTTTCCATTGTCTAGTTTCGTGCCAGAGCAGGGATCTGGGGTCCCTGGATTGGTGCAAACTGGTTTATGCAAGGAGGACACAAAATGTGCCCTTCAAGGCATACCAGTGGCTTGGGGAGGCTACCCCTCCCAAGCCATGTAACACCGATTTCTAAATCGAGTGGGTGTCTCCTCCCTCTCCCAAAGGTAATCCTTTGTTCTGCTTTCCTGGGCTTGAGCTGGTCAAGCACCAGGAGGGCAGAAACCTGTCTGTAGGATGGCAGCAGCGCAGACAGACCGGGGAAAACCCTGCAAACTGGTAGGAGCAACGCTGGGGGGCTTCTAAGGAGCCCCCAGTGTGCATGGAATCATACAACCAATAATGGCAACAGTATTGGGGTATGATTCCGACATGTTTGATACCAAACATGCCCAGGTTCGGAGTTACCATTATGTAGCTGGACATAGGTAGTGACCTGTGACCAGTACACAGGAAAAATTGCACTTACGAAGTCCAGGAAAATGGAGCTAGAGGTCGTCGGGGCACTTCATGCAGGGGTGCCCTCAGACACAGGTACCTCCAACCTGCCCTCTGGGCTAGGAGGGCCTACTATAGGGGTGACTCACAGTGACCTGGTGAAGTGACCTGGCAGGCCTGCAGACACATTTTACATTGGCTCCCATGTGTGACACAAAACATTCTGCAGCCGAAGGGGACCCCCTGGTGCCCCAATGCCCTGGGTACCTGGGTACCATATACTAGAGACTTATGTGGGGTCCTGGTTAGGAGGATCCCAGTGAACACAGTCAAAACATACTGACAGCAGGCAAAAAGGTGGGGGTAACCATGCCAAAAAGAAGGTACTTTCCTACAGATATCAGAACGTCATAACTGAAAACCTTTGCTACTGTCTCAAGATACACATCCCGCTCACCAAGTCGACCCAGAGGATCATCTAAGTCTCGGAGCTTATGGAACACTTGTTGTCCTGTGTTACTCAACTAGTTAAACAGCAAGACAGCTTTCCTATGTGTATCAAACTTATCAGCATCAATTCGAGGAAGGTATTTTTCCGAAAATCGTCAGCCACTGTGACCACTACATTTTGCAAAAATGGTGGAGGTTGCATAACATGTTGCACAAATGCCACGGTGAATAATGAGAAAGTCAATTATGAGGCATTTATGGTGTTTAAACCTGTATCAGTTTTACAGAATATAATGCCTGTTGAGTGTTAAAACTAACATACAACCCCAAAATACGACAGCCATCAGTATATGGATGGTTGGCACAAATAGTACACAGTGGATATCCCTTCAATACCAGCACAGGAATATGCCCGCCAGCAGCTGTGGTACAAGACTGCACCATCTTAATTTATGAGCTACATTTAAGTCGGTGCTTGGCTGTCCATAGGTCCAGCTGCTTCAGAACCATACTTTTAACATCCAATTAAGACAGTTAGAGAGAAGTTCTCATGTATTTCAACTTAAAAAAGATCACTATGGGATTCTTCAATTGTAATTTACAACTCAAACTTTGAGAGGTGCATAGAACTCTTGGAAAGGATAGGTTCTTATAACATTGTAAGAAAGATAGAAAGAAGCACTGAGTATATGTCAATAATTAGAAGTCAATCAAATCACATAAGAAGCAAAAAGGACAAAGTGACAAGGACCACACATAAATGCCACACCCAATCTGCTAGTATAGATTTCTTTATTGTAATTTAATCACATTTTCCTTAAAAGGATGCCAGCCCACCCACAGTGTTTTGGTCTGATAGGAACTTTGTGAGAACTGCAAGAGATCCACATACATATGAATGTATACAATAAATACAATGTCACACATCATGTGTTGATATTTGAAAAGAAACATAATTTACATTTATTCACATGCCTATACTGAGATCCCTGAATGTAAACCAATCTAACACAACCTCCTGGATTCTTTCATTATTACCATATATATTTATCACAAAAGTCCATTAATATATTATCCCTACATCATTATATAAGCAGACAAAAAGAAAAGTATGATATGTTTACATTTCAACTATGGCCAATGAACAATTTTTTATAACAGTCTTTCAAATCCTGAACTAGGAAGCACCAGTTCCACATTGTTTAACAGTTTGAATCTATTTCTCATCATTTCCAAATATATAAGTTAAATACCTTTCTTCAGTCTGATATACAGTTTTCACTTGCGCCCCAAGGAGAGATACAATTCAACAAAGGGTTTGAACTCTACACTTTACTCAAGTGTGTTTGTATTTCATTTTCTAAAATGCACCACATATAGTGATAAAGAGGTTCTGTCAATGTTCAGATATTGTTTTCCTTCATTTAAGACCATATTAATCAAATACTCAGCAAATTCATGTCCTTACTTACTGTACTTGGTAATTCACACCGCATACGTAGAGTAGCACCCTTCTTAGTAAACCAGTCCACTTCGGCCGTGTGGTGATCCTGCTTCTCCAATACTGTGAGATTCTTGATCTAATATAAAATGAAACACAAAAATACCAATGTCTTATATGTCTATTCCAACACGAAATAAGAAGTTTCCAATCAGAGACACAAATATCTTTCCCCCTGTACACTCACCCAAGCTCCTTTCTTTCCAAAACTGCAACAGCATAAAGTTTATATAAACCCATATTCAATGATGTACAGTAAGACATTACATTGTTACTAAAGGGCAAAAATCACACATTTTGTTTTTAAAAAGTGCAGTCTCTCCAATCAAACATATATCCTAAGTAGAAATAAATCTGCCAAACGTATCATATAGCCAAGGAAGTTTATCAGAGCCCATATAACACTTGAACATCATAAGATGCGAGATAAAAAAAAAATGGATACTTGTATTGCTGTAATTGTAAAATTAATTGGACCTTTGCATGGTTTGAATGTGGATGAATAATTGAAAAAGTGGGGCCCAGGATTTCCCACCCCAGAGATAATCAAAGCCTAAGAATCACTGGTAAAACCCATGTAACGCGCCCGATTATCTCAAGAGGAAATACATCCACAGAAGATATTGTTCTCAGACCTAACCAAGATTGCTAATCAGAGTCCATATGCAACTGAAACATCATAAAATGGAGAATCACAAAAATTGATGATTTAGATTGCTACAAATGCGAAATTACTTAGACCATAGCATGGTGTGAACGTAGCTACACAACTGAACAAGCATTGGCAACGCCAGTAGATCTCACAAGAGCTATTGGCTTGGCAATGTGTTTTAGCCATGTTGCATAAAAGTGTGCTGCTGTTCAGTATGGCTAAAAGTTAGTGGCGTTGAGTGTCATATGGTGCAGTAGTGTTGTAGAGTGGTTTTGTTGGAGTAGAGTAGAATGCCTTACAGTGGAGTAGGGGGGAGAAGAGTTGTAAAGTTGAGTAGAGTTCAGTGGTAGTAAGTGTTGAAGAGAGCAGTGTCGTAGAGTGGAGTGGTGCAGAGTGGAGTAGGGTGGAATAGGATGGAGTGGGTTGGAGTGGATTGAGGTAGTCTGGTGGGTTGGTTTGGAGTAGATTGTGGTGAGTTGGGTGGAGTGGGTGGGCTGGATGGGGTGGATTGGAGTGGGGTGGGGTGGATTGAAATGGGGTAAAGTCGATTGATTGGGATGGATTGTAGTGGGGTGATTCAGATTGGATTGTGATGGGTGGATTGAATTGGAGTGAGAGGACTGGGGTGGGGTAGATTGGATTGGGTGGGGTGAACTGGATTGGAATGGGGTTGTTTGGAGTGGGGTGGATTAGACTGAACTGGAGTGTGGTGGATTAGATTGAACTGGAGTGGGGTAGATGGATTGAACTGTGGTGGATTGGAATAATTGGATTGGAGAGAGGTGGACTTGACTATAGTGGGGTGGATTGGACTAGAGTGGGATGGATTAGAGTGGGGTGGATTTGATTTGAGTGGATTGGATTTAAGTGTGGTGGGCTGGATGGCTTGGACTGGAGTGGAGTGGATTGAACTGGGGTGGGGTGGATTGGACTGGGGTAGCGTGGGGTGGATTGGAGTAGATGAGTGGAGTGTGGTGGATTAGAGTGGAGTGGGGCAGGTTGGAATGGGGTGGACTGGAGTAGGCGGACTAGATGGGGTGGACTGGATTGGAGTGGAGTGGAGTGGATTGAAATGGAGTAGGGTGGACTGGAGTGGAGTGGGGTGGACTGGAGTGGAGTGGGTTGTATTGGAGTGGGGTGGGCTGGGGTGGATTGGACTGCGGGGAGGTGGGTTTGATTGGATTTGATTGGATCAGGGTGGGTGGATTGTACTGTGGTGCTGTGGACTGGATTGAAGTGGGGTGGATTGGATTGAGTAGGGAGGATTAGATGGGGTGGACTGGAATTGAGTGGGGTGGATTGGAGTGGGGTGGGGTGGATTGGACTGCAATGAGGTGGGTTTGATTGGGTTGGATTGGATCAGGGTGGGGTGAATTGTACTGAGGTGCGATGGACTGAATTGAAGTGGGGTGAATTGGATCGAGTGGGGAGAATTAGATGGGGTGGACTGGAATGTAGTGCGGTGGATTGGATTGGAGTGGACTGGAGTTGGGTGGGGTGGGGTGGATTGGATTGCAGTGGAGTGGATTGGATTGTTTGGGGGATAGGGGTGGCATGGAATGGAGTCGCATGGATTGAGTGGGTTGGATTGGATTGGGTTGAGTGGACTGGATTTCAGTGGATGGATTATGGTGGATTGGAGTGAGTGGGATTGGGGTGGAGTGGATTGGAGTGGAATGGGACAAATTGGAGTGGGGCAGATTGTTTTGGATTATAGTAAGGCAGATTGGTTTGGACTGGAGTGGGACAGATTGGAGTGGGGAAGATTGTTTTGGATTTAAGTGGGGCAGATTGGAGTAAGGAAGATTGTTTTGGATTTGAGTGGGGCAGATAGTTTTGAATTGGAGTGGGACGATTGTTTTGGGTTGGAGTGAGGCAGACCTCCACAGCATCAGAGGGAGCACATCAGTTCAATGAACCACATCGCTAATTTGCCAAATAAGTGCTCTATGCCCCATCTAACATGACAAATGACCAGGCAGCAGCGGTGCCCCCTATGCTTTTTCCACAACAGCAAGCCATGGTAGGGGCAGTTCAATCGTTTAGCGAACTCGCAGACCCGGCAACAGCCTCCCCTCACTGGAAGATATGGGTAGGGAGGCTGGATAATTACTTCATTGCCATTTGTGAACGGGATAGAGCTGTGAAGAGGTCACTCCTCCTACATTTTGGTTGGGCCAAGATATACAAACTTTTCAGGCACCTTCCTAACACAGGCGCAGCAGACGACTATGACGCAACAGTAAGATTACTCATCTCTCATTTTGACCCACAACTAAACCTGGACTTTGAGCGGTTAGAACTCTGCCAAGAGCACCAGCGTGAAGGAGAAACTATAGACCAATTCTATGCCCGGCACGGAGAACTAGCCAGCATGTCCACAGCGGATGACCGGCCCAAGGAAATACGAATGCAAATCATTAAGGGGGTCGCAACAAAATGCTCAGGGGCCTCCTCCTGAGGCAGCCGAACATTAGCCTGGATGACATCCTCATAATGCGAGGTCACATGACCTCTTGGCAGCCAAAGCTACTGAGATGGATGCTGCTATAACACGAGAAAGCCCCTGCCATAAAGACAGAACAGGCCGAGAAAGTACAAACACAGAATGCAAAACAACGACCCAAGACACATGCCCCCATTAGACAAGGGCAGCTCTGTATGTATTGTGGGTGAGAAGAACATGCCCTAAAGGACTGCCCAGCACAAGGCCGAATGTGCTCTAAGTGTGGGAAGATGAACCACTTTGCAACCATTTTTAGAGAAGACGCCAGAGGAAGAAGGGCGACAGGAAGGCATGCCCCCACAAGAGCAGTGAAACAACTGTCACTGGATGACCCAGAGTCACCAGAGGTAACCCCTCATGCGTTGAGGCAGAGGTACACCCCTGAGGATCCATCGCCTGAAGAGAAGAAAGTCTTCCTCATTTCATTCACAAATGACCTTTAGTAACACCGAAGACCTCAATTAACCTGTGTGATCGAGACTGCAGGATCCCAGGTGAAGGCTCTTTTAGACACCGGTACCTCATGCAATGTTATGGGTGTCCAGCAATACCAGAGCCTCCAAACGCGCCCAGCGCTAGTGCCATCTAAAATGAGAATCTTTACATATGGGAGCCTCACACCTCTGCCACTGAAAGGACGCATGACAGTGAGCGTCAAGTCAGATGACAGAAAAATCCAAACCACTTTTCAAATCGTTGACAGGGAGGCGGATACACTTCTCGGCAGCCATTCAGCTGAGGACTTGGAGCTAGTGTAATTTGCTAAGAGTGTAAGGGCATTTCAAATAGATGAACTGCTGCACCAATTCCCTGAATTGTTCACCGACCTAAGATGTCTGAAGGCCCCACCAATCAAACTGCACATTGATAGTCAGTGAAGTCCACTGCCCTCAGACACAGGTGCATCCCTTTTCACCTCTTTCCACTAGTGGAGCAGGAACAGACAAGCTGGAGAGCCAAGGAATAATAGAGAAGGCATGTGGACTAACACCGTGTGTGTCTCCGATGGTGATTGCAGAGAAGCCTAAGCAACAAGGGAAGATATGGCTAAGTGTCTCCCCAACCAAGAAATAAAGTGGGAGAGGCACGTAACACCCAACATAGAGGACATAATTGCTGATCTGAATAGTTCCAGATGGTTTTCTAAGTTAGACCTGAACGCTGGATACCATCAGCTATGCCCCTTAGAAGAGAGTTGGTACATAACTACCTTCTCAGCACATCTGGGGCTGCAACGATACAGGCGACTAAGTTTTGGCATCTCCTCTGCAGTGGCGGTGTTCCAGGATGCTATTCGGAAAAACCTCTCATTCATTCAACGACTGCAGAGGAACATCACTGGCATGTTCGAGCCACACTCAAACGCCTGTCAGAGAATGGCCTCACTATTCTCATGGAGAAATGTTTGTTTTTCCAGATGTCAATTGAGTTTTCGGGTATGTCTTCAGCCAGGAGGGCGTGCAGGTTGACCCACGAAAATCCCAGGCAATCAAGCAGACTCTAGCACCGAAGACTGTGACTGAGGTGTGTAGATTCAAAGGAATGGCTACCTATTGTGGCTGATTTTTTCCAAACCTAGCCATTATTGCAGAGAGATAGGTTCCTCACCAAAACAGATGCCCCCTGGTCATGGGGTCAAAGACAGGAGGAAGCATTCCGAGCCCTCGATGAAGCTCTGCTAAGTAAAACAACAATGGTGTATTTTGACCCTCAGAAGAAGACAGACCTCATATTAGATGCCAGCCCAGTAGGCCTTGGAGCCATCCTCACCCAGTAGGTCGAACCCGGCAGATGGACATTGTTGGCATTCGCAAGCAAGGCTCTCATGCAGACCAAGAAGTGATTGGAAACGAAGCCCTTGCGGTCAAGTGGTCCTGTGGACATTTCCACCACTACCTGTGCTGGAGGCCATTCAGAGTGTACAACGACCACCAACCACTTGTTCCCCTGTCCCGGGGCACAACACCATATCCCCTGCCACAAATAGAATGATGGATCATTCAACTTCAACATTACCGCATGGAGGTAACTTACCACCCAAGCGCCAAGAACTCTGCTGACTTCTTGTCACGTCACCTGCCACAACCAGCCAAGAATAGCACAGCCACTGACGAAGTGGGAGAAGAATACGTGCAAGTGCTAGTCCACAGCGCCTGCCCAAGAACACTTGACCTGAGAGAAATATCAGATGCCACAGCTGACGATGCAGTGCTAACGAAGGTGGAAAATGTGATGGCCAGAGAGTCCTAGCAACATTTCCTCAAGGATGCCAAGGACTCGACAGGCCCAGACAAGGAAAGACTAAGTACGTTCTGGAGGGTCCTCAATGAGATCAGCACAGCCCAAGTTGGTCTCATACTATGAGGGCACCAGCTGGTAATTCCTGTTTGTCTCCAACAACAGGTGACCACGCTAGCCCATGGAGGACACCAGGGCACTGCGAAGATGAAGCTGCGAATGTGTGACAAGTTGTTTGTTTCCCATTTTGAAGCCGCTGTAGATGACTTTGTGAAACAATGCCCTGCATGCCAGCTACAAGTGCACCAGGAGATCCAGCACCCATTATCATGGAAGAACCGTGTGCTACACCCTGGTCCAAAGTCAGCCCGGATTTCGTGAGTTTCCCTGATGGGATGACCACCGTGGTTTTGGTAGATGGATACTTGAAGTGTCTGATGGTTGAAGTGATTGATTCCACTGGCACCCATCTTAGAAAAGGTGTTTGCTATGTTTGGACTCCCTGAGGAACTCAAGACCAACAAGGAGCCGCTGTTTCAAGGGACAGAGTTCAAAGATCTTGTAGAATGGTTAGGAATACAGGATCAACACATCACCCCTCAGTGGCTGCAAGTGAAGGGTGAAGTTGAGCGCTTCATGGCACATCAAACAATACCCTCCATATTGTTACGCTGGAAGCAGCTGACCTCAAGCTCAGCATCCAACGGTTCCTAAGAGAATATCGAGGGACCCCACACTGTACCACGCAGCGACCCCCCTGGTCGCTCATGTTGAACAGCGAAAGGCGTAACACTGTACACCTGCCCCGGAGAGACCCAGGCAAGATAATTGGAAAACCATGCACAAGCGAGTAAAGGATGGCATGCTGCAACAGGACATCTAAGTCTTGGAGACTGTGTGGTCATCAGGGACAGAAGACCTGGATGGAATTCTGGACACCTTTGGAACCTGGAGTGTGGACGGTCTTTGCCGTGGTTGGCAACATGGTCACCACCAAAAAAGGGGGCTAGCAAGTGATCAGGAACATCTCATGGTTCCAAAAGGCAACCTTCCCTGAGTCCTTAGGAGCCACCATGGAACGTGAAAACCTTACTTGGGACCTACCTGTGATGAACGAGAACCTAACGAACCAACACCCCATGACCCTACACCTGAGCAGGGCATCAGGGAGCAAAGAACTGACAGCTATCAGAATACCAAGGAGGATGCAAGCCGCTCTATCACCAGCAGTATGATCTCCGGCCAAACCCACAGCTAAGCCAGAGGCACAAACACTTTGGGTGTCACATGACTGGACGAATATTAACCCCAAGTTGAGGAGGGATGTAATGAGCCACCCGGCTCTCCTGCATGACCTTTCGTCTTCCTTCCCCGGCTGCACACCTAGTACCTCCTCTGGCCAGGCGTGGCCAGAGGCTATAAATAAATGAGGTAAGATGGCACGTGGTCTTCCACCCATATTACAATACTGAGTGCGTGTCCCGTTCATTGCTACGCTGTGTGTGTGGCCTAGATTTTGGTAACTGCCAGTGACCCTGGTTTCTGTCCGGTCACTACACCATGCATAGAAAAACATTCCCTCGTGTTAGATTGTCTTGATAATCAAGGTAGGTGCCATCTTTAAATGTGTGGAATTCCAAAGGAACTGACAGTAATGCAATAGCAAAGTTAAAGATAATGCATATTTCACATTTCTCACAAACACCAGTCATGGCCGTTAGCACGAATTCTGATACCATTAGGAAACGGATCTATGATGAGGTACTTTAGCCATCCAGACTGCATACTTTCTTATCATCTGGTACCTACAGAGTGCTTCGAAACCCCAAAATCTCACTAAAAATGGTACTTTCTATCAAATAGATTTAGATGTTTAGCGTGGCTAACAACCACGGGCAATGCCAATCACTCACTAAGGTGAGTCCCATTGGCTTTGCCACCGTCAGATTAAGTTTGTGCCACAAAAATCAGAGCCTGAAAGCTTTTTTTTAAATCTCCAATAAATATTTTTTCATTATATCTTATGTTTCAATCTGAATACAGGTACAACAGTGCCCTCTTGTGATCAAAGATAGTTTCACCACATAACTCTATATTTCTTCCTGGACCACGTTCTTTAATAAAACTTGAAAGGTATTGGAATTGAATTTCATTAGCGTACATACCCCGACGAGGAGCAAACGGCATTAGCCGTCGGTTACCACGCTCCACTGTAGGGTGTTCTTGGATGGAAGAATGATGGAAGTGCTTTGCTGAGGAGCCTGATGACCTGCTGATCACACCCTGACATCCGTTGCTGCGTTTAAGAGTGTAGTAAAGCAAAGAGGCCCGGGATGGAGCACACGAGGTTCATATTATTTTATTGTTGTCTTTGTTTGGGAGGGTGTGTTATGAGTTTGTCTGCTGCCCCTGATGAGTCGTGGATGCGCTCCCTGTGTCGCTGTGATCGAACAGCTGTGCTATGCCGGGGGTGGAGTGAAGCAGAGGGAGGGAATGGTAATGGATGCTGCTCTGCCTGTCACCCTCGTGGGGGGACAAGGTCCTTTCCCCAGCTAGGTATGGGACAGTCAGTGCCGCCTGCTGTCCATAAAGCCTTTGTATGATGCTGCCTGGGGCCAATTCTATGCTATGTTCTTTTAGACATGGAAGTATAAAACCAGCTTTCCCAGGTTTAATCTACCCGTCAAAATACATTATTCAGAAAATTCGACTCTTCCCTCCTATAGCACATTTAAAACTGGCGGCGTAATCCCTCCTTTTTATTAGGAATCCGACTTTGGATACCAAAAGCATCTTTGAAAACCGTTGCAATGCTAGCTACACCTGGCACTTAGCAAGCATTGGGGCCCGCTGTCTGGTCCTCGGGGGGTTAGTATTATGTAGTGGGATTCCTCTCACAAGCATAGTTTGAGGTAAAAGAAGCCAAAGATTGCATTTCAACTGCAGAAGCCGACTGAGCACACAGGAGCATTTCTTTTGCAGCAGCAAAATGGGCCGCAAAATAACAACCTACACAGAAACGTTAAGCCTTCGCTTTGTCCTAAATTAGTCCTGCTACATTGTGTGTGTCATTTCTTATTCACACCACACAGATTAACAAGACCCTTTGTATAGAGAAAATCAAACAACCAGCAATAACAATAATAATATTCAAAATAAAACATGATTTTCTCCTATAATACTTCATACAGCCCTACAGCATTTTTCTAAACTCCATAAACAAAAGGTTATTATTGCCCAATTTAAAGTTGCTCACGTAACTGCCTTCTGTAAATTGGAATTCTGATCTGGCCTTGCAGAGACTCAAACTCGTGGCCTGTGATCACTTCATATGTGATGTGAGAAAACAGGGCTGATTGCAGAGGCCCCCTGACTTTTTGCCCCCACTTTTCACTTTTTGCTGGTGTTTTCCTGACTCTAATGGTGCCCTGGGTACTGCTAACCAGTCCCAGGGCCTGTGCTCTGTATAAAATGAGTATGCAAATCAGGCTAATTATAATTGGTTAAGTCAACCTACCTATTAGTCTCTAGTTTATGGTAGGGCATGTAGGGTTAGGGACCCCAGCCTAGGCGGTGCTCCCATAGGTGCACTGCTTAGGTGCCCAGTGTCATTTTAAAGGCAGACCTGCCTTGCTAGCTGCTTTTAACTTGTTCAGGTAAAGAGTTTTAAGCTTTACTTGAAAAGTTGCCAACTTCAGCCCTGCAGTATTTTGCTGCTTTGCCCTGATTGGTCAGCCCGTGGCAGCCGGACCAGGCTGCCTTGATGAGGTGTGAAGTGGCCTGGCTCAACACAAAGAGATGTGCCTGGGGGAGGAGATCTTCCCCCAGCAGATGGGGAAGCAGGGAGGGGGGCTGCCAAACTGGTCTTCAAAGGCAGGGAAGGACATTTGGAGCAACCCAGCACCTCCCTCACATCCTGCAAACCCAGAAAATTAGGTGCCCCCCTGATTAGATTAGGAGAAGACAGGAGAATGGTGTGTTTAAGATTTTTAGCCACACCAGTGGGTGGGCTCAGCCAGATGTAACCTCCAAAAAATCACTTTCAGCCATGAGGGATGTTTGAGGAATTTGAGGAATGTTGCTCCCTGCGATTGATTTTTGCCACACTTCCCAGGAAGTGGTCATCACAGGGGGGAGGACCCTGTACCTGATTGGAGAACCAGGACCCCTCTATTTTTCACCCAGACGCAAGCATAAAACTGGCAGACCTGCATCCACACCTCAGATCCCTACAAGGAAGAACTACAGGAGAAGAAGGACTGCCCTGCTGGACCCCTGACCTGCACCTGGACACTGCATTCTGGAGGACTGCACCAGCTGCACACTTGGGCTTCACCACAAGAAGGACTTTGCCTGGCTTCAACTGGTTCAAGGAGGGACTCCCTGTTTGCTACAGGTGAAAACTTGCTAACCAGAGTCCCCTGCACCAACTCCTGAAGAAACTGACCAGCTGACCACTGTCCAATGGCCGTTTTGGAGTTTGCACCAGGTGCATTCTGGGAGTTGTAGTCTGCACCCTCAAGGAGCATCTCAGAGCTTCTGGAACCTTGGGGTGAGCTGTGGACCTCAAAAGAACCTTAAAAGAACATCTGGAAGTAGATCCAGAAGTTTGGAGAACTTTTGGAAAAAAGCTTCATAAGGGGACCGACCCGCCACAGCAACTCTAGTTGGCTTGTCTCAACCGCGACCTGGCCTGACATGCAGGTTCGTCCCGGTGAAGAAAATGTCCCAAAAAGTGACTAAGTCTGAATGTAGAAAGTTGACTGGGACCTCCCAGGCAGTGTATCCGAAGAGGGCTCCAGGGACGTCGGATGAAGATTCAGGTTTGCCCCACTCAAAGGATTTTCACCTTAAAAAAACAACTAAGTCCGAAGGTAAAAATCTCCACTGAGGGCTCCCGTGACGCATATCCGAGTAAGAGTTCCAGGAAGTGGGATTGGACTGGTGACTTGATCCCGCTGAAGAAAATCTCCAGAAAAACGACTAAGTCCAAAGGTAAACTTTTGGCCGAGGCGTCCCATGAGCTGTAGCCAAGCAGGGCTTTATCGCAGTTGGACTCAAACCTTGACTTTGCCCTGGTCGAGGTGCGACCAGATTACCAGATTGGCGCTATTATTTTCTAAGTGCTAAAAAGCATTAATTCTTTCAAAATTAATATCTCTGGTTCCCCCTATCCGATTTTAATCGTTTTGGTGCCATTTTGAAGATAAAAATATAATCCAATTTTAAAAATTTTGGTGTTGGATTTTTATTGTGTTCTGTGTTTGACTTATTTACAGTTTTGTGATTTTTAAATGCTTTACACATGTCTCCTAAATTAAGCTTTGTTGCTCGTTGCCAAGCTGCCAATGGTTGAGCTGTGTTTAATTTATGGAGACTGACACACAAGAATACACTGTTCGAGAAAGGAAAGAAAATCCACCAGGCACTTCTCTATCTAGAAGCAAATGCACTCACACATCCTATTGGATGTCATGCTTCATCATAGGGCTAGTGCCTTGTGTGTCAGTATCATTATTTGGGAGGCTGTACACTGGACCATTAATATTCCTGTCCCTCTAAATATTGTATAATTTAGTTTATTGAGACCTAACTGGACCTAAGTGGAGGTTAGTGGCTTATTGCTAAGTGTAGGTACTTACCTGCCCTTACCAATAACCCATTTTCCAACCTTTGAGCACTGAGTACTTAACACACTAAGCCATCCTTCCACTGTAAAAGCAGAGAAGCATTTCTTGCCAGACAAACGCCTATCTATAGGATATGCAAGGGACACCCTGGGGTGTATCATGAGACTGTCTCCTTTCAGAACACCAGAGCTATCCACCTCACAACAGTAAAAAAGGTGGAATGTTCTACAGGCAACATGTGCTTTATTTGGGCTCCAGAGATAACAATTAATAATAGCGTGTACTCTGAGACCTCGGAGCCTGATGCCATTTGGACAGCGTATTAAAATCTTCTGAACACGTACAGCTTGGATGATGGAGAGGCTCAGGCAGAGTGTGACTGTATGATGCAGGTGAGAGCCATTCGATGCATCAATCATGCCTTAATCACCAATCCTCAGCAGCTGAGCTCCTGTTTAGAATGAGTTGGGAGCTGATAACTGCAATTATTAAGGGGATTAGGAAATGAAGTGGCAGGTGTGGCTCCCAATCTCTTAGATTTGCCACCTAATACTGTTGGTTCATCATGTACTTTAAGAGGCAGACTTGACAACTTATGTGAGGGGCAGGTGGGGGAGGCATAGAACGGGGTAAATATTTATAAGCAAGGGCTTTTGTAGAGTGTTGATTTAGCTAGAAAGCAACAAAGTGCTGAACATAGATGGGAATCCTGAATTATGATTCAGGATAGTTTACAGTGAGCCACAATATGAGTCAATGGTGATCCATACAGGAGAAATTTAGGAGGTCATTATGACCATGACACTGGTCACCAGGCTGCCAGGGTCACGGTGGAGGACGGGCCGCTGCGGTCTGATCGCCACATGATGACCGTGGCAGAGCCGCCACGGTCCAACCACTGACACCGCCAGGCTGTCGCCAGCCTAGCGGCCCCGGCGGTTGTAATCCACCAAGGGAGCGCTGCAAGCAGCTTGTCCATGGCGGTTTACATCGCCATGGAGAGGTTGGCGGAATGGGGGACTCGGGGGCCCCCATGCACAGCCCCATTGTGCATTCCTCTGCCCGAATTATGGGCAGTTGAATGCGCGATGGGTGCTGCTGCACCCACTGCACCACCACATTGCCGCCAGATCCATTAGGAGCCGGCTACAATGTTAAGGCCCTGTTTCCCGCTGGGCCGGCGGGCGGAAACACTGTTTCTGCCTGCCGGCCCAGCGGGGAACTCCAATTAGGGCTGGCGGGGTTTAGGCCGCCCATGTGGCCTGATGGCGGGATGACTTTGGAGGGCAGCCTCCGCCACCCGCCAAAGTCATAATGAGGGCCTTAGTGTTCTCTGAATACTTCAGGAAAATCTTCAATAAACCTTATCCAGAGGCCGGGAAGGTGCTTTGGGCTCTAATAACAGGAAAAGGCTTTGAGCAGATAAATGCCAAAAGGTACTCACCAGGCTGGTTTCGCCATCAAGTTTAATATGCCAGCTGTCAGAATTGGTCTCTCAGAATAACTCCTCAGTAGAACAACCAACTTACTAGGTTCTGAACCTATGACTTGCAGGTTACACATGGTACTGTATAGAAGGTCAATTACCATTGATACTAAATTGCAAGTCTGTGGTAAAACTGACAAGTGAAGAGGTTCGTGTAAAGAGGCAAGCCCTATCCCATGAGCAGCGATTAAATTCCAGATTTTACTTGAAGTAAAATAGTACCGCTGGTGATTGAAGTTAGTGAAGTGCCTGGCTGCACAGTTAATGTTGTTACCTGAAAGCTGAGTGGGCTGTGAGCAGGCTGGCAGCAATTAATCTGTATGTTAGAATGTAATTGTATTTATATAGCACTTACTACCCCTGACAAGGTGTGGAAGCGCTTTTTAGTGAGTAGCATGTTACTATAGAACCCAAAAGGATTAGTGGTGGAGACGTATAGGGAAATATGATTACTGTATTAGTATAGGGAGGAATGATTTAATTTTAATTTGAGCAGAGGACATGTGAGTCTGTTAGTTGGATTGAATAGAATAATGGAGGGACAGAGGAGGGAAGAATTCAAAAGTGTTAATTGGGAGATGATAGTAGTAAGATGAGGTTTGGGATGAGTAAAGGAGAGATGGGGAGGGAAGAGTCTGTAGAAACGGATTAGAGAGATCATAGTAGTAAAATGGGGTTTGGGAAAAATCAAAGGAGAGATAAAAGAGGGAGAATTTAGTAGGGTTGTTTGGGAGATCACAGTAGTAAACTGAGGTTTGGGGTGAGCCAGGAGGGGCAGAGGAGAGAAGAGTCTAGGAAGGGTTATTTTGGAGAGCATCATAGAAGTAGAATGGGTTTGGGATGAGTCAGAGAGTGGAGGTAGAGGATAGATTGTTAGAGGCATAGGGTGATGGAGAGGCAGAGTAAAGCTTTTGAGAGAGTATTCTTTTTCTTCTTGTACAGTAGGACTAAAGATATAAATATAAAGATGCATGATTACATAGTAAGGGCATATATGTGTAAAGAATATAACATATTGGGATTTAAGTTGGATTGTATAAACACAGGATTTCAGTAGTTGCAGTATTTGAAGTTAATTTATTTGTGTACTTTTAGAACATTATTTTATCTTTCCTTAATATTTCAATAGTGAAATGCTTGTAGATAAATAGTTAAGATAATATTTACCTATTGTGATAGATAAAAGAGACTCATAAGCATCTAATCAAACAACTTATATATAAACTAGGCAATGACCAATGAACATGTTAAGCATAGAATAATATATATATAAATATATACTCATACATATACCTACACATACAAATACAAACACATACAAATACAAACATGTATACATTTAACTGTAAGTAAAATATACATTTGTTAAAAACGGGCCCTAAAGAGTATGTATATATTTGAAGATAAAATTGTTATTATTCCTGTTTATACAAAGAAATACACATATCTAGATATATATGTATAATCAAATTTTAAATGTTTACATACAGAAGGCTATGCGGTCCATCGCTGTTTCAGTGGGGTGGTTTTGTAAGAAAGAGCCAACTCTTGAGTAGTCTTCCGAAGTTAACATAGTTATCAGTGGATCTTATATTTGGGGGTAATGAATTCCATAGTTTGGCCGCTTGAACTGAGAAAGATATACCACCTATTGTCTTTTTCTTGTATGGTGGTGTTTAGAGGTGGGGTGCCAGTCTTGAGCGGAGGTTTCTTTGTTGATTTTATTCCTAGTGAAAAGTGGTCCTGTTCTATGTATGTCTTTGTGGGTGATACAAAGTAGCTTGAAGGTGGATCTTCTGGCAACCGGTAACCAATATAGGGCCCTCAAGGCAGGGGAGATGTGGGCTTGTGGCTTTACATGTAGGAGTAGTCTGGCAGCTGAGATCTGAATGTGTTGTAGTTTTTTCCTAGTAGATGCAGATGATCCATGGTAGAGGCCATTGGTGTAATCCAATTTACATCGTACAAGAGAAATAGTAGCCTGCAACTTGTGGGGAAATCCGAGGTGGGGGAAGATGCGTCGCAGAGTTTTCATGATGATGAGGCTCGATCTTGCCAATTTGTCCACTTGAGCATTAATTGTTTACTTGAAGTCCATGGTAATTCCACAGTTTCTAACTTCCTTAGGTACTTTAGGAGGTGGTCCCAGATTGTCAGACCACTCATAGAGTGGGTCATCATTTTTCCAATCGCCAGATGTGAGTATTTATGTTTTGGAAGCATTCAGTTTGAGATGGCTCTATGTCATCCACTGATCAACGGCTCTGAGGCAACTGAAGATTTCTGAATTTCCCATGTCTTTGGGGCATTCCAGTTTAAGGAGTATTTGAGTGTCATCTGCATAGTTGGAGCATGTGAGTTGAAATTCATTGATCATTGCGGTAATGACATCATGTAGAAGTTGAAAAAGCATGGGTGAGATGATTGAGCCTTGAGGGAACCCTGCTTTTGTCAAGGAGGGTTTTGACAAGAAAGGGGGAGTATGGATGACATGTTCTGTTTTGAGGGTAGGATGTGATCCAGTCGAGAGCAGTCTCCTCTATGTCCACTTCCTTAGAGTCTTTGTATTAGGGTTTCATGGTCAACTGTGTCAAAGGCAGCTGAGAGGTCCAAGAGAAGTAGTGCAACAACTTCATTGAGGTCTATTGTTTTTTTAAGATCATCCCAGATGTCGATGAGGGCAGATTCAGTGCCTCTTCCTGGGTGGAATCCAGTTTGGTAGTCTGAAAGTATGGCGTTATCTTCAGGAAATTGTGAGATCTGAGCGAAAGCTGTTCTTTCTATCAGTTTGACCAGTAAAGGTACATTTGTAATTGGTCTGTAGTTGTTGGGGTCATGCAGGTCCAGGTTTGTTTTCATTAATAATGGGCATATGTATGCCTTTTTATTGTCTTCAGGAAGGATTCCTGTAGTTAAAGAAATATTGATGATTCTTCTTACTGGTGTGGCAGCCGAGGAATGTATGAGTGTCTGTATAGTGCTGAAATATTGCTGAGAGTTCAGGGGTATGAATCAAGGCTGTTTATAGATAGGCAGGTAATTGGTGAGTTCCTATGCGTACAGTGATAGTTTCCTTGAAGAAATGGGTCCAGATTGTTTCTGAATTGCTGGAGGGTTGGAACGGCTCAGATGGTAGGTGGGTATGTTGTTCCATATCCTGAAGATGAAAAAGCATGCCTTCTGTTATTTTCTTTCATATTTTCATTTCCAGCCTAATGATGTCCTGGCTCCTGGTATGGTACTGGAATGGGTGGTGCTCTCTAATGTCTCCTTTTTTTACTGTCACTGGGACAGTAACTTGGTTAGTACCCTGCTGATTTGTGGTGCTTATGACTGGGACTTCTTTTCCTGAGAGGGGTAGGCTAGGGACCGCAACAGTTATAACCATTGAACGAGTGGCTCCTATGTCTATTAGGAAAGATACAGGATGTCTGTTAACCTCTCTGTCCACACATGGTCTACTCTGACACACTTCTAGTACCGTGCCAAGCATGCACTCCTCCTACCCCACTGGGCCCCATCATTGACCTGGATTTGTGAAAGTTCTGAACATCATGGATGCTGGGTTTCATTGCAGCGTCATTGAATTTTGGGGGCACCCTGTGGTTTGGCTGAGGAGGTAGGACAAAGTTCCAGATTCCGGGACTTTCTGGGTGGCCATAGGGGGTCTAGATACTAGGGGAAACTCTCACTGTTCTTCTGAAGTCGCCTCTTCAGATTCTGTCTAAATTCAGTCTGGATGTACCTACACTCCCGCTTCCAATGCCCTACTCTCCTACAAATATGGCAGTGGGTAACCTTCTTTAAGGTACTTATGTTAGTCCTAACCACTTTTTCTTGACCCCTCCCTGTTCCAGGTGCATTCCCACTATAGTTTGAGAAAACTCATTGCATTACCGTTGCAAAACTGGGATCCAATTCAGAACCTTGGAGTGGAAACGTAAGTCCCTTTGTCCCTATGTCCTTTGACAATTGGGTTTGGGCAGTCGTGAACTTTTCCTTAAGCCCCTTCCGCTTTGCCTCTAAAGTCTTACTTCAATATTTTGCATACTCTAGGATCTTGTCAACAGACCTACTCTGCTAACAGAGGACACCTTGGATAATTTGGTTGCTAATTTCTGGCCTTAGTCTATACACAAAAGCTGCTAGAAATCCTCCCATGTTCTTGTCTAAGGGGTAATTCATCTCACTGTGCTCCCTATACACCTGCATAAATCTTTCAAAATAAGTGTTCACTGATTCCTTGTGCTCTTGAGAGGTTTGGTACATCTTATGCCAGGTAATCTCTCTTTGAGGAACCTTCATCTTCAGGTGTCTTATGACCTCCTCATACTTTGTTCTAACACAACATGAAGGGACAATCAACCCTGGCACCCCTGGTGGTTCCTGTGTGAGCCCATTCAACAGCTGTCTTGTATTCTGCCCACAGATCTTTTGGGGCTGTTACCTCAAATAACACATCCAAGTCCTCCCACTGTACCTTGGAGGTAGTCACAATTTGCTCCACGTGGGTGTACCACTTTTCAGGATTTTCCCTAAGCTTTTGAAGGGAATTGGTAAAATGAAAAAGATCTGATTGTGACCATGGACTGTGTACATACGCTCCTCCTTGTATTTCCCCCAAATGGAACTTCTTTACCTCTCTCTCAACTGCTACTTCCTTCCCTTCTTTTCTCTTTTGCTTCACTTTAACCCTCTCTTTCTAGGACCACAATTCTCTGATCTTTTTGGTGTAATTCCATTCTCTGATATTTTCGGTCCGTTCCCTCACAAGCGTTTGCCGCACTCTCAAATTCAGCTTCTGCAATTCCTTCTCACTCATATCCATCCTAGCATTCCTCCGCAGCTTCTTCATCTGTGTTCGATCTACCCCACATTCATCCACCACCTTCTCCATCTTGATATGGGCCTCCTTTGCCACTCTCGCTGCTTCCTTCCACATATAAACCAATTATTTTTCCCTTTAATATCTTAGGTAGGCCATAATCACATTTTCCTTCACCAGCTCCTCAAATTCCATCCTTAACTGTGATAGATTTTTCCCTGGGATGCTTTGACCTGCACTTGGTGAGCTGACTGACAAGTCTATGCTAGTTGTCTGACTATGAATTCCTCTGGTGACCACATTGCCCTCTTCATAACGAGCTATGGCAATGCTTGGTGCGTCCACAGCTACTGCATTATATGGGGGTGATCTAACTGCATCTTCTCTTTATGACGGTGTATTCCTCCTCACTCTCCATGTCTGGTTCCCTTTCTGATTTTTTCTTTTCCTCCTTTTCTAACAGAGGATATGCCCCAACCATCTTAATGACTTCCTCCCTCCACCTTCTCTGCCTTTCCTCGTTTTGCTCCCATCTCCACGAATGAACCCTACTGTGAATCTTGAACTCACACTTCTTCCTCTTCTTCTCACTCGCCATTTGTTCCCAAAGATTTAGTGCCTCAAATTGTGTTGGTCTAGGTTTTGGTTTTGGTTTCCTTCTCCTCAAATTCTCTTTTCGAGGGTTGTGGAAATTCCCACTCAGGGGAAATCAAATCTCCCCATCTTTGGAAGTATATTTGTGCCATTGGTTAAGCCGCTTGCATGTGTACAATCCTATCTTCACCACCATTTTCCTACCTGGGGTGCCTGTGGGAGGAAACTTCTCTTCCTTTTCCCTTTTTGACAAAGGGCTTCCCATTATAACAACGATCGCAAGTGATACTAATTCAAACTTTCACTCCTCTCACACCAACAATCACTTTATTCCATCCACCAATCTCAGCATCTCTGTCTAAGGTCACCCTATTACAGTGTGGTTTCACCGTCCACCAGCCAATCACTGCGTGGTGTCGCAATGACAAAACACTTCAATCGTTTCTAGGTCCTTTTTCAATCTTTTCTCTATTTACCTGCTTCAACCACACAAATGTTTTGGACAGCAACAAAACTAGCTACTCTCATACCGTACTGAGCTCTCAACATGCGAAAGTCACCATACTCAATGATCCACTTTCTGTGCACTAAGGAATGAACCACCACTCCGCCTTCTTAGTACAGTCGCACAAGAAAAGTTATGCTTCTAATTAGCTGTATCTAATAGTGTCTCACAGTATACCTTTCCTAGCAGGCAAGTTTACTGATTCAATGTTCAACTTGAGGTACTGCTCTTAATAAGTTTAAAAACATCATCGGAACCACACTAGCTATCAGTCAAACAATATGTGTCCTCAATTATCATCCACTGCATCCCTTCACTCTTTGCTTAATACAAGCCCCCTCATGCATTGCACCACGCTTACCTTATTCCCTTATTTTGCTCGCAACTCTTATTGATACCCCGTTGTTCTCCTTCATCTATCTCATCTCTCTGGAACCATAATAGGGTTGGGGTTGAGTCAATTTAAATCTCGGAGTAAACTGTCTGGACCATAAAGGTACTGTACCCGGTTCTAAAGCCAATTGATTTATCAATTAATGGGTTGGCTCAAATTGGAACCATCACCTCTGCTACAGATCTGTTGGTGCGCAAAATTGGTCTTAAATTCTAAGTTATGGGACATGCCAACTGCTAGGACTGGGAGTGGTGTAGTCCCAGTACGGACTTTGGTGCTCCCTGACTGAAGCTCTCTTTCTCCTAGTTAGAAAAATACATATAAGCAGACTGAAACATTCTCATAAGAATGACAGACAAGGATTTTTTGTTCTTGCTTTATATAAAGGATTAATGGACAGATTACAATTAAAGTGCCATGAGCACGTTTAGCAGCAAAGTGTATAAACCATAAGTACAGGGACCTCAGTTCAGTTCTAAATAAAATCCAGCAAAGATTCACCTTCTAAAATGGGGAAAAGGGTGTGTCTCTAATCCCAGAAATCCATATATTCTTATAGGGCTTTACACAGAGACTTTCATACATTCTGTAGGAATACATAGTTCTCAGGGTTTGGACCAATAGGAAACAAGCTAAGAAGAAATATTTTACTACAAAATACATTTGAGGACTCTCTCAGGATAGCAGTACATTGAGGTTCAGTCATTCTCACATTCCTAGCTGTACAGTTAACCTGATACATTGTTTTAGCATTGGCTGTGAGGATGACAAACGCCCTTGATTCAGAACAATGAATAAACGTTCCTGAGAACACTTCCTGCTTACTTAAGAAAATACTAGTCAAACTTTATTTAGAACAGGAATCAGCAGTAGTTATCGTGTGATACATTATGTCATTGAGGCAAGATGGAAGACAGTGGAAACACAGTCTAATATTTGGATAAGCTTAGTTCGTAATGCTCTTTATTAATCGAAGATCAACTCTCACACATCTTCCACTTGCTGCCTGGCATTTATCATGGTACCCTTCATTCGGCCTACTCACCAGGGAGACAGTAAAAAGGAAGTCTGAACTTGCTACCAAAATATCTGTCCTTGATAAGTACCATGTCTTCACGTTGAGGTGATGGGATTTGGTCTGTTGTCATCGGCTGACTTTAGCATTCCATCTTTCCCACCTTCGATGAGTCTCTTGGTCATTAATGTGAGCTGAAACCTATCCTGGATAATGCAGAATAGGGTCTCGCACAGCCTTACCCAGGCATGCGATGCTGGATGCATATCCAGTGGCCGTGTGTAGACTCTGTCAGTACTCTCTAAGAAGAGACTGAATTACCCGCTCAAGGTTTTGACAGTCAGCTAGGGCTGTGCACGTTACTTTTGACATTGTATAAACCTTTCAGCCTCTCTACTGGCTTGAAGCCATCAAGTCGTTATCTTTCAATTCTTGATTTTCAGTGCCCTTACGCAGTCTGCAATTTTCTGCCCCTGAAGCAGAGGACCAGTTTCAGTCCTTAGCCCATGAGGATGCATCACTTTCTCTATTTTGGGGATCACCTCACTCGCTGGGGTGGTGGACACTAGGAATACTTAGATATTTGGAATAGGCGTATATGACCACCAGCATATTGCAGTCATTGGGGACACTGCCAAAGTCTGTGCTTACTCGGATCCATGGAGAGCTAAGTTCCTTTCCAGTGCTTATCAGGGATGGCTAATCAGGTATTTTTTGGCGTGACCTGGCATAAGTCACACGGTTAAACAACTCGCTTAACCATCTCCTCCAACAGAGGGAACCAAACCTAGCTGCGTATCTGTCTCTTAGTTCTAACTATAAGTTGGTGACCACCCTGTGCACAGTGAACTACCTGCATAGGCAGACGCTAATGGATATGGACTGGTGATCACTAAGCAGATATCCTTATTCAGAGGTGGCTAATTCATGCCTCACAAGATGCAAGGACAATAGCATTTTCTGTGTCTCCACAGCTCGTCATGCCATTATGGATTTGAGCTGGTGCCAGTCCCTAGTCAGGACAGCACCTACTTCCAGCTGCAAACAGTTATCCTCTTCGCTGACTTCAATTATTTGACTTAAGGACTGGGGCAACTGTGGGACCACTCCACCACGAGTCACACATATTCTTCTGTTTCCCAGGCCTGTGCTTCCTCTTTTGTGGCTGCTGATGGATGCCTCAACAGGTAATCTACTGGGGTTTGAGACCTGAGAATGAGTATTTCTGCAGCTGCAGAATCCAATTCTCAATCCGAAGCCCTTGAAATAAGGGACTTAGGCCCTCATTAGGACCTTGGCGGCAAATGCCACCTACCACCACGGCAACGGCAGCCAACAAACCATCGCCGTGGCTACCCGCCGCCCACCCGCATTATGACCGTAGACGGAATTCCGCCAGAATGCTGGTGGAATACAGTTGACGGTCATGTCGGCGGACGGCGTTAAGGTGGCGCTGCTGTCAGCAGCAGGGCCATGCCAGCAAAACACCGCCGACCGTATCATGATACGGCTTGGCAGTGTTTTGCTGGTGGACGCTGCTGCTGACAGCAGCGCCGCGTCCCGTCTCCTGCCGGAGGACACCCTGCAAGCAGGTAAGTTGGGTTCTCCGGAGGGGTGGGAGTGGTGTGTGCGTGTGTGGGGGTTTTGTGTGTGTGTGTGGGGTGTGTGTCTGTTTTTGTATGCGTGCATGCAGGTGTGAGTCGTGTTGAATGAGTGCGTGAATGACTGAATGTGAGTGTACGTGTATGTTGTGTGTTGTGAATGCATGTGTGTGACAATGCATGCTGGTTTGTGTTGCGGTGTGTGGGTATGTATGTGTGCATGTGTGGGTGGATGTGGGTATGCGTGTGTGTATGAGTGTGGGCCGTTCACATGTGGGTGTGTAAATGTGCGGGGGCAGGAGAGGGGGGGAGCGTGGGGGAAGACTCTGGGGAGGGGAGCAGTTCCAGGGAAGGAATTCCCTGGCACTGATAGTGCTTACCGGCATGGTTTTCGTACGCTTGCCACGAAAACCATGGCGGTAGGCGGGGTCATAAACCCGAGGGTGGGATTGTGACGGCCGCCTGGCTGGAGACCGGAGACTCCAGCCCAGCAGCCGTTACCACCCTGGCGGATGGAGTGGTACATTGGCAGTTGTCATAATTTGGAAAAAGGTACTGCCAGCCTGTTGGCAGTACCTTTCCCCAAATTACCGCCGACCGCCAGGTTCTTAATGAGGGCCTTAGTGGCTTATGTTCGGTGTATACAACAAATGGATGTTCATGTAAGAACAACTTAAAATGTCTGCACCCCCAATATATGGCAAAGGCCTCGCCCTCAATTTAGGAGTATATTTGCACTGTGTGGATGAGGGCTCAACTTGCATAAGCCACTGGTGCCCATTCTCTGCATGATTGTCATTGTGAGAGTACAGTCCCTAGTCTGGTGGGGCTTCCATCTACACATAGCTTTGAGTCTCTTTGTGGGTTAAAGTATGCTAGTGGGATTTCCACAGTCACTGCAGCATTGGTGTTCTGGAATTATGTGTGTCGCTGTTCACCCCTGGTTCAGCTGGCCGATGCTTTGGTCAGTCTCTGAGTGATGGGGTGAGATTTGGTAGGGTTTGTTAGAAATCAGGTTCCTCTTGGCTAAGGTAGGCACCTCAGCCAGGCAGGAATCGCCACTCTAGTCAGGGCAAGGGAGCTACACACCCAAGATAACCCCTGCTCACAACCATGGTAGCTTTGCATGAGTAGTCAGTCTTATCCCAGAGGCAATGTGTAAAGCGCTTGCACCACACACACAACCCAGTGCCACAATAAATACTCCACAAAGAAAACTCCACAACAATTTGTATAAATATATACTGTAGTGCATAACACACGATTAGACCAAAAACAACATAAATCAGTAATACACACATAGATCACCAATACCCTGCTAGGCAGCAGTTGAAAGATCATCATCATTTTAAAATGCGCATAGGGAGCAAATATCCAACCCTCTGCATGTCATATATAACATCCTGGTGAGTGCCCATAAAAGGAAACATCTCCTTAAAAGGCAGAAATGAGTATAAGTATTCGACTGCTGACCCCACAACATTAGAACACTTTTGGATCAAGGGGAGATTCTGCCAAGAAGAGCTGAAGAGCTGTAAGGAGGAGTACTGCCCCATTGCTGTGTGTGCTTTGCTGGGTTGGCCTGCAGTTGCTGCTTCTACTTTGGAGAGAAAAAAGTCTGGACTTTGCTGTGTATCCTGCTTGTGAAGTTTTTCCAAGGGCTTGGACTGAGCTTGCCTCTTATTTTAAAGTCTCAGGGACATCAAAGACTTCACCTGAGAGTCCTGACTTGCCAAGTGGTGCCAAATCCAATCCCTGGGCCCTCGGAAGTGGAAGCTGGTAACCTGAGTGAAAATCCAAATGTGTTGGCTACAAAATCGATGTACCGCCTGCCTCAGCGCGGATCTATCATTGCTGTGCATCTGGATTTTTCACGCTTCGTCCCTGGGTGTCAAATCTTCAACATCAGGGCAAAGACCCGAGGCTGCATGCCTGGAAATCAATGAATTGTTCTCCTGCGGGGAAAGAATCGACACATCCCCTACCCGGCGGGGAAAGAATCGGCACAAGGCCTCACTTTGATTGATGCATCAGTTACTTTTCTGATGCATCACCTCTCTTGCGGCTTTATTTTTGATGCATACCAGGTACTTTGTGCTAAAACAACGCATCCATTGACTTTTATTGATTAAAACTCTTTTAACTTTAAAAAGTGATACCTCTACTTGTGTATGTTGGATTTTTGTTGTTTAGTCTTGTTTTATTTAGACTACAGTGAGGGTCCCTGCTTGGACAGGGTTTAAACTGACTGCCAACTAGAGACCCCATTTCTAACAATTCATTTCCAAAATCAGTGGGAATCGTGATGAGGGGGCCTTTTGGTAAGCTGTCCAACATCCTTGAAAAATGTTGGTTGAAGTTGCATACCACTAATGAATATGTGGTGGGGCCAAACAGGAGGGTTTCTAGGTCATTTTGTATACTCCTAGTGGATGAGATCTGGTCTCAACAGAAGATGACAAGAAAGAACCCACTCATCACATTCACTACATAAGATAATGGGCTAGAAAGGGCGATAATGCAAACACATTGGTCAAGGATTTCATATAACTTTTCAAGGTGGCACTCCACAGAAAACTCACTTGCTTTGCCTTGGGCAAGCACCCAAAGTCTCTTGGGGACCACGGGGGGATACTCAATGCCACTGTGGCCTCTGCCGGCTCCCCACCTCCACCCAGAGCCGGAATTGCTCCAGCACGCAGGAAGCAGCTAAAAATGCTGCTCCCTGCATGCAGGAGCAATCCTTTCATCTGCTTGACAGCGGGCAGAAAAACAGATTAAAAGTCCGCTCCCAGCAAGCGGGAGCAGTTTTCCTGCTCCTGACCGCTGGGAGCAGACTTAAAGTTTGCTCTCACTTTGCACTCGGCTGAGTCCAAGTCCCAAAATGCTGCCAACACTTTCTGGTTGAAGTTTTGGCAGCCAATCAGATATCAGCACAGGGATTGTCGGATCCGCGCCCCAAGATATATATATATTTTTTCAACTTTAAATGTCTTCAAAACTACTGAACAGATTTACACCAAACAACAAAAAGTGTGCTTTCCGGACCAAGATCTACCTTTCTGCAAAATTTGGTGTAAAGCCCGAATCACTGGACGGAAGTACACCAAATTTGGCAGAAAGGTAGCTATTAGTCCAGAAAGAGTGCTTTTTGTTATTTGGAGTAAATCCGTTCAGTAGTTTTTGAAATACTAAAAGAAAAAGAAATATAGATATCTAGAGGCACGAAGGATTCGCAAGTAATAACACGCTTGTGCACGGAAATGCTTAGCTCTGATTGGCTGTGAACACCTTAACCAGGAAGTGATGACAGCCATCATGGGACTTGGCTTCAGCCAAGTCTCAGAAAAAAAGATTAAAAAAGAAAAGGGAGCAGGGTAGGGACCCACTGACCTCAGCTCTGGGGTCCCAGAGGAACCCCCCACCAAAGCAAAAAGGCATTTTTTAAATAAATAAAAAAACAAGTGTGGGCTCCCGCGCTTGCTTTAATGAAGGCCCCGGTTGGGCCAGATCCTGGGGGCATGTAAAAAATAAGGAGGGGGTCACATGGGGCCCCCCCTCCTAGGGCTTACTGAAGCCCAGGGGGACCGTCCCCTCCCTGGGGCTCATATTACATTAAATGCATGGGGACTGCTCAGCCCCTCCGTGCCCCCAGGACCACCTCTTCCACAGGGCAAAATGCTTTTAGTGAAGTATGGGGGTGCTGCGGACCCCCCCATTCCCTGGGGACCACCACCTCCCCGGGGCCAAATATAGAAGAAATGTGGGGGGGCTGCCCAGCCTCTGTGCAGCCCCGGAGACCGCCACCTCCCCAGGGCCAAACATAGAATGAAATGCCGGAGCTGGGTGGCCTCCCGCAACCCCAGGACTGCCACCTCCCCACAGCTGAATTTAAAGAAGATAGGGTGCCTGTTGCGGACCCCCAGGGACCACCACCTTCTCGGGGAAAATTCTAATGTTGAAGGGGGGCTGCGCAGCCCCCCTCGTGGAGCCAGTAATGACCCTGGGGACCGCCACGCCCCAGGGCCGGCTCCTGCTATGTCCCAGCGTGCCAACCCCCAGGACAGAGCTGTTTCCTCTGACTTGGCTGGAACTTTGACAGCTCCCGCCAAGTCAAAGCAAACACTCCGGTTCCAGCAAGTAAGAGCTGTCAAACAGAATGGTTTTGTATGTTTAAAATGTGAGCCTAACTATAACGCCCCTGTAACTTTTGTTTTTTTTAAGTGAATTTCTCAGTTTTTTTAAATTCTATTTCCTAACTGTAATGTCCCTGTAACCTTTGCTTTTTTCAGTAAATATATGTAAATATATATATATATATATATATATATATATATATATATCTTTATATATATATATATATATATATATATGTATATATATATATATATATATAAAAATAAATATATATGTATATATATTTATATATATATATATATATCTATATATATAAATATATATAGATATATATATAGATATATATACATATAGTCACTGAAAAAGACAACAGTTAAAGTAATTTTATGGTTAGGTGTGATAAAAAGATCTGTTTTCATTTAATGAAAAACTTAGAAATTCACTGAAAAAAACATGGAACATTTCATGAGTCACAAACAATGTATGGTGGGGGTTCATGTGATAGTTAACTCTTCTAACTCTAACTGGTCAATTTCTGTGTTTTTTTTGTTCAAAATGTTAATGTAGTCACCGACATATTCATCTAACTGTAATGTTACTTTAACCTTTGTTTTTTTCACTGAATTTGTACAGTTTTCTTAACATAAAGCAATATTCTATTCCCGTGCGTAAAGCCAGCCTCCCAGTTTCAGCCGTGTGTGGCGTTGGCTGAGGCCAGGCCCCCAGCAGGCAGCCAGCCCCACACTGTGCACGGCTGAAGGGGTTGGCCACAAGACTTGGCCTGTCATCAGGCCCTGTGACCAAACACCCAGCAGGCTTGCCGCCCCACACAGCCTTTGGCATGCACTGCGCAGAGTTGGCCATTGGGCTCTGGGGACCCAATGCCCTGGGACCAAAACTTATATATTGAAGGGAGGGGTCATGCAGCCCCCGTCCCCGATCCTTTATAGGCCCAAGAGACCCCTTCTCCCTTGGCCAGCTCCAATAAAAAGAGGAAGGGGCAGTGTGGCCCCTCTTCCCAAACCATAAAAGACCCTGGGGACCCCATCCTCTGGTGCCAAAATCTAAGGGGAGGGGGCTTACAGCCACTTTCCCGAGCTTTAGTATGCCCCAGGGACCCCATTTCCAAGGGCCAAGTACAATAAAAAAAGAGTAGAGGCCATGTAGCCCCCCCCCCCGAGCCTTCTTCGGCCCCGGGGTCCTCATGCCCCAGATCCATCCATTTTCTAAAAGTGGAGGGGGGGGGGCACGCAGCCACCATCCCTGATCCTATTTTGGCAGGAGATTTAAAAATGCTGAGTGCGGCGCTGTTTGAAGCTGAAACTACCACACACACACACACACACACACACACACATACACACACACACACACATATACACACACACACACACACACACACTCTTAATTTAAATATACTTGCCTTGCATACTGAAGGCATGCATGGTAAAGAGGTCTGCATTATAAAGGATGTGTGGTTAAGGAATTGCGTGGCAAAGACTGCATGGGTAAGGCTGTTCCCCGTTTTTATTGCTTTAGAGATGCCCTTTTTGTGGTACAGATTTACAGCATTGACCATATTATGTAGTCGTAGTCATAAGACTACAAGTTAAAAATGTGTTTGCAGGATTTATTAGGCCAATAAATACATACACTGTTAATAGCCATTTTTTGGAATCGAGAACTTTATTTAAGAATTGCTGTATTGCGTATTGCGTATGACACCTTTGTAGCAAGTGCTTTGTTGAATGATATAAATGTATTTGTCATTTTTTTATTTTTGTTAATCAAACTCTGTAAGTATAATATATATGTATATATGTACACACACACATAAGATGTATTTATCTGGGACCTTTTGTACACTGGCATATGCAGCGAAATCGAAAATGACTGAAAAAGTATAAATGCTGACCTGCCAATGAAAATATAAACTGAACCCATGATGTAAGTTTGGCCAGTAGGGCTTCAGTAGATTTATTGTGGAGAAAATTAATATAGTACACTATTGTCAACTGCAAGAATCACTAAGGGGACAGCTACATCAGCTACATCACATACAAAGCTGTACGTTGTCTTTTACTTCTTAGGGTTGTGCCTGCAAGAGCATGCGCTAGCACATGTGCTCTCACTTGCAACACACTATTGTTTAAAAAAAGGGCTTGGAGCCTGCCTATTGTTTACTATTTGTTAGTTGCAGCGTCCTTCTTCTTTATAGCCACCTTAATTGGTCAGTGTTACCCAAACATCATTTCCGATCCTTCCTGTGGTGCACGGACCAAGCACCGAGCACAGGTTGAGCACAGCAGCGCACAAGTGCTGCTTTTCCAACGTGTTATTATCTATTTGGGCTTTTAACCACACCCACCTCACGCCCATCACTATCGCTCATTCATGGGCTTGCTCTTCAAAAATCCTTTGTTATCATTGGTAAATGCTTTACCTTTGTCCCTTCTTGGGGGGGTTTGGTTACCGCCTTGGACATCGACCCTGTTACATGGCTAATTGCACTTTTGCCGATACGTTTGACTGCAAGCTAACTTCTTTTTCCCTTTGTGTGTCTCGCTCATGGCGTGGCGCTTTGAATCGGCTCGCTTACGTCAACTGTTTTACTTTTCATTTTCAATTTATGTGGCAAGAAAAGTCCAGTTAAGAGTTTACAACGCTAATAGCTCTAACTCGAGCAAATACGAGACCCATTGCATTGCAAATGCTTGTTTTTTTCACATTTGATAGACTTGAAGCCCAGCGTGTGCCTTGCCTTTACATCGTCTTTGTTAATACCTTGCGAATGACATTGCTTCCTTCTTTTCATCCAGTAGACTGGTGTTTCAATATGGTGAGTCTTGCTGTACCCTTCAGATCCCATCCCCGCCATCCTCTGTTTATCTACGCTATCCTACTCTGAGGCATTCTTTCCGGTTGTTGTAGTGCACCTATTGCCCTTTTTATTTCCCTGATGAAAGAGTTTATTCTGACAAAAAATGCTTTTTAGCCGGGAGTGCTATCTGCCTTAACTGTTTAATTTTGGAATGCTAACATTTGTGCAGTACCTACAAGTTTCTCTAATTCTGTTAGAAGAGCTATTATATAATTGTTCAATTAAAACAGCAAAACCAGTGTTGATGGTTACTTATGAGTTTAACTCTATTAAAACTTCCACCCATTGCTCTTGACTGTTCTTCATGTATTCTATAACTGCATTTTATTTCTCTTTACATCCATGTTTTTTGCTTTTCGGTGTTGATCCATGCTTACAGCATGTCCTTTGACAAAAAGGAATCGCACATAGTTTTTCATTTAACCAATGAACGTGCACCAATGCTTGGGGGCCTGTTGAACTTTACCATAAACAGACGAATACTTAGTGCAGCCTTGCATTCTTTAACCCCTCGGGTGCCCAGGACGAGGTGGTTACGTCCGCTGCTATGGGCCCCCCCAAAGGCCTGGCACCCCCCTCCTCTGGGCAGGGATGGAAGGGGAATCTCTTCCCCTTCCACCCCTGCTCTCCCTGACCCCCTGTGGTGTCTGATGACGTAAACATGTGATCGCGCGCTGACCTCATCAGAGGCCGCCTCCACCGCGCTGGAAGCTCAGCTTTCCAGCACGGACCAGCGGAGAAATGCAAAAGATCACGTGGAGGGGGCAAGAGAGGCATGAAAGGAGCGGAAAGGCCCTTCCTCTCCTTTGATGTCTCTCTCTGCATTTCTGCTGCCCGATTGCGATGCCCACTAGACACCAGGGAATTTTTATTTTTTTATGTTGTTGAATAAGGGGAGCGGCCCCTTGGGCAAGGGCCGCTCCCCAGGGGGGCAAAATATTTTTAGGCCTTTCCTGCCCCCATCGGCCTACTATAATTAGGCCGATCTGCCCCCCGGGGGGGGGGCAGAAACCCCCGTGACACCAGGGATTTTTTGTTTATTTTGTGCTTTACATGTGGGGACCGACCCCTTAGGCAAGGGTCGCTCCTCTGGGGGGGGGGCAAATTGTCTTTAGGCTATTTTTTGCCCCCATTGCAGATCGGCCTATTTTTATTAGGCCGATCTGCCCCCAAGGGGGGCAGAAACCACTAGACACCAGGGATTTTTATTTTTTTGTGTCAATTTCATGCAAGAGGAGTGACCCCTTAGGCAAGGGTCGTTCCCCTGGGGGGCAAATTTATTTTAGGCCATTTCTGCCACCCTTGGGGACAGATCGACCTATTTTTATTAGGCCGATCTGCCCCCAAGGGGGGCAGAAACCACTAGGCCCCGGGGATTTATTTTTTTTAGCCACTTTCACGCAAAGGGAACGACCCCTTAGGCAAGGGTCACTTCCCTGGGGTGGGGGTGGGATTTATTTTAGGCCATGTCACACATTTTTCCCACATTTTGGTGATGGAACCTTCCAGAATGTGCAGGAATCCACAAAATTCCTACCACCCAGCATTGTCTCATCTATACCAATAAGAATTCTGCCCCACTTGTCAGTCTAAAAATGTTTTTTTTCAAACTGTCCTTTTGGAACCGTTTTGGTTCCCCCTCAATTTCAACATGTTTTTGGCTCTTCCCTGTCACAGGCACTTGGCCCACCTACACAAGTGTGGTATCATTTTTACCAGGGGAACGTTGGGTGGTAGGAAATTTGTCTCGGTGCGGTAATCCCACACAGAAATGTGGGAAAAATTTGATTTTTTTAGCTAAATTTGAGGTTTGCTGAGGATTCTGGGTAAGAAAATAGTGGGGGATACACGCAAGTCACAACTCCCTGGACTCCCTCCTCAGGTGTCTAGTTTTCAGAAATGTGTGGGTTTGGTAGGTTTCCCAGTAGAGATACTAAGCCCAGAACCAAAAACGCAGGTGCCCCCAACCTGCAAAAACAGGTTGTTTTGTATTTGATAATTTTGATGTGTCCAGATAGTGTTTTGGGGCATTTCCTTTCACGGGCACTAGGCCAACCCACACAAGTGAGGTATAATTTTTATCAGGAGACTTGGGGGAATGCTGGGTGTAAGGAAATTTGTGGCTCCTCTCAGATTCCAGAACTTTCTGTCACCGAAACGTGAGGAAAAAGTGTTTTTTTTGGCCACATTTTGAGGTTTGCAAAGGATTCAGAGTAACAGAAGCTGGTGAGAGCCCCACAAGTCACCCCATCCTGGATTCCACTATGTATCTAGTTTAAAAAAATGCACAGGTTTGGTAGGTTTCCCTAGGTGCCAGCTGAGCTAGAGGCCAAACTCAACAGCTTGGCACTTTGCAAAAAACAGCTCTGTTTTCTTTGGGAAAATGCGATGTGTCCATGTTGTGTTTTGAGGCATTTCCTGTTGTGGGCACTAGGCCTACCCACACAAGTGCGGTACCATTTTTATCGGGAGACTTGGGGTAACACTGGGCGCTGGGTGAAAGGAAATGTGTGGCCCTCTCAGATTCCAGAACTTTCTGTCACCGAAATTTGAGGAAAAAGTGTTTTTTGGCCGAATTTTGAGGTTTGCAAAGGGTTCTGGGTAACAGAACCTAGTGAGAGCCCCACAAGTCACCCCATCCTGGATTCCCCTAGGTGTCTAGTTTTAAAAAATTCACAGGTTTGCTAGGTTTTCCTAGGTGCCAGATGAGCTAGAGATCAAAATCCACAGCTAGGCACTTTCCAAAAAACACATCCGTTTTCAGTGTGAAAATGTGATGTGTTCGTGTTGCATTTCCTGTCGCGGGACTTAAGCCTACCAACGCAAGTGAGGTACTATTTTTATCGGGAGACTTGGGGGAACACAGAATAGCAGAACAAGTGTTATTGCCCCTTGTGTTTCTCTACATTTTTTCCTTCCAAATGTAAGACAGTGTGTAAAAAAGTGTCACGGTGTAGGTACTCCTCAGACTCGGTGTGATGCAAACAAGGTCCACCTCCTGACACCACCAATTCACTGATAAAAAACCACAGTGCATTGGAGTAATCAAGCGAGGGAAGGAAGGGGAAGGATCAGCAGGGACGGGATAACTGTAAAGAAAAATACACAGTGTTAATTATCACATTGTCTGTCTATTCTCATAAGGTCTCACTAAAACCAAAACGGACTGCCCATAACTCATAAGGGCAGAACTAGTCCAAAGCCTGACTATGTTCCATCAGCATCACCAATGGATGCCCCAAGCCTCCTACGGCCACTAATAATCACCTAAGGGTCTCACCGCCCTTCCTCCTAAACAATACTACAGAACGTATAACGAAACGAACATGAGGAGAAAGAATAAGGTGAAGAAAATCTATTTTTGTACTTCTTCCTATGATTCAGTTAACCCACTAAGCCTTTCGTTAATGTCACGTATATTTGAAGAAGTACGTCGTTCATATCTCAGTGAATGTTGACAAGAATTATTTGTCCCGGCTGTTTGGAATCCTGCAAACAGTAAATCTCATTCTGAATCGCCGCCAACAAAAAGCCAAAAGATTATGTCTCATAAGATCGTCGTTCCTTTATTATGGTACCTCAAAAGTAAAGTGCTCCAATTTATGACAGTCACCCCCAATCTGGCCGTAAGGAATGCAGAAATAAAGAAAGGCGATAGCCTCCGGCAAGTAGCAAGCTTGCCGCTTACCACCTTCTTAGTACTCGGAATTCGAAAAGAGGAGCAGCTCGGAACTCTTTCTGCCGGTAAAAGGTCAGTTTCCAGGAGGGGGCCATGCTGAATCTCATTCCTCCTTTCGGGTCGCCGATGAATTCCCCCTTGGGGAACGCCGTCCGCTCCTACTTCGTTGAGGCTCCGACCTGCCTCATTAGCACAAATAACGCACACCCTTTCCAGGGTGCGCCGACTTTTACGCGATCTCTACCGCGCTGGGCTTCATGGGAAGTGTAGTCCTTAATGACTATAATCTCCCGATCGGCCCTGTAGGCGCCGGCTAGCACCTGACAGTACGCCCACCTCCAAAGCGCCTCCTAGGGCCAGGTTTAGTGGGATGACAAGCATGAAACCGTTGCACCGCCCTAGGGGCATGAACATTGCCTTCCGGCTCCCATGAATCCTCCTCGGCCTCATACCCTTTCCACGACACCAAGTACCATAACTTACCCCCCCGTAGTTTGGAATCCAACACTTTGCGCACCTCATACTCCAGCTGTCCGTCTCTAACCACCGGAGGCACCGCCCGCCGGGTCGCGGACAGAGCTGGCTTCAAAAGGCTGCAATGAAACACCGGATGGATTCTTAAGGAAGCAGGTAAGTTGAGACGGTAAGCCACAGGGTTTATCTTGCGTACCACCTCATAAGGACCAATGTAACGAGGATGAAAGATGCTACGCATCTTAAAACGTATATACTTGGTGGAAAGCCACACTCGGTCCCCTGGCTGGTACACCGGCCCCTCACGCCGATGTACATCACCCCATTTCTTATACTGTTCCTTGGCTTTATCCAAATTAAATCGTATTTTCTTTTGCATGGATTGTAGGTTCTTAACCATAGCATGGACAGTAGGTTGATCCGTGACTTCCCGAGGTATGATTATGGGCAACATCTCCGCGTGGTACCCTGTGTTAGCACGAAAAGGAGACTCCCTTATCGAGCTATGCCAAGCATTGTTGTACGATAGTTCGGCCAGCCATAGCAATGACACCCACGATTCCTGCGCGTCTTTTGCATAGCACCTCAGATATTTCTTCAGGGTTTGGTTGAGACGCTCCGTCTGGCCATCGGTTTGTGGGTGAAAACTGGTGGATAGGGCGGATTCAATGCGCAGAACCTTGCACCACATGCGCCAAAACCTAGCAACGAACTGGGGGCCTCTGTCCGAAATAATGGTTCTTGGTAAACCATGTAACCGCACCACTTGAGACAGAATTAGATGGGCGGTCTGACTTGCTGTAGGTAGATTTCTACAAGGGAGAAAGTGACCCATCTTGGTAAGACTATCAATTACCACCATGATAGCATTGTACCCCTGATCCATTGGCAATCCTACCACAAAATCCACGCTGATGGTTTGCCATGGTTTTTCCGGAGTGGGCAAAGGCATCAGCTTGCCCTGGCTCTTCGCATTTTCTCCCTTGGATCGAGCACATATCTCACACCGAGCTACCCATGTCGCAACGTCCTTAGCCCAACCTTTCCACCTGAAATGTCGTTGCACTATTTGCGCAGTTTTTGTGTACCCCGGATGACCAGCTGTTACCGCATCATGACACCAATTGAAGGCTTGCATTCGAAGTTCAGGTGTTGGTAAATACAAACGATTACCTTGCAACGGTATTCCGTGCTTAAGGGTACGGTCCTGACTTACTTCGGCCCACTCCTTCCACTGAGCAGCAGACTTATGCTTAGAGACCCTTTCTAGGAAGTGAGATATATGAAGGGCACAAAGCACTTTTTCCGGTTGGATGATTGCTTCATCAGGTCTTGAAGTGACGTTCCTCGCGTCCCTTTGTCTAGACAGTGAATCTGCCTTGCGATTGTCGACCCCAGGACGGAAGGTTACTACAAACTCATATTCTGAAAAGAACAGCATCCACCTCATTTGCCGCTGGGTAAGCTGTCTAGCCTCCTTCATATACTGCAGGTTTCGGTGATCAGTATATACCGTGACCGGGTGTTGGGCCCCCCAGAGATAGTGTCTCCATTCCTGAAATGCCTTCTTGATGGCTAGTAGTTCTTTTTCTGCCACCGTATAATTGAGTTCCGCAGCAGATAGCTTCTTAGATAAAAACGCCACCGGATGAAGCTGTCCTGAGGTCTTGTTTCTTTGGGATAACACAGCCCCAATGGCTATATCCGAGGCATCTGCTTCGACTATAAAAGGTACTTCTGGCTGTGGATGCTGGAGTATAGGCGCTGAGCAGAAGGCCTGTTTTAAGAAGCAGAAGGCCTCCTCTGCCTCCTCTGACCAAACAAAAGACACTCCCTTTCTTAGCAACCTTGTTATAGGTGACACAATGTGGGAAAAATGACAGATGAATCTTCTATAGTAATTAGAAAACCCCAGGAAGCATTGCACGTCTCTCACACTAGTGGGCACTGGCCACTCTTGAACCGCCTGTATTTTTCTTGTCGACATGCAGAACCCTTCCGGGCTTAAATCCACCCCCAAGAACTCAACCTTCTGTACATGGAACTCGCATTTGCTCAGTTTGCAATAAAGATGGTGCTGTTGCAATGCTTGGAGTACTAGGGAAACATGTTCCATGTGCCGCTCTAAGGAGGTAGAATACACCAATATGTCATCTATATAAACGATCACAAAGTGGTCTACGTATTCTTTGAGAACATCGTTCAGAAAGTATTGGAAAGCCGCCGGGGCGTTACACAACCCGAACGGCATTACCAAGTATTCAAACAGGCCATAACGGGTCTTAAACGCCGTCTTCCATTCATCCCCTTCACGGATTCTGACCAGATGGTAAGCCCCCTTCAGATCTAACCTTGTATAGATAGTTGCCTCTTTCACCTGTTCCAATAACACAGGAATGAGGGGAAGAGGGTATCTATTCCTTATCGTGTTCTTGTTCAGCATTCTATAATCGATGCAGGTTCTCAACTCTTTATTCGCTTTAGCTATGAAAAAGAGTGGAGAAGCTGCCGGAGAACAAGATGGTCTAATGAACCCGATTTCCAGGAAACGGTCCAGATATCTTCGCAAATGTTTGGTTTCTGGGTCTGATAGAGCATATACCCTACAAGAAGGAAGGAGTGCTCCCGGAATCAAATCTATCTTGCAATCGTATATACGATGGGGTGGCAATGTCTCCGCCTGACCTTCGTCGAACAAATCCTTGAACTTGGCGTAAACAGAGGGCAATATCACCGCTTTCTCCACCACTGTGGCCAACTGTAACCCTTGAGCCAACGCTAACGCGGGGGGGTTATCATATAAGGAACCGACTTTCTCACTCCTCACGGACTGAAAACTAACCGTCTTGGCTTGCCAATCGATAACAGGATTGCTCTTTCTTAGCCAGGGCATTCCCAAAATTATTTCATACTGAGGAGCCTCTATTATATCTAGCCTGATTATTTCTCTGCGTGCCGGAGATACTCCACTGAAAACCAAGCCCACATCCTCAGTTTGTTCAGTAAGGGGTCCAGACTTCAGTGGTGTACCGTCAACTGCCAACACAATTTCGGGGTTCTTTCTTGGAATTCTCAGAAGTCCCAGTCTCTTAACCACCCCTTCATCTATGAAATTTCCCGTGGCTCCTGAGTCTATCATTGCCCATACCGGATGGTTTCGATCTTGGGACACCAGCTCTACGGATAACAACAGGTGTGACGCCTTTTCTTCTGGTGGCAAGAGGGTTAAAGAAGTCAACCGGAACCCTGATAGGGGTTCTATAAAGGGCAAATCCTCTTTCTCTGATATCTTCCCTGACGTCACCGCGGCCTTTTGAGTGGGGGAGTAGGAGAACCTTTTTCTTGGTTTTTGGGGACATTCTCTCACATAATGACCCTTCCTGCCGCAATACATGCACAACCCCTGTACCCTCCTACTCTCTTTTTCGGCCTTTGACAGAGGTGCCCTAACGGCTCCCACTTCCATAGGTTCCCCGCATAAATCAGGGGAATTAGGAACTGGTCGCCCCTCTCTTTCTGGAATGACCGGCCGCCTATCACCCACTCTACGCTCTCCCCTTCTCTCTGCTAGCCGATGATTCAATCTCAAGGTAAGATTCACAAGTTCAGTACACGTGGAAGGCTGTGGATCTATTTGGGCTAGGATATCCTTCATGTCGTCTCTTAATCCTTGATAATAGAGAGACATTCTCTTCTCCTCTGGCCACTCTGATTCCGCTACCAGTCTATTGAAGGTGGTAAGATAAGTAACCAGGTCAGACCTCCCCTGTCTCAGTTCCAGCAGTTCTCTATCAGCACTAAAGGTGGTTGTTCTGTGATCAAACACCTTCTCAAAGGCCGACCGAAAGGCATTCCAATCCGATAATAATGGGTCATCGTTTCTAACTAACGGCACTGCCCAATTGGCTGCATCTCCCGAGAGATAAGAAATAGCGAACATTACCCTGGAAAGGTTAGAGGGAAAAGACGCCGGTCTACATGAGAATTGGAGAGACAACTGCGTTAAAAAAGCCTGAACTTTCCTGGGGTCCCCTGAAAACCGTTCCGGACTGGCCAAAGGAATTGGAGGGGAGACGTTCACGGTTATCTGCGGTGTAGATGCTGAGGCATCGAAGGGATTCCTAGTAAGCCTTTCTACCTTGTCCCTTAGTGCCGCTGCCTCCACCCTCGAATCTGCCAACTCTTGCTGCACTAACACTAACGCCTGTAAGACATCATCCATGGATGCCATCTTTGCATTACACCGAGCAGGAGGAGTATTATTCGTGGGTGCGTTATTCTGTCACGGTGTAGGTACTCCTCAGACTCGGTGTGATGCAAACAAGGTCCACCTCCTGACACCACCAATTCACTGATAAAAAACCACAGTGCATTGGAGTAATCAAGCGAGGGAAGGAAGGGGAAGGATCAGCAGGGACGGGATAACTGTAAAGAAAAATACACAGTGTTAATTATCACATTGTCTGTCTATTCTCATAAGGTCTCACTAAAACCAAAACGGACTGCCCATAACTCATAAGGGCAGAACTAGTCCAAAGCCTGACTATGTTCCATCAGCATCACCAATGGATGCCCCAAGCCTCCTACGGCCACTAATAATCACCTAAGGGTCTCACCGCCCTTCCTCCTAAACAATACTACAGAACGTATAACGAAACGAACATGAGGAGAAAGAATAAGGTGAAGAAAATCTATTTTTGTACTTCTTCCTATGATTCAGTTAACCCACTAAGCCTTTCGTTAATGTCACGTATATTTGAAGAAGTACGTCGTTCATATCTCAGTGAATGTTGACAAGAATTATTTGTCCCGGCTGTTTGGAATCCTGCAAACAGTAAATCTCATTCTGAATCGCCGCCAACAAAAAGCCAAAAGATTATGTCTCATAAGATCGTCGTTCCTTTATTATGGTACCTCAAAAGTAAAGTGCTCCAATTTATGACAGTCACCCCCAATCTGGCCGTAAGGAATGCAGAAATAAAGAAAGGCGATAGCCTCCGGCAAGTAGCAAGCTTGCCGCTTACCACCTTCTTAGTACTCGGAATTCGAAAAGAGGAGCAGCTCGGAACTCTTTCTGCCGGTAAAAGGTCAGTTTCCAGGAGGGGGCCATGCTGAATCTCATTCCTCCTTTCGGGTCGCCGATGAATTCCCCCTTGGGGAACGCCGTCCGCTCCTACTTCGTTGAGGCTCCGACCTGCCTCATTAGCACAAATAACGCACACCCTTTCCAGGGTGCGCCGACTTTTACGCGATCTCTACCGCGCTGGGCTTCATGGGAAGTGTAGTCCTTAATGACTATAATCTCCCGATCGGCCCTGTAGGCGCCGGCTAGCACCTGACAAAAAGACGTCTATTTTTGAAATGCCCTGTAATTCACATGCTAGTATGGGGACCCCAGAATTCAGAGGTGTGCAAATAACCACTGCTTCTCAACACCTTATCTTGTGCCCATTTTGGAAATACAAAGGTTTTCTTGATAGCTTTTTTCACTCTTTATATTTCACCAAATGAATTGCTGTATACCTGGTATAGAATGAAAACTCATTGCAAGGTGCAGCTCATTTATTGGCTCTGGGTACCTATCTATAAGCCCTATATATCCCCACAACAAGAAGAGTTCAGCAGACATAACGGTATATTGCTGTCAAAAATTTGACATTGCAGGAAAAAGTTACAGAGTAAAACGTGGAGAAAAATTGCTGTTTTTTCACCTCAATTTCAATATTTTTTTTAATTCAGCTGTTATTTTCTGTAGGAAAACCTTGTAGGATCTACACAAATGACCCCTTGCTGAATTCAGAATTGTGTCTACTTTTCGGAAATGTTTAGCTTTCCGGGATCCAGCATTGGTTTCACACCCATTTCTGTCACTAACTGGAAGGAGGCTAAAAGCACAAAAAATAGTAAAAATGGGGTATGTCCCAGAAAAATGCCAAAATTGTGTTGAAAAATGTGGTTTTCAGATTCAAGTCTGCCTGTTTCTGAAAGCTGGGAAGATGGTGATTTTAGCATTACAAATGCTTTGTTGATGCCATTTTCAGGGAAAAAACCACAAGCCTTCTTCTGCAGCCCTTTTTTCCCATTTAAAAAAAAAAAAAAAAAAAAATCACCGTATTTTGGCTAATTTCTTGGTCTCCTCTAGGGGAACCCACAAAGTCCAGGTACTTCTAGAATCCCTAGGATGTTGTAAAAAAGGACGCACGTTTGGCGTGGGTAGCTTATGTGGACAAAAAGTTATGAGGGCCCAAGGGTGAACTGCCCCAATTAGCCAAAAAACAGGCCTGGCACCTGAGGGAGAAAAGGCCTGGCAGCGAAGCGGTTAAACCATCTGCATTGTGGTGCAAACACATGCACACCTGCAGCTATTTATGGAAACCTCTTTTTTTTAATATCCAAACTGATTTTGGTTTGTGTTCTCACCACTGGCTGATATAAAGATCACTCAGAAGAAGTCACGCTGTCTGTAGTTTTTTAGCTCTTTGAAACAAACAGATCTGTCTATAGGTAAATAGGAAAAACTAGATTTAAATGTTATACTCATATGGTCCATGTTGAAGTGAGACTTCTAGACTATGGTGGTCATTACAACTCTGGCGGACGGTGTTAAAGGTAAGACCGCCAACAGGCCGGTGGTAAAAATTTTGCAATTACGACCGTGGCGGAAACCGCCAACAAAGACAGCCACTTTAACACTCAGACCGCCACGGCGGTACAAACAAACAAACAGCGCGGCGGACACCGCCAACAGACAGGTGGGAGACAATGTACTGCCTACACTATTATGACAGGCCAATCCACCACCTTTTCCCGGGCGGATTCCCCGCGGATAAAAACTCGGCGGAAACAGGAATTTCGAAGGGAAAACGCTCACCTCTACACACTCCACGAGGAACGAGGACACCATGGAGCCGGAACTCCAAATCCTACCTGCGATAGTTTTCCTGCTCCTGTACCAGGAGCACCAACGCCAGCGGCGAAGACCACAGTGAGTACTGCACCTACGACACAGGGGAGGGGGGAGGCAAAAAACAGAGACACACACACGCAACACCCCCACCCTCACCCACTACAACACACACACTAATACATATCTATACATTATAGTTACACCCCCCAGAAGAATGCAAAGACAAAAGGAAATGAGTGTAACCATTGTAATATATCAAAATGCAGTACGCAAAAACATACATATATACACTATCAACAAAATATACACCAAGAATAGTAGTCCAGGTATTGCACCACTCATAGTCCGTGGACCACTGGGCCCAAAATGCATGGGCGAGGCCCACACACGATACCAGATCAAAACAGAGAGAACACTGCAGGGGCATCAGATAGAAATACAACAGGCACCTCAGGGGGAAGAGAAGGGGGGGCACCTCAGCCGGATGAGTGCACGACGCCAGATCAACGAGGGGGCTCCATGCCCATTGATGTATCCTGGGGAGTGCAAAGCCACAGTCTCTCAAGTCTCTATAGTGGGTGGTTTGCCCACTGTTCAATCCTGGGGAGTGCAAAGCCACAGTCTCTCAAGTCTCTACAGTGGGTGGTTTGCCCACTGTTCAATCCTGGGGAGTGCAAAGCCACAGTCTCTCAAGTCTCTACAGTGGGTGGTTTGCCCACTGTTCAATCCTGGGGAGTGCAAAGCCACAGTCTCTCAAGTCTCTACAGTGGGTGGTTTGCCCACTGTTCAATCCTGGGGAGTGCAAAGCCACAGTCTCTCAAGTCTCCCAAGTGGGTGGTTTACCCACTGTTTAATCCTGGGGAGTGCAAAGCCACAGTCTCTCAAGTCTCTACAGTGGGTGGGTTGCCCACTGCCATATCCTGGGGAGTGCAAAGCCACAGTCTCACAAGTGGATGACAGTCTCCACTGGTTCTGGAGGGGGCGTTGTGCCCAGAGTGCATCATCCTGTGAAGGACAGAGGTAGTGGATGCATGTCTCCACTGGTTCTGGAGGGGGACTGGTGCCCAGAGTGCTTCACCCTGTGAAGGACAGAGGTAGTGGATGCATGTCTCCACTGGTTCTGGAGGGGGACTGGTGCCCAGAGTGCTTCACCTTGTGAAGGACAGAGGTAGTGGATGCATGTCTCCACTGGTTCTGGAGGGGGCATTGTGCCCAGAGTGCTTCATGCTGTGAAGGACAGAGGTAGTGGATGCATGTCTCCACTGGTTCTGGAGGGGGACTGGTGCCCAGAGTGCTTCATCCTGTGAAGGACAGAGGTAGTGGATACATGTCTCCACTGGTTCTGGAGGGGGACTGGTGCGCAGAGTGCTTCATCCTGTGAAGGACAGAGGTAGTGGATGCATGTCTCCACTGGTTCTGGAGGGTACTGGTGCCCAGAGTGCATCACTCACCTCGTGACGGTCCCAGTTGCGTCACTGCCCCTGCCACTCATGGGCTAGCGGTGCTTGAGTTGGCGGTGCCTTGTTCAGCGGTGCTTGAGTTGGTGGTGCCTTGTTCAGCAGTGCTTGAGTTGGCGGTGCCTTGTTCAGCGGTGCTTGAGTTGGCGGTGCCGTGTTCAGCGGTGCTTGAGTTGGCGGTCCTTCATTGGCCAGCTGGGCTGGGGCTGGCGGTCCTTCATTGGGCAGCTGGGCTGTGGCTGGCGGGACTCTCCTGTGCAGCTGGGCTGTGGCTGGCGGGCCCTCCTGGGCAGCGAGGATGGGGCTGGCGGGGCTCTCCTGGGCAGCTGGGCTGGTGCTGGCGGGGCCCTCCTGGGCAGCGAGGATGGGGCTGGCGGGGCTCTCCTGGGAAGCTGGGCTGTGGCTGGCGGGGCCCTCCTGGGCACCAAGGATGGGGCTGGCGGTGGCCTCCTGTGCAACGAGGATGGGGCTGGCGGGGCCCTCCTGGGCAGCGGGGATGATGGCAGGCTTCTCTGCCGTGCTGCTCCTCCCAGACTTGCCAGGTTTCTTGTGCCCTTTCCCCACCTTGGGAGGAGTCACAGCTGAGTACACACTCCCACTGGGACCCCTGGGAGCGGCTTGGGTGGCTAGGGTCTTCCCCCTCTCCCGCCGGGCACTGGCCAACTTCTGGTGCTTCACAGGGGGGGGGACTGGCTGTGCTGTGGCTCCGTGCCACACTGGCTGTCCTGGTGGCCGGTGCACTCCACATACCTGTGACAACAGGCACCACTGGTCCGGGAGATGTTGTGGCTGAGGTGCTACTACAAAATTGTAGACTGCCCAACAGTGAGGGACCTGAGGAGTTCAATGGCCTCTTCACTGAGGGCAGCAGAGGTGACTGGGGCAGGGCCTGAGGTGCCTGGGGCGAAGGTGATGCCCACCCTCCTGGGTGAGCGGGCACGGGGCGAAGGCTGAGGGGCTGCTGGGAGGTCGGTGCTGGTAGGGGGGTGGCGGCTGTACCTGTAGATGCGGGGGGCACGGTTGTTGCCGCCACCACAAGGGAGCTCCCATCAGAGGACGAGTCCGTGTTGCTGGTTTCAGCTCCTGTCCCCGCCATGGTGCTCCCCTCGCCCTACGTCCCACTGGTGAATAGTGTGGCCCTCCATGGCCATGTGGGATGCAGCTCCCTCGTGCTCCGGTGCTACTGCTCCTCCGCCTGATGATGCTAATGCACACAAGAACAGGGAGACCACAAAAAAGGGGGGGGAAACATAAGAAAGACATGTTGAGTGCATGGATTACCGCTACCGTTGGCGGACAAGACAGACACAGAATCCCCCTGCACTACGTCGCGCTCTTGGGTTCTACAGTGCAATTCATGGGAAATGGCCTACAAGGCTATGGACGACATCTGCACACATAGATGACAAAGGGGCATGACTAGGTGTACTTGGCACTCTACAGAGGTGGGCTGGGGGGCCACAGGGCCATGCCTTACGGAGGGGCCTAGCCTACGGAGCTTGCCCTGGCCTAGGGAAACCCACTGCCCTCCTCCCCCACCCAGACACCTCCACTGTGCGCAAAGTCAGAAGAATGAGAGTGAACTCACCCCCTTTTGTCTGCTGTGATGCCCTCAAGCGCCCATCCAACTCCGGGTAGGCCACCGCCAGGATCCGGAACATCAGGGGGGTCATGGTTTGACGGGCACCCCTCCCACGTTGGGAGGTCATCCCCAGCTGAGCCTCCACCGTCTTCTTGCTCCAGCGGCGAATGTCCTCCCATTTTTTCCGGCAGTGGGTGCTCTGTTTGTGGTGGACCCCCCAGGGTCCGGACGTCCTTGGCGATGGCACGCCAAATATCCTTCTTCTGGTGGGCGCTGACCTACAGGAAATGTACAGGGGAAGAAGAGAAGTCATTACCAACTGCGCCGTCAAAGTGAGTGGCCCCCACCCCTACCCTTGCCATGTGGCACATGCACCCACCGTCTTTCATGCATGCAGAACTCTGCCCCCTTACTACTTACAACCAGCCCTCTCCACACAGGCATAGCCCATACAACATGCTCCCTGTGTACTTACCTGTTGGTCTGGAGGACCGTAGATTAGCGTGTACTGGGGGAGGACCCCATCCACAAGCTTCTCCAACTCCTCCGATGTGAAGGCAGGGGCCCTTTCCCCAGACGCACGAGCCATTGTCTCTTCCAGACCGAGGTCACAGCAGCACTTGCAGTGTAGGTCCTCTCCTGTCGAAGATCAGGTATAAAGTGATTATACAGATAGAAAATGGCGGCCACGTCCGCGGCGGTCGCGTCCGTGGTGGTGCGAACCATCACCGCCGGCGTACATCGTCATTGGCTCCTGGGACCCATAGGGTCCAATGTTAACCAATGCAGCATTGCGCCGCGGTCTTCGACCGCCTACCGCGACGGTGTACAACGCCAGCACAGTTACCTCACATCCCATTGTCCCACTTTAGAGGTCAGGCAGCCGCCATTTCAGGGGCCCACATGGCCTAATTTCTAAATGCGTCACACATACCTAGGCCTAGTCTCACCACACATACAAGCCACATTTTGTGTATGATTGGTGTTCTGTGTAGACTGTGGGTACATACCTCTGAGTTGTTTGACTCTGTGGTCGCTGTTGTCCTTCATAGGCACCGTCCGCTGGGACATGTGAGGAGATGGCGGAATCCTCCTGTGCACAATCCAGGAACTGTGTACCCAGTTGGAGCCAGACCTGATGTCAGCAATCCGCCATCCCACAGGAATCCCCCCTCAAGTGCAGGTGCTGTCAGTGCTCCATTTCCTTGCAAGTGGGTATTTTTAAACAACTGTGGCCATGGCATCAGGGATGTCCCAGCCTATGTTTTCCAACGTGTTGTCCAGAGTGTTGTCTGCCCTTCTGAAACACATGCGGAGCTACATCGTTTTCCCTCAGGTGGAGGATTTGCCTACAGTGAAAGGTGACTTCTATGCCCTTGGACATATCCCCAACATCATAGGTGCCATTGATGGGACCCATGTGGCTTGGTCCCCCCCCACAGGAGAAAACAGGTGTACAGAAACCGGAAGAGTTATCATTCCATGAATGTACAGATGGTATGTTTGGCAGACCAGTACATCTCCCATGTGAATGCCATGTTCCCTGGCTTACCCCAACCTGTCATGGCTACTGACCCCAGTGAGGAATCCCAGGACAAGGGCAGAGGAATGCTACAATGAGGCCCATGGGCGAACTAGAAGGGTGATCGAGCTGACCTTCGGCCTCCTAAAGGCCAGATTCAGCTGTCTGCATATGACAGGTGGATCCCTATTCTACTCGCCAAAGAAGGTGTGCCAGATCATCGTGGCCTGCAATATGCTTCACAACTTGGCTTTGCGACGACAGGTGCCTTTTCTGCAGGAGGATGGTCCAGATGGCGGTGTTGTTGCAGCTGTGGAGCCTGTGGACAGTGATGAGGATGAAGCAGAGGAAGAAGACATGCAGAACAGGGACTCAGTGATCCAGCAATATTTCCAGTGAAACACAGGTGAGAATACATTCCTGCCTACTACATGTACTTTTACACTACTACCTCTATCCTGTCTGTCGTTTTCACCCAGTGTATGGTCACTGAGTTGTCACTTTCCCTTACGGTTTCACAGGTGTGGGTCCCAACGTGTGTCATCTGCTTAGATTCCTCATGGACTAGAGCTGTGTGACATAGGTATGTTGACATTACTATTTCAAGAACATTTTGTCACTGTAATTGCAAATACACTATTTCGAAATCACAGACAGAGTCCAGATCTTTTGGTGCTTTAGGTGTGTTTATTTAAATACAAAATATTGGAGGGGGAAGTTAAATGGTGAGGGGTGATGGCGGAGGAGTGTCTATGGCAGAGTGCAGTCTATTAGTCTCACAGGTGCATTGCCCATATGGGCAAAGGAAGTGGAGCTGGGGCAGTTTCAATATGGACAGGGTGACAAAGTGGGACAGTGGGATGACAATCAGGGTGGTCTCATTTCTTGGCGGGGGTCTTGGCATCGTGCTCTGTCTTGTTCCTGGATCTCAGGGACCGTTTGCGGGGTGGTTCTCCGTCTGCAGGGGGTGGGGTGCTGGTGTGGTGGTCCTGTGGCGGTGCCTCCTGTCCACTAGCGCTGGCGGAGGTGGTGGGCAGTTCATCGTCCATGCTAGTGTCAGGGGCCCCTTGTAGTGCCACAGTGTCCCTCCTGGTGTTGAGTACTTCCATCAACACCCCTACGATGGTGCCCAGGGTGGAGCTGATGGTTCTGAGTTCCTCCCTGAAGCCCAAATACTGTTCCTCCTGCATCCGCTGGGTCTCCTGAAACTTGGCCAGTACCGTTGCCATCGTCTCCTGGGAATGGTGGTAGGTTCCCATGATGGAGGAGAGGGCCTCGTGGAGAGTGGGTTCTCTTGGCCTGTCCGCCCCCTGTCGCACAGCAGCCCTCCCAGTTCCCCTGTGTTCCTGGGCCTCCGTCCCCTGGACCGTGTGCCCACTGCCACTGCCCCCAGGTCCCTGTTGTTGTTGGGGTGGTGGGTTATTCTGGGTTCCCTGTAGTGGTGGACACACAGCTGATTGACGTGTCCTGGGGACGGAGGTATGGGCCCGCTGGGTGGGTGCTGTGCTGGTGTTTCCTGAGGGGGGAAGGTCTGTGGTGGCCTGTGCCTGTGTGAGGGGAACCGACTGTCCGAGGCCCCTGATGGTCCGGACTGGTCATCTAGATCCAGGTGGACAGAGCTGCTGTCATCACTGTGGGCCTCTTCTGTGGGTGGAGTGGACATGTCTGGACCCTCCTGTCTGGTGACGTTGGGTAGTGGTCCTGCAGGGGTGGAAAGGTATGATTATTGCATCTGTGTGTGTCATGGTGTGCAAAGGGTGGGTGACCGTGTACCCCAGTGCTGGCATTCCTGTGTGTGAGCTTGTGTGATGGTGGTTTAGGGGGGTGTATGGGTATGTGCAGTGGGGATGCTTTAGTGATGGGTGTCCATGCGTTGTTCTTGCATGCAGGGCTTGGTGTTGGGATGTGTGGTTTGTAATATTGGGACATACGTGAGGAGTTGGAGTGATAGGGGTGAGGGCGAGGGTGGGGGTATGTGATGGCATGCAGGTAGGGTGGGGGTTGTAATAGTTAAGATGTGACTTACCAGAGTCCATTCCTCCACCGACTCCTGCGAGGCCCTCAGGATGCAGAATCGGCAAGACCTGCTCCTCCCATGTTGTTAGTTGTGGGGGAGGAGGTGGGGATCCGTCGCCAGTCCGCTGAACCGCCTGGTGGTGTCTTGAGACCACGGAACGTACCTTCCCCCGTAAGTCATTCCACCTCTTCCTGATGTCCTCTTGATTTCTTGGGTGTTGTCCCACTGCGTTGACCCTGTCGACTATTCTTCGCCATAGCTCCATCTTCCTTGCAATTGAGGTGTGCTGCACCTGGGATCCAAATAGCTGTGGCTCTACGATTTCCTCCACCATGACCCTGAGCTCCTCCTCCGAGAACCTGGGGTGTCTTTGCCATGCCATGGGGTGGTGTGGGTGATGTGTGGGGTGGTGTGTGTGGTGATAAGTGTGGTGATATGTATTGGTGTGTTGTGTAAGGTGCGTGGAAGTTGTGTGGGTGATGGTGTTGTGTGCCTGTAGATGCTAGTTTGTTGATGGTGGTGTCTCTCTCTGGCCTTCGTTCATGATTTTTTGTCATAGGGGTTTGTGGGTGATGTGGGTGTGTGTTTTATATTGTATTGGGTGTGTGGGAGTGGTGTGTGTATGTGTATCAGGTGTGTGTATTTCAAATTGTCCAATGTGGGGATGTTTTGTATATGTGTGTGTATTTTGAGCGCGGTGGTGTGTACTGCCAATGGAATACCGCGGTTGAAAGACCGCCGCATGGATTCGTGTGTCGTGATAGTGTGGGCGTATTTCTGTTGGCGTGACGGTGGAGGTTTTGATTTGCCAGTTTATCACTGACCTTTGGTGTGGTGGACTTGTGTGGGTGTCTGAATTTTGGCGGATTACGAGATGTGGGTCATAATAGCTGTGGCGGGATTCCGCGGCCGCGGCGGTCTGTTGGTGGTCTTCTGCACGGCGGTAAGCGGCTTTTACCGCCAATGTTGTAATAACCTCCTATACTCGGTACTCTATTTCTTCTGTCTTGGAGTAATATATGCACATGTCTTAGAACAAGAATTGGTGAAGTCAGCAGGCCTGGATTTAATGTGCCAATGCATATAAACACCAAGTACTTGCACAAATGGTGTTTATTACATTATAAACCTACCCTATTGGTTTTCTAATGATTGTTTGTAAATGTAGCAAAAATATTGCTTTCTGCATAGAATGGATAAATCAGTTGAAGAAGTGAATGGAACCAATTGCATGACTGATGACTATTTGTACATGTAGAATATCCCCTCTTGCATTCCAGTAGACACATTTCCTGGAAAGCAGAATGATACATGCAACAGCATACAGAGATCCTTCTTTGTGGGTGATGCCAAAGCCCCCTCTGGCTGTCATTACAAGTGAACCAATAAATACAATGTATAATTACTTCTGTCACCGCAAATATCCATATTCTGAGATTTGTGAGAGATCTGTTGACAGTTTAAACCTGTCGAAATGTATCTGTTGGGGACTGGCCAGTATTTACTGGAGCATGCAGATTTTGGTTCTGGAGCACTAAAATCTGAACGCTATTTCCTGCATTGGCAAAGCCAACAGATCTTGCCTGTGTGAAGGCTGTTGGTTTAGCCAGTGTCTTTTAGTCGTGTTGTACAGCTGTGTATGTGTAGCATGGCTAACGGTGAAGTTGGAAAAAATGTGCGATGACATTATAGCGTTTTTTCTAACTTTACTTTTAGCCATGCTGCACTGCTATACTGCTGTACAACATGGCTAATAGACATGGACAAAGCCAACAGTCCTCACATAGGCAAAATCTATTGGCGTTATCAATGCCTGCTTCTTTTTATCTATGAATTCAATGGCAATGAACGTGATTTCCTGCAGTCCCCCTAGTGTGCTTTTATCGCCACCTCTCTCTCTGTCCATGTGCTTCTCTCCCGCCATCCACACTTTTGTTGCTCATTCACTGTGTGCTTCTGTAGTTCCTCTCTTTTGCCAATGTCATGTTCTCTTTCACTTGCTGCTTCTCCCCACCCACCTGTGTTGCTTCACAACGCAACTCTAGCAACCAGCTCATCCAGTATTTAGTTATTTTTAAAAAATGTGCTTTGACTTCCATTTTGGAACAGAGCTTTTGCGCTACTTTTAAAAAAAAATCTGATCCATCTTGGATCAGTAAATAAAAAGACAGAATAGTGCCCTTTGTGAGTGCACGCATGTGTGTTGAACCCATGTGCGTACCTACAGAATGATACAACAGTTGCCTCATTAGGTCTTTTTTAAGGTCAAGCTCTTTGAACTGTTGTAAGTATTGTGGGCTTTTAACCACGCCCACCTCATGCCCATCACTTTCACTCGTTCGTGGGCATGCCTTTTGAGAATCCCTTGATGTCACTGGTAACTGTGACAGCGTCCGCCTTGGGCCAGTTTTATTATTGTGTTGCAGAATGACCCTGTTATATGGATAATTGCATGACTGCATGATTGCCGATATACTTCAGCGTAGGTGAACTATTTTTTTCTTTTATCTCTCCCCTTCATGCTCCATGGCAGCCGTGGCCCTCACAGCGCTCACAGCGCCAACAGTGCAAATGGTGGGGTGGTGAAAGTGATATTCCATTGGAATTAGCATAACATATTTAAATTGGGATGCTAAATGGCAACATTTTCATTTTTGGCTGCAGATAGAGGAAGAAGATAAATGGAAGTGCTTTAGGTATGTGCAGGGCCACGGGAATAATGTGGCAGGAAATGACTAAATTATGAGGCAGGGTTGACCAATTTATGCAGGAAGAAAAGTCCAGTTATGAATTTACAACGCCAATAGCTCTAACTCAAGCAAATGCAAGACCTATTGTGTGGCAAATGCTTGTTTTAAACCTTGTTTGCAGTCGCAAAGCAGTTCAACATGAATAAAAACATTAACAGACAATAGTCTAAGTGCTTGGGATATACTCAGACGTGGGTCCCAGACTCTCTGTGCCACTGGATTCAAGCTAGCCTGGTTGATGAAGTGTGATACCTTGAAACCGGTCCCAGGATACTTGTTTCCGGTTCAGGGAGGACCTAGCCTGGCAGTTTGGGATGTACTGTTCCCATGGGGAACAGGGTCAAGTCTGATTTGCATATGGTTGGGTCCAAAATGGGGTGGCGTGGTGAGCAAAAGAATTGATGGATTAAACCCAGATCTGTGACTGCAGGTGAATGTTTTATTGGTTCCACATTCCATCTATTATTTGTGTTTGTTTGCTTTTGTTGTCTTAAGTCCGCAGGGTATGCCCAGATGTGGGTCCTGGGCTCTCTATGCCACTGGATTCAAGCTAGCCTGGCTGATGAAGGGTGATAACCTGAAACCAGTCCCATAATACTTGTTTCCGGTCCAGGGGCCAGGAAGGGCCTAGCCTTGCAGTTTGGGCTAGACTTTTCCCATGGGGAACAGGGTCAAGACTGATTTGCATATGGCTGGGTCCAAACTGGGGTGACGTGCTCAGCAAAAGGATTGATGGATTAAACCCAGATCTGTGACTGGGGGGTGAATGTTTGATTGGTTCCACAATCCTTCCATCATTTGTGTTTGTTTGCTGAAAATGTGGAAGGCACTATGCCTGCTAGGGACTAAACATATGGTTGCACTACATTAATTTGTACCATTCTATTTTCATGTGGTTATGTTCTGCAGGGGCTAAATATATGGTTATGTGACCTTGTTTCTTACAAATTATATTTTTACTGTGGTGTTTTCTGGGGGCTGTTCGGGCATTACGGTAAACATACTGCAATATTTGCTGCAGTTGATGGTCCCATAATTCTTTGCAGGGCATTCTTTTACTAAACACTTTTGCTTACAACAGCCTGTGGTGGTCCTAGGCAATGGGACCACCTTCAAAACGTTCACCACAACCTGCTCTTTCTGTTGAGATCATCTATGGCTCCCCATACTATGTTTGTGGGGACCCCAAAATAATAACCTCTCCCTCCATTTAGTGTATTTTTAATCTCTCTAATGAACTTTTGTTGTACAGTTGAGAGTAGTATGTGTTTCAAAGGCCTTGTTTATAATATCAATGTAGTAGGCCTGCTAATCTCTCCTTATTGCATTCGGGCCAATTTAACGCATCCGTATTTACATCCGTATTTGTCTGGGTGACCCTTCTAGTTTATTTCTCTTCTCTCGTTGTTCCTCTGTGGCTGTCCCACGGCATATTTAAATTTGGGATGCTAAATGCCAACATTTTTTGCCAACAGAGGACGAAGGTAAATGGATGTGCTTTAGTTATATGCAGGGCCACTGGAATTACGTAGCAGCAAATGACAAAATAATGAATCAGGGTTGACCAATTTATGCAGCAAGGAAAGTCCAGTTATGAATTTACAACGACAATAGCTATATCTCAACCTGTTCAACGTGGGTAAAAACATTTACACTGACAATAGGTCTCATAGACAAGATCTATTGGGTTTGCGAGTGCTTGTCAAGGAAGTTATTTACTCCAAAGGTTTTACGGCCTCTTGGCATGGAACTTTATTTATTCCTCTCCCGACAAATGAACTGTTGCTGGATCCTTTCTCCTACCGTCTCCAGACCGATGCATATCCCAAATACTACAAATCCTCCAGCTCAGTCCCTTCACCGGCCGAGGCCGCATCTTTCAGGCCCATCTGCTGGTCACACCCCTCTGTTTGGGTTACGCCCCTTTTGCCATGCTCTTGTTTCATCTGACGTCCGCCTTCGACTATACGCCCCGCCCACGCCCCTTGGTCACGCCCATGCCCTCCCGGGCAGTTCATTCTTACTTTACTTCTTTCCCTCCTTAGCCCCACCCCCTTCCCACAGCCACCCTCCCTCTCTTCCCGCCCCCTGTTTCCTGGTTCCCTCCTAGCGCTCCCCGTACCTCCCTGTGCGCCCGGCCGGGATCAGTGAGTCAGAGTCCGTCCCAGAGTTCCCAGTCCCCGGAGTACCCCCGGTCCCACTGACTGCCCGGCCCCGCGCACGAGACTCGCCATGGCGGAGCAGGAGAGCTTGGAGTTCGGCAAAGCGGACTTTGTGCTGATGGACGCGGTCACCATGCCCGAGTTCATGGCAAACCTGCGGCTCAGGTACGGGGGTTGCGGGGCAGGTTCAGCTCCGGCTGAACAGGTCTTATTAGACCATATGCGCCTGATAGGGACAAGATTACGATAGCCATGAGATGTATAATGCGCTTCGGCAGCTCGCAGAGGGTAGGAGGCGCTATACAAAGGCAATTACAGTTTATCGGAGATGGGATCTCTGTGAGCTACTGGTACAGGCAGTATAGGCTCTACCTGGTGTGAGAGATGGGTCTCTGATACACAGCACAGGACGTACCTGACGCCAGCGGGTACATGGACCCTGGTATACACCTGACCAGGTGACCGGGGGAGGGAGGGGACGCGAAAGTACATAGTTCCAGAGTTTAACTGATAGAAGAGCAGAGGCAGTGAGTTTCGCAGTTAAGGACATGGGTAGAGCTGTCACCTTACCAACTTCCATGTGTGCGTAGCGCTGGGGTGTTTTCCCGTTGGGATTTGTAGTCCCCATTTAACCCATTATACAACTAAAGACTATTATGTCCAAGAATGCGAAAACCCACCATGGACTGGGTGCATTGGACCTGCAAGGCACAGGCTTTGGTGCCGCCGCCTTCGTAGGCTTCAGATGCCGGATAGACAGTCTACATGGCCTGAGCATGAATCAATGGAGTGTGGGGGTCAAATGTATTGAACAAAGTATCAGGAAGAAGTGCAAGATGTCAGGCTGACACAAAAACATGTAATCTATATAGGGCAGTGTTTCCCAACCTTATGACTTCCAAGGACCCCCACTGAATCACTACTGGAAGCCGGGGACCCCAAAGAAATTTGTGCGATTTAAATTTCAAACATTAAAACAGTGATTCGCAAAAAATACACAAACAAGTACACGCCAAACAAATACTCAAATTAGTAAAGATAGCATTCTTTTATATTGGAAAAAATGGCAAAAATTGGAAAACTTTAATGGGACGATTGGTGCTGCATTTCGGCGACTAACTTTTCAATGTTTGGTTTTATTTAGGAAAGCTGAATCCTTCAAGTCAGATTCTACATTTCCCAAGCAATTTTTTCTTTTCTTTTTTAGATACATAAACTTTTTAATTTAATGTGTGGTGGGCAAAGGAAGTAAAACCATAAAGGCCTCTCATCTCTCCATAGCCTCTATGTCACATGTATTTAATTTGATTTATAGCACCTCCCATACCAGTGAAGGGTGACAAAACACTTTACAGGGGACAACAGGTGTAGGATTCACCTCATCCATACTGTTAGGCATTTTCTAAGAGTGCTTGGTTTGGAAAAACACAAACTCAGGATTCAGAACATAACACAGTGGCTAGCCTTGACTTTAATAATAGCGAACTCCTTTGCAAGCAAACCTTTTTTATCAGTAAGGAAAGAATTGGAAAAATATATAATTTTCTAATTTGTTCCATGTAGTTCTTTGGCAGTTCATAACTCACTGTGCTAGATTATGATTGTGACTTATGAACTGCACAATAACAAAAGAATCTATGTGACAAAAGCGGTAACCCACTGTGCGATGCACATAAAATGTGGTTCTCTTTGCATGATACACGTTCTTTGCATCTGGCATATTAACCATCTGCACTACCTCCAATGAGTCAAAACTGCCACTTACTAGACAAACTCCCATCTCTCCAGCAGGTACATTAATCACCAGAGTTATCTTAACACTTATTTTAGTCGGAAAGCTTACCCTGAACTTTGCAGTGCATTTAAAGCTGCCACACAAATGAATAAACAGATAAAAAAGCACACACATTTTTGTAGAGGGTCCAGGTGGAGAAGTGCCTTCTTGGCGGTCCAGGCCTGCGGACCCCCTGGAAATGTGTCACAGACCCCTGGGGGTCCGTGGACCACAGGTTGGGAAATGCTGATGTAGGTTACAGATGGGTTTGCTTGTCCAAGCCTTGTATATCCATGACATTTCCCTAGTAAGGGTAGATACATATAGGGACATGGGATCTGCCTATGTTACCTGCAGTGACAAGTTGCCTAATATCCTAGGTACAAGGGGCACTGGCCTTGACTGGCATGGGGAGAGGTCATAGACACCTATATGGGCCAGCTAAAAAGGGAATCTGTTGCCAGTTGAGGATTAGCGAATCTGGCATATCCCATGTACACATTCCTCCTTCTCCATCACATCCTGACCCATTGAAGGCCTTGCTCTACACAGCACCTCATGTTTGGTATGCTCTGCTACACTAAACAGGACTATACTTTCTTAACCATGCCATCAACTGGCCAAGTTAAGCCAGGGATGGAGCAGCAGGTGAAATGAAAGCTAGGAAATCCTCTGCTCGAGGAAGTGGAGGGACACTTACAGTACAGGGGTTTCCCACTTATGACCAAGTGTTTAAGGCCCATGAGAGCAGATGTGGCCCAGTGGCTAGAGCTGCCGCCTTCCCAACCTGGGAGCACAGGTTTGAATCCCGGACTCAGTGATTAACTCAAGATTATGTAAATCTGGAAATATTACTGAATCTCCCTGTGCCTAAAAAAGGTGAAATGTGTTTGTGTAATCCTCACTTGATGTAAATGATCACAATCATCTCCCAACCCCTAATGTAATGTATAGCACTGCTTGTTTTTCACAGCTAGATTTGCACTATGTAGCCATCAATATGTATATATATTGGGGGACATTGAGTGCAGCACCCAGGGAAACATTCGGATTGGGTGTTGACAGACAGGTAAATTCTCTTAAAGTTAACAAGGCACCTCATCTGACTTAGGTCTGTAAATAAAAAAAATGTTGTAGGGCGAAAGCACCTATTTTTTATTTTTTTTGTTAAAAAGGACAGGTTTTATAGGTGTGGCCTTTTCACCCAGGAGTTTTGCTTCAAATCTGACACACGAGGTTGGGCCTCTTGGCGCTGTGGCTGGTTACAAGTGCAAATCCCAGTAGGTCGATACAATGAGTGTCTTGAAATAGGTAGCAGTAAGCATCTGTTATACAGTGCTAAGATGCTTCAAGGGGTGAATGTGCACTTAACAAATACATGGGATGGTCAGTCTTAAATGATGCTCAAACAGACAGACATCTGCTTCTTTAGTTGGTGCTAATCAGTTTCTTTTGGTGGCACAGCTTGCCTCTTGCACTCTACTGTCTTATGTCTATAGCACGGTCAGTTACTTCTTCCACTCAGCTGCCTGAAACCCATCCTCGGGTCTGCTCTGTCAATGGGTTGAGAAATGAAAACTCCACAACACACCGGATTGCTTACAGAAGTTAAGCTCCTCACCCTTCTAGCTGTGGAGTGTAGGTTTCGTTGCTTTACCAGGATGAGAATTGGGACCCGCAGGTGACACTATATGTCCGACGCAACCCAGTGAATCACCCTGCTGGCGGTGATGTGTGACTCTAGTTATCAGGCCTGTGTGGAATACACCCGAGCTCCAAGAAGGAAGCTAACTTAGCCTGACACCCACTGAACAAGTGTTGTGTCCAAGAGCTACTGAAATGTACTCTGCTGTCACTTTACACTGCACTACTAGAAGCCTGAGGTCTCGAGGGCAGCATGGAAACCAGGAGGTCAGCTGAGGAGCAGAAGGGGGAACCTGCAGTCCAAATGAAGGCCGTAGGATTGGATTCTCATGTGAAGGAACTGTGCCCCTGTGTGTAGGGCAAGCAGTGGGCCCTGTGAGACTAAGGAGAGAGGATCGGAGAAACATACAGGTCGTCATTAGACGTCCACTGGTAATGTCATTGAAGTAAAGGTGTTATTACTTGGCCTGAGAGTTACATTGCTACTGTTCACGCATGCGCGTTGTTGCACCAGTGATGTCACGGATAATATCCAGCTGTGCTTGGAACGGTTGATAGTATGCACACACTAGTGTTTTTGCATTGCTCGCTTTCAGGTATAGGCGCCCCAGTGCTGATATTTGCACATCAGCGTCACTGCAGTTGTCATGATCTGTAGGTATGGGCTTTGCACCAGTAATATAATTAAAACGCTTTGTACGGTATTATGTTCACACGAAGGCCTGCACATTGAGTAATAACCCTTGAGCCTCTATTGTACTTGTGGTGTCTAGGTATGTGTGATTTACTGGTATGTTGATGAAAGACACTATGGCCAAATACATTCTTGTGCATGGCTCTACGTAATATCTTCAGCGTTGATATAACACATGAACCAGTTGAAGATTTCATTAAAAAAAGGTGCTGGGTGCATGGTGCGGGCGCTCAAAGCCCATGGGCCTCACTAGGTTTGCCCCAAAAGTGAGTTAGAGTCCTTTAGGTCAAACCTATTGTTATAACGTACATTTGAAGCCAGAGAAAGTCATAAGTAGGTGAAGGCCTTTGGTAATGCATGCTGCCCGCCAGCCCTACTGTCCCTACTTTCACATTTCACTGCAGCATGCATCCTGACAACGCCACAACTGTGGCACTGTACAACTACAACACTAAAAGTCTTGTGTGATACAATTACAGCTCTGCTAAATCTCTTCAACCGTCCTGTAACACAATGCACCAATGCTGCAACATTACCACTGAACGCCTGGTGCACCCAGTGCTTAATTTGTAAATAACAACGTGCCAGTACCCAAAGCCCTCCTCTTACACACGCGGCTGCTGCAATTAAATGTGGTAAAACGGAATAAGGAGGCAGCGTAATCCTGAAGCCATTTCTCCCTGCCCCTTCAGTTCACTCTTGCAGCTTTCTCGCATTGTGACGCCTTTTCATTTTTCTCTTCCTCGGTCTTTCCCATATGTGTCTTTTGCTCACAGTTAATGCTTGAGGCAGAAAAATAAGTGCTGACCCTAAAAAATAAGTGCACGTGCCCCGCACCGGAAACAACAAGCACAAATTAAGCACTGGGTGCACCAGTATATATCTTCAACTGCTCGAGTGCAGCACTGCAGCTCTGTAACTGCACTAGGGCAGCTCAATAACTGACTTGAATGGCATTGCACCTGTATAATTGCTATACTGCGGCTGTGCAACCCGATACATGCATAACTTTTCAACCGCACAACTTGAAAGTTACAGAAAAATTTCACTACAGCTTTAGTAGTCAACAGTTGCACATTTGAATCAACCCTACAGCTTTACTGCAGCACCTTAACAAGAACACTACAGCTTTACAACTGCACAACTAAACACATTTCACTGGTACCCCCCTACATCTACAACAGATGACTAACTCAACTACACCTCTGCAACCCCATCACAACTAAAGTGGCAGCCTTAAACCACAGCATTACAAAGAAAACTACCCTGCAACACTGTCACATACAAGTACAGTAATTACACATACAAACTGCACCATGTCAGAGCTGCAGATCATTCCATCTATCTTACACTGTAACTACAACAACTCCATTACTGCAAATACAGCACCAAGACTCCAACAGTGTGTATCCTGATTTCCAGTGAGCGAATTCCATGTGTTTCTTAGTTCTCCAACCTGGACATGTGAACCCACACGTGAGCCCAATACCTTAAATGTCCAAACCTATTGCCTTTGTTAGTGTGTATTTTAAATTATGTCTTCAGTCTATAACAAGGGGTATCTTTGCAGCCTAATGACTATTATCAGAAAACAGAATTAATCTACCTGTACATGATGGACAGTATACATTGTGCTGTGTGTATACTTTTAGGATACACTCTGTATCACTTATTGCATACGGTTATTTTAGTTGATTTTACCATTTTGTGTTCGGGATGTCTCTTATGATGCATTATTAATATGTAGTTTGACTAACAGGCTAAATAGAAACTGAACTGTTTGCCCCAAGGCCCGTGAGTCAGGAAACATATGGCTGTGCATGGGCGGGAGCTGAGCCTCTGCATGCCAGTCTCCTGCGGGGCACCATGCCAGGTCTCACCCACTGACGCACTTTGAGCCTGTGTGTGTGCTAAGGTACCAGCCCACAGAGCACCATGTGTGCCATGGAGCGTTGTGCACTTCCTCTTTGACCAACATTCAAGGTGCCAACGTGTAAGTGCCATCTTTGATCCACGGAAAACAGAAAGGGACTCTAAGAAAGCCCCTTTGCACATACTTATAATTAAAATCTGGACAGTCAACGCAAACTACTCTGTAGCTGCTATGCAACGACGCTATGTCTCGTCGGGCGCACCTTGTGACCTTTGAACTTAAAGCTGCAGTCATGCACAGTATACTGCATGGAAAGGCCTATACTACATCTACAAGGTGCTACTTTTACTTGGACCATTTCCTCATGTTTCCTATGGGTTAACACCCACGTGTCTGGATGGAACTCTCGTGTGGAAGTTGTGTAGTGTTTTCCCTGTTGAAAGCCCTGTCCTTTTAAATCCAAGCCTATTACCAGTTAGCTTAGCCTGCCTTAAAAAGAAGTACGTTTTGTTGTTTTGTTTTTTAAACTGGGTATTGAGCTGTTAACATTTAATGCAAGGTGTGTGCTCTGTGGTATTTTGAAGTTGCATGTTTATTGTAGGCCTGTTTATGAAATTAAGTCCATGCTGCGACCAGTTGAGATGTAGCTCCTCGAAGACCCTTCTCCAAGTGGTTGTGCATCCCCTGTACTTTGGATGTCTGCGACCACTGGCACTACTGGAAAGGTGCAAGGGGTACATTGGTGCCACAGGTACAGAAATACGAGGCTTTGTCTTCTGCAGTATAATGTGTTGCTGTGAAGTGCATGGCATTGCTGGATGCTGTGCCAGCCTCTTCATGGCAGCTTTTGGTTTTCCAGTATATTTCAGCCATTTGTCCCCTTTTCATAGTGCTCGCAGCTTCCAAGCCAGAAAGGTGGACTGGACACAGGGCCCTTATTAGGTGCAACCAATCTTGATGTTTTTGCAAACCCTTTGTTTCAACCTTGATATATTTCCTAAGTATGTTGCCAGCTTTTTTTGTAACTCGCCCGCCACAACTGTGTTTTTTTTTGTCACTATGCTGTGTGTTTATTACCTAACTCTTTGGCACGCCATTATTTCCACTTTGGAAGGATGAGAGGCTAACTTAGCCTTGCATAAATTTGATAGCGTGACATGCAGGATTTTGCAGTGGGCAGTGAACCCACGAGCTAGCGTGTCCGTAGAAACCAATTATTCACCAAAGTTGTGCTAGAACAGGCTTATGTTATTGCTCTTGTGATGTCCTTGATGCCTAGGCCCCGACTTTAGATTTGACACCGGTTTTAAGTGTTTAGCTGAGTATTTGGGCAAATGCACGTTTTTTAGGGGCACACCTAATTTTCTTGAACTCTATGGGCAGTGGTGTCGAAAGAATTTTTGTGGACGTCGGAATCAGGTTGGTAGTCTCCCATTTGTGATAAAGAAATGCCAGCCAGCCCTCAAAGTACTTCAGTATTTAGCTTGTCGAACTAAACCACTGCCAGCCCTAGCCCACCTCCTAATGTGTAAGATACACAATTGCTTGGGATTGAAATGTTAATATATTCTCCAAAAAGTATCTTGTGTCCGATGAAAAACGCGACAGGTGGTAGGATCGTCAGATGGTTAAAGTGTGTTCTTTTCATGCATTCCTCTAAATTTATGTTGTCTGAACTGTGCCCGACATGGCTGTCCTGTCACAGCAATATAAAAAAAATGGCACTCCACATACTGTGGCATGGAAAACCAGCAAATGAAGCACTTAAACTAATTTCTCGCTCAACCGCATCCCAATCCCCCAACCCCAACAGATATAGCAATATATAACTCCCAAAAAGGGTGCACATGCCATACTACGAACATAACCCGTGACTGTTATTTTCCATACATCGCTCCCTATACGTGCCCTGCTGACATATGACAACAACGCACACAGCCACAAGGAGCTCTTCAGCATCGTGAAGGAGCTCTCCAACCCCGGCTCCAACGTCAATGACATCCCACCATCACAAGACCTCTGCGACTCCCTAGCCACCTTCTTCCACCGCAAGATCATACACATCCATGACAGCTTCAGTACTCAGACCCCCCGTTAATCACCGAACCACAGACTCACCAGCCTCCTGCTCTCCTGGACCCACGTCAATGACAACAACACCCTCGATATCATAAATACCATCCACTCCGGCTTGCCATCTGACCCCTGCCCTCACCACATCTTCAACAAAGCAAGCTCAGTCATTGCACCCCAACTCCAGGAGATCATCAACAATTCCTTCGAGTCCGCCACCTTCCCAGAGAGCTGGAAACATGCTGAGATCAATGCCCTCCATAAGAAACCTAAGGCGTGGACCCCTAGGACCTCAAGAACTTCAGACCCATCTCCCTGCTCCCCTTCCTGGCAAAAGTCATAGAGAAAATTGTCAACAAACAACTGACCTGTTTCCTCGAGGAGAACAACACTCTGGACCCATCCCAATCCGGACTCCGCAACAACCAGAGCACCAAAACTGCCTTCATCTCTGCCACTGACGACATCAGAATCATACTAGACAACGGCAAAACCGCGGCCCTCATCCTCCTGGACCTCTCAGCCGTGTTCTACACCATCTGCCACCACACCCTACGCACACGCCTCAGTGACGCAGGAATCCGTGACAGAGCCCTAGACTGGATCTCCTCCTTTCTCACTAGCAGAACTTAGAGACTCTGCCTCCCTCCATTCCACTCTGAAGCCACCAAAATCATCTGCAGCGTACCCCAGGGTTCATCCCTCAGCCCGACCCTCTTCAACGTCTACATGGCTTCGCTCGCTAACATCGCCCGATCTCACAACCTCAACATCATCTCATATCACAATGAGACCCTGATCCTCTCCCTCACCAAAGACACTGCCAAGACCAACCTCCACGAAGGAATGAAGGCCATCGCCGAATGGATGAAGAACAGCTGCCTGAAACTGAATTCCTACAAGACTGAGGTCCTCTTCCTCGGCTCCACCCCCTCCGCATGGGATGACCCCTGGTGGTCTGCCACACTGACACCGACATCCACCGACCACGCACGCAACCTGGGATTCATCCCGGACTCTTCACTATCTATGACACAGCAAGTCAACACCATCTCCTCCTCCTGCTTCAACACCCTCTGCATGCTTCGGAAGATCTACAAATGGATCCCCACTGAAACCAGAAGAACAGTCACCCAAGCCAGCGTAAGCAGCAAACTGGACTACGGCAATGTCCTCTACGCAGGAACCACAGGCAATCTCCAGAAAAGACTGCAACGCATCCAGAACGCATCCACACGCCTCATCCTGAACATCTCCCGCCACTGCCACTTCACAGCCCACCTAAGAGACCTGCATTGGCTCACCATCAACAAGAGAATCACCTTCAAAATTCTCACCCATGCTCACAAGACACTGCACAACACCGGACCAGAATACTTCAGCAGACGGCTCTCCTTCTACACCCCGACCCGACAGCTTCACTCCTCCGACCTTGCCCTCGCCACCGTCCCACGCATCCGCTGAACAACCACTGTCAGCAGATCATTCTCGCACCTCACCGCCAAGATTTGGAACACTACTCCCACCTTCCCACCCACCTGCGTCCGACCAAGGACCTCCTTACCTTCAGGAGACATCTCAAGAGTTGGCTGTTCGAGCAGTAGCAACCCCCCAGCGCCTTGAGACCCCCACAGGTGAGTGTAGTGTGCTTTACAAATTGCCTGATTGATGTAACTGCATGCATATAACATACACTCTGTTTCATCATGTATGACTTTCCAGAACCTTTTCAGCCTGTCAATACGTTTATGACCGTCCCAAGGGCAGTAGATGAAAAAGTCCTATGTTTGTGCCTGGGGTCCTGGGGTTTGTGTACTGACAGACAGCCATGTTGGTAAGGACTATTTCAGGCAAAACTGTGGTGGCCAGATTAGTTTCGCGTCGTTCTAGCCCTCTCATCATTTCCTCCGCGTTGGAGTCGCCGCCGGAATGTACGGCTTGCTGTGCCTCCCTCTCACCTCTGTCTAACACTTTCCCTCCCTTCCTCCGTTATAATCAGAGCCACGCGATGCTGGCAGCCGCTCCCGCCATGTGTGCAGTGCGTCGAGCGCCGAAAACACTGAAATGAAGCGCCTTGGGGTGACTTCAGGGTGTGAGCATGGCAGACAGTGGGCCTGTGTGAAAGGCACGAGTTGGACTCTCCCCTCCCCCCCATTAATAAGTCCGCAACTTTTCCTTCAGACTTTCTATTTGTCCAGACGGCAGTACTAGATTTCATTGGTTATTTTTATTGGTTTTCCTGGCTCGGGATTCAGTGTGGTTGAATCTCATCTCTTTGGTACAGCCAGACCGCTGGCATGCTCGGAGTTGTTCCACAGGAGCAGGTGCGGGAACTAGGGGCACCTGGCACACCGACCCTGAAAATATCCTTTGACTGTTATTATTAGTTTATTCCTTTGCATTTTGAAATCAGGAAAACAGGTACCCAGTTCCACCACTTTTTTAATCTGGTAGGGATGTTACCGGTACTTCTCAGCAGTGCTCTAGTGCTTTTAGAGGGAGAGTACCTGTACTTGTATGTTTCCATTTCACATACTTGCTTGGGGTACCCAATGTCATGCCAGAGCTAGCAGCAGCTGTCCCTCATTAGCGTCCATGCCCTACTTTGAAAATTGTCCTGTTAGAGAGAATCTGCTTGATAACCGATTGTAGCTGTGAGCAACGCTGGTTGCTTCACTTTGAGGTTGTGGAGAGTTCAGGCTGCAGGTTTGACGGGGAAGACTATACGTTGACTGTGATCAAATGTATTTATACAAAAAGTTACCAGGCCTCAAGGCTGTACCACCCTGAGCGCTCTCTGAGTGTAACCACATCAAGTATGACAACATTTGAATTTGCGTCTCCTAATTTCTTCTTAGGGTTAGGAACTGCTTGTAATGTGCCATAATAAGAGTTTTTTTTAATTTATTTTAGCGGCCTTCCTGGCTCTTTTAATTTCCCTTACTTATGCTATTTGAGTATTTTTCTATCGTTCCACATATGTTTGTCATCTTGCATCCCTCTCCATGTGATTGGCTGTCCAAACAGCTGTACCATTTGCAGTTGTTACTTTGGGGGCAGTATATTTTGTCATGTGCGGACAGCATGGGTGTGAGAATATGCCTATGTAGTATGTTTGGCATCTAGCCTTGCAAGGGGTAAAGCCTCAAAGAATAGTTGGAAGGGAAATTGAGTTGGGTACATCATTTTAATTTCAGCGTTCAGGATACGGTGTACCATGAGCAGTTCAAATCAATCTATTTATTCACTGTTCCCAAGTTGCTGCATCTCACGGCTAGTCCTCAGTCACAGGCTATTGTGTAAAGTGTGGCTTTCTAGAGTTCCATCAAAAAAAGATAATTAATCTGCAGTCTTAGAGGAGTACTGATGATGTTTCAGGTTGTGGGACCCTGTACTACTAGGAGCCTGCTGGTCTGCTTCATGTCTTGTCATTTGAATTTCATTTGGAAGTTGGCCTATGTTAAACCTCAGTTCCAGATTTTGGGGCAAGTGCAGAGTACTAGGCAGGATCAATGTTTTGTGAAGCTGTTTTGCCCTATTGTCCTGGCTGCTGTTGATTATAAAAGTCAGCCAAGGCTCTGTTACTGCCCTTGACATTCCAGCAGTAGCTGTGATCAAGCTGCCAAGGGTTACTTTTGGGAGCTGGTGTGGTTTGGGCTCAAATACAAATGTAGAACAATAGTTATTATAATTAATAAAGAGAGATATCCAGCCAGACTTATTACTGTGGAATGCAATGCATGTATAATATGATAGCTGTTGAAAGATAGTGCAATCAGCACTGTTTGTGAAAATCCGAAGTGTCTAGCAGTTGTTACCCCATAGAGAAACATGTCTTGATGTTTCTCTGTGGGACCAAATATAAGTCAGTGCAAGTCATTGAGGCTGGTATTCTAAACACCTTTGAAGGTCTTGGGTCTTCACGGTTAATTCTGTGTTTCTTCCCAGGTTCCACTCAGTGAAAGGATACATATTGCTCCAAGGTCCTGGACCACTCTAAAAGAAGTCGAGCCCTCGATTAGCTTACAGTTTACTGGGAGTGATATAAAGGGTGGTGGGACTGGGCCTTTTTTACAGTGATTGAAGGACTATGTTTTTAAAGGACACATAGATGTCCAGAACCTTCGTCAGCTGACGGTCACCTAGATGGACTTGGGGCGCGAATACTTAAATACTGGCTAATAGATTGTGCTTTTTTTTTCTAGTGTCCCGGGGGTTTTGGATCTTCATTTGACAGTACTGTGAAATGCTTTGTCGTAGTCAAAATAGTTTACTTCCCTAGGGATTCACACAGGCCCTTTATTTAACCAATATTTGGGGTTGAAACATTGATGTATTTACTTTATTATCTAAACATTCATTGTAAATAATTTTGGACCGTGCACAAACATTGGTTTCTGCTCTCACGAAAATTGTAGCCACTACTGTTTGTTACATTTTATTGCGGTGCATATTTATATCTTCTCACTAGTCACTTGCACTAAGCAATCACATAGAGCCACCTACCTGTATTGTTTCTCTATGTCCCGTACTGAGCACAAATCAATCTACGATTTTTTGGTTAACATTTGGGGTTTAGCACATCTTGGCTTCCCACATAAGGGATTCGGTTTTCTTTCTGAGTAAACCAGAGAGAACCACTTTTATTGTTTTCTATTGAATCTATTCCTGGCTTTGACGGGGAACCAGTGGACTGCTTTTAAGAAGGGTGTTTATGTGATTGCATTTGTTCCAGTTCAGGGTCAAATTCGATTCCTTACTCCACTGTTGCTTAATTTATTTTTGAAGTGCGTAAGTGAGCCTGTGTAGATCACATTGGAACTGTCCAATCAGCGACAAGCTTTGGGGAGCAGGGATAGTTCAATGTTGGTCTCATTGACCTCTTTGTTTACTTCAGGTTTGAATAAAGGGTAGAACAAAGATTATTCCTGTTTATGAGATCCTTTGTGTTTGAAAAGTACTATGATCATGGGCCACCCAATAATATTGTTCCATCCTTCGGACTCCAGCAACAGAAGGAGCATATTCTTAGTGAGTGCCTTTTGAATGTTAATGACTGCCTGCCTTGCCCAGGACCCCTATCCACTTTTTATAGGGCCTATTCACTACTGCTATTTTTGAGTATGTAAAGTAGTACTGGTTTACATGCTCCGAAGTGCAATTCCCAAATCTCCAACCAGAGATCTGTGTTTCTCCTGTCTTTTTATGTGTGGAGCTCTATGCCCCATTTCCAGAGACCTCTGGACATGTAAGTATAGTGTTTAGTAGTAAACGTGGGAGGGATAAGGGGTAGTGGAGGAAAATGGGGAATACGTACTATAAAATGGATGGGCTCAAGGGAAATTCAGAAAATACACATTTAAATCCACAGCAGTAGTAATACTGATAAAACAGGCTTATATATATTGTAGCCCAGCCTTGGAGTAAGTCAAACACACACATGGCTGACCACTGGTACTGCAATGACCCCCATGGAAATCAATGGAGGTAGTAAATAACACTAACGTTGAGGTAAACTTACAACATTAATTACATTGAATAACATTCTAAATAAAACTTTATTAAAATTGTTTTTATTTTTTATCATCAAATGTTGCCTTAACCCCATGGGTGCCCTGGACGTAACCATTACGTCCTGCACCTGGCCCTTGGGAGAAGCGCTAGGCCTCCCACCCCCTTCCCCTGGGGAGGCGGTGGAAGGGGAATTGCTTCCCCTTCCACCCCTGCCCCCGTGGCGTCTGATGATGTCAGCGCGCAATTGCACGCTGACCTCATCAGAGGTCGCCCCCATCATTTCTCTTCCGATTGGGGGTACGGGCGGGCAGAGAGACATCAAAGGAAAGGCAATGCATTTCCTTTCCTTTGATGTCTTTCTCGCATTTCTGCAGCCCGATTGCATATCAATCGGGCTGCAGAAATGCCCACTAGACACCAGGGAGTTGGTTTACCTTAGGTAAACAAAGAAGGGGAGCAGCCCCTTGGGCAAGGGGCGTTCCCGAAGGGGGGCATTTTATTTTATATTGGGAGCAGATTGGCCTATGTTAATTAGGCCCATTTGCCCCCAAGAGGGGCAGAAACCTCTAGGCACCAGGGATCTTCTTTTTTTTTTTTATGGGGAGGGAGCGACCCCTTAGCCAAGGGTCGCTCCCCTGGGGGGGCGGGGGGGGGGGATTTATTTTAGGCCATTTCCGCCCCTGTGGGGGCAGATTGGCCTATGTTTATTAGGCCAATCTGCCCCAAAGGGGGGCAGAAACCACTAGACACCAGGGATTTTTGTTTACACGACAATTCAACACAAGGGTCACTCCCCTGGGGTCAAATTTATTTTAGGCCATTTCTGTTAGCCTATTTTAATTAGGCCGATCTGCCCCTACGGGGGGGGCAGAAACCACTTGGCACCAGGGATTTTTTTTTTTTTTTTTACAGATGGGGAGCGACCTCTAGGCAAGGGACACTCCCCTGGGGGGCAAATTTATTTTAGGCCATTTCTGCCCCCTTCAGAGGCAGATAGGCCTATTTTAATTAGGCCGACCTGCCACAAAGGGGGGCAGAATCACTTAGGCACCAGGGATTGGTGTGTATGTATTTTGTTTGGGGGAGCAGCCCCTTGGGAAAAATTTGCTGCCCATGGGGGCACATTACTGTTGGCCAGTTCTGCTCCCCTTGGAGGCAGATCCAACTATTTTTGTAAGCCCCATCTGCCCCCAAGGGGGGCAGAAAGCCAACCAGACACCAGGGAAGAATCTTTTTTTTAAAAAGAAGGTGGGGTATTGCTATACCCCACCCCAAATAAATGTGGACAAAGTTGTTCTGCCCACTGGTGGGAAGGTGGGGCAATTACCCCCGATCCACTACCCAGGGGGCAGAAAGCCTACTAGATGCCAGGGAATTAAAAAAAGAAAAAAATAGTGGGGTGGTGGCTACCAACCAGTATGGGCATGGTTATGCACCCACCCCAACTGAAGGGGGTAACGGTCTTTCAGCTCTCCCCCGCGCACTAAAAGGTCTTATCCCAAAGGCAAGCACTTTTGATTATTTGGGGTTTTGGTTTTACATTTGGACCGTGAGAGCTTGTCTAACTCTCAAAATCATCCTACTTGGAATGGTGAGGGCTACATTTTTTGGACTTTGGGATGCTGCCATGTAGAAAAATCTATGAGACCTAGATACATCTGATAACTAAACATCTGGGTGAGTCCAGGGTGATGTACTTCACATGCACCCTGCACCATTTTCTTACCCACAATGCCCTGCAAACCTCTGACTTTGCTTGAAATCACACATTTTTCCTACATTTTTGTGATGGAACCTTCCGGAATTTGCAGGAATCCACAAAATTCCTACCACCCAGCATTGTCGCATTTATACCAATAACAATTCTGCCCCACTTGTCAGCCTAAAAATGTGTTTTTTTTTCAAACTGCCCTTTTGGACCCGCTTTGGTCCCCTCTCAATTTCAACATGTCTTGGGCTCTTCCCTGTCACCGGCACTTGACCCACCTACACAAGTGAGGTATCATTTTTATCAGGAGAATGAGGGGAACGTTAGGTAGTAGGAAATTTGTGCCGGTGCAGTCATCCCACACAGAAATGTGTGGGAAAATAAGATTCTTTTTTTAGCTAAATTTAAGGTTTGCTAAGGATTCTGGGTAAGAAAACACTGGGGGATCCATGCAAGTCACATCACTCTGGACTCCCTCGGGTACCTAGTTTTCAGAAATGTCTGGGTTTGATAAGTTTCCCTAGATGGCTGATGAGCCCAGGACCAAAAACACAGGCCCCCCCCCTTGGCAAAAACAGATAGTTTTGTAATTGATAATTTGATGTGTCCACATAGTGTTTTGAAGCATTTCCTGTCGCGGGCACTAGGCCTACACACACAAGTGAGGTACCATTTTTATTGGGAGATGTGGGGGAATGCTGGGTAGAAGGACGTTTGTGGCTCCCCTCAGATTCCAGAACTTGGAGCATCGAAATGTGAGGAAAAAGTGTTTTGTTTTTTTTGGGGCCAAATTTTGAGGTTTGAAAAGGATTCTGGGTAACAGAACCCGGTGAGAGCGCCACAAGTTACCCCATCCATCCTGGGTTCCACTAGGTGTCTAGTTATCAGAAATGTCCAGGTTTGCTTGGTTTTCCTAGGTGCTGGATGAGACAGAGGCCAAAATCCACACCTAGGCACGTTCCAAAAAACACATCCGTTGTCAGTGTAAAAATTTGATGTGTCCATGTTGCATTTTATGGCGTTTTCTGTCGCGGGCACTAGGCCTACCCACACAAGTGTGGTACCATTTTTCTCTGGAGGCTTGTGGGAATACTGAGTGGAAGGACATTTGTGGCTCCTCTCAGATTCCAAAACTTTCTATCACCAAAATGTGAGGAAAACGTGTTTTTTTCCTCCCAATTTTGAGGTTTGCAAAGGATTCTGGGTAACAGAACCTGGTGAGAGCCCCACAAGTCACCTCATTCTGAATTCTCCTAGGTATCTAGATTTAAAAAATGTATAGGTTTTCTAGGTTTCCCTATGCGCTGGCTGAGCTAGAGGCCACAATCCACAGCTAGACACTTTAAAAAAAAAAAAAAAAAAAGATTATAATGTAAAAATGTGATGTGTCCATGTTGCATTTCCTGTTGCTGGGCATTAGGCCTACCCACACAAGTGAGGTACAGTTTTTATTGGGAGACTTAGAGGAACACAGAATAGAAGAACAAGTATTATTGTCCCTTGTCTTTCTCTACGTTTTTCCTTCCAAATGTAAGAGTGTGTGTAAAAAAGACGTCTATTTGAGAAATGCCCTGTAATTCACGTGCTAGTATGGGGACCCCCAGAATTCAGAGATGTGAAAATAACCACTGCTTCTCAACACCTTATCTTGTGCCCATTTGGAAATACAAAGATTTCCTTGATACCTCTTTTTCACTCTTTATATGTCACCAAATGATTTGCTGTATACACAGTATACAATGAAAACCGATTGCAAGGGGCAGCTCCTTTATTGGCTCTCGGTACCTAGGGTTCTTGATAAACCTACAAACCCTATATATCCCTACAACCAGGAGAGACCAGCAGACCTAATGGTATATTGTTTTTAAAAATCTGCCATAGCTGGAAAAAGTTATAGAAAAAATCGTGGACAGAAATGGCTCTTTTTTTTTTTTTTTACCTCAATTTCATTTTTATTTTTATTTTAGCTGTTACTTTCTGTAGGAAATCCTAGAAGGATCTACACAAATGACCCCTTGCTGAATTCAGAATTGTGTCTACTTTTCAGAAATGTTTAGCTGTCTGGGATCCAGCATTGGTTTCACACTCATTTCTGTCACCAACTGGAAGGAGGCTGTAAGCACAAAAATAGTAAAAATGGGGTATGTCCCAGTAAAAAGGCAAAATTGTGTTAAAAAATGTGGTTTTCTGATTCAAGTCTGCCTGTTCCTGAAAGCTGAGAAGATGGTGATTTTAGTACTGCAAACCCTTTGTTGGTGCCATTTTCAGGGGAAAAAACACAAGCTTTCTTCTGCATCCCTTTTTTTCCATTTAAAAAAAATATGAAATTTTAGATGTATTTTGGATATTTGATTGATCCCGTCCAGAGGAACCCACAAACTCTGGGTACCTCTAGAATTCCTAGGATGTTGGAAAAAAAGGACGCAAAATTGGCGTGGAAAGCTTATGTGGACAAAAAGTTATGAGTGCCTAAGCGCGAACTGCCCCAAATAACCAAAAAAAGGCTCACCACCTGAGGGGAAAAAGCCTGATAGCGAAGGGGTTAATATACATAAAGGATGTTAATACATTATATTGTTAATTATTATAATTTATTTGTGTATTTCTCTAAACAGAAATAAAATAATACATAGCTTGCACCCTAGAATGTGACATATTGAACTCAAGTAATACTGTAAAAGTTGGTGGGGGCAATTAACATGTCAGTAAATTTTATTTTAATTTAAAAAAAAAAATTAAACCTTAAAGTTATTTAAAATGATTTATGTTAAGTTTTTGGGCAGGTGTCTATCTTATCCCTGATTAATGTAGTAGATATAGGTGAGGGGGAGTTAGTGAGCTGTGCTTTATTTATTTTTAATGTAAAAAATAATTATTTTTCCTTATTAAAAAAAAAAAAACTTAAAACTCACCATTACTTTCTATAACAAGATCTTCGTGCCTCTTGCCGGGGAGATCCAGATCCACAAATAGGCAGAAAGTCACTAATAATATTTTATACTTATAAATGCATTTCTAGGGGTCTCCAAATCTCATTTGAGGGGACAGAGACTTATAAGTCTGTACCTAGGTTTAAATCTGCTATTGGAAATGGCCGATTGCATGTATGAGGAGATTTACACTTGGTGTAGGTGTATATCTATAAATCTAAACTTGCCTTTGTGATAGGACCTTTAGACTTTTTTTTATTAGAATGCTCTGATCTGTTTTGTCACATACTACAAATGTAGCAAGAAGGATAAAGCCAGGTTAGAGCTCTTATCTAACATTTACTTCTGCAGTTTCTATTTTTCTCATCAGACTGACACGATTGATGGTCTTGGAGCAGATTGTGTTGTTCCAAGTGTGCATTGTTCCAGCTGCTAGGTGACAACCTTTTCTTTGATTATCTAGGGTTTAAGGATGATTGAGATTCATGTGCTGCTCGTGACAATGTTGGACGGTACTAATCTCATCTCTTCCCTTGTGAAGTGCCATGTCTATGAGCACTGTAGTGTCTAGGGCAAGTAAATGTAAAGATTCCTTAATGTGAAACGAGGAGCATGATTCTACCAGTAGATGAAACATTTTGATCTTATCTTCTCAGTTCCCATGAGTTTAAATTTAGATTTCTAGGGGGGTGCAGATATGGTTTGGATGTGAACTTTTTTATGAACTTTCAAGGCGTTTTTATTTTAAATTTGAAGAATATCAGCAGGCCCTTAGTGTTGTGAAGTTGTGCAAGTGTTTTTTCAGACTTTATGATAGTCAGCTTATGCATATATTGAATAGTCCCATTGATGGGTTGCTTCATTTCTGTTATTTTCCCATGACCCTCTCCTACCCCCAGTCAGATCATATTTGCTTGTTTTACATGGTGTTCTGTCTGTTTCAGTGTAAAAGCAATGCTATTGATGTTCCAAATTTAATCCCATCCTTTTTAGGTTGTTGTGTCCTATGTAGATCCACTTGTTGGCTGCTTTGTATTTGATTTTTTTAATAAGCAACTTTGTCCAGTAATTTAATCATATTGCAGTTGAACGTACCGCTTCTGGACTATGAGCCTCATTACGAGTCTGGTGGTCAACAGACCGCCAGACTCTTGGTGGCAGTTATGTCTGCCGCCGGTTTGGAGGTCCGACTGCCAAATTAATAGTTTGGCGGTCAGAGCGCCAAAGGACCGCCGTCTCTGCCGGGAACAATGCTATATATATTTATAATATATATATTTTTTAAACTTACCTTTCTTGCTGTGCCGTTCCAATGCTCCTCTGGCTGCCAGAGGTTGCAGGCACAGGCTCCCAGCCTGCCCTGCGACCAATACTAATGCTGCTTTGATGCAGCTCTGGTTCCAAAATCGCTCTGGATTCGATGCACTTGGTTTCTCCTTGGGTCCACCAGAACTCGCTTCCAAGGGCCCAGGAACTGGATTTGGCACCACTTGGTGAGTCAGGAGTCTCTGCAAAAGAGCCCAGGTGCTGGCAGATGAAGACTTTGATGTCCCTGGGACTTCAAACAGGAGGCAAGTACAGTCCAATCCGTTGGAGAACCTTTGGAAGCAGGGTGCAGCAAGCAAAGTCCGGCGCTTTCACTCCCAGGACAGAAGCAGCAGGTAGTAACAGGCAGAGTGGCAGTCCGTCCTACAGCATCTAGTTGTTCTTTCTGGCAGAATGTCCTCATTCTAGAAGGATTCTAACTTTGTAGGTTCAGAGGTCCAGTACGTATACCTAATTCTGCCTTTGAAGTAGGCAAACTTCAAAGAAAAGTCTTTGTAGTGCACAAGACCCTGCCTTTCCTGTCCTGGCCCCAGACACGCTCCAGAGTGTTGGAAACTGCTTTGTGTAAGGACAAGCACAGCCCAACTCAGGTGAAAGTGTTGCCTTGAAAGATATTTCACTTCAACCCCCATGTTATCCTGCGGGCAGAGATAGACCTTGCAATACTGAAAAACGAATTTAGCAGCATTTCACTATTGGGACATGTAAAACACACCAGTACATGTCCTACCTTTTTAAATACACTTCACCATGCTAATGGGGCTGTTTTAGGCCTACCTCAGGGGGAACTTAAATGTAGTAAAAGGGAAGGTTTGGGCCTGGCAAGTGGGTGCACTTGCCAGGTCGAACTGGCAGTTTAAACCTGCCCACACAGACACTGCAGTGGCAGCTCTGAGAAATGTTTACAGGGCTACTCGTGTGGGTGGCACAATCAGTGCTGCAGGCCCACTAATAGCATTTGCTTTACAAGCCCTGGGCACACCTGTTTCACTCTTCTAGGGACTTACTAATACATCAAACATGCCAATCATGGATAAACCAATCACCAATACCATTTAGACGGAGAGCACGTGCACTTTAGCACTGATCAACAGTGGTAAAGTGCCCAGAGTCCTAAGGCCAGCCAAAACGAAATTCAGCACAGGATCAAATACAGGAAGCCTAAAACAAAATGTTTGGGGCTAACCCAGCAAAAAAAGGTCATTTCTAATAGGGCTGTATGTCTTGGTTTTCTTTCTTTGGACAACTTCGATTAACAGTTGCTGCAAATGATTTATAAAAGCAAGGCCCATAACTCAAAATGCATTAGTGTGTTAACTCTACAGGTGAGTGAAATACCAGGGTGGAAAAGTCCTGGTGCAGAGAGCCCTCGGCTGGAATGGGCAGGCGTGAAGCATCAGATTGTAGAAGTTGGTAAGAGGAAGACCTGGGTGCTTGAAACACCCGGATGGTGAGGGTCCAGTTGAGGGGAGATCAGAGTTACCCTATAAATGCCTCACTTTCATCAGCTTTCTTTGTAAGACAGTACGGCCTTGATCTTAAAGCAAGATATTTCTTAAGATCCATAAACAGGCTTCAGCACTTGCACACTCTGCCTTTGGGAGTGTCTTTCTACTCGGCATCAGATTCTTGGGTGCCCCCTCTGCCCACCCTAGTCTTCTCCAGTCCCTCTCTCTGCCAGGGTGCAGGTTTTTACTTTGAGAGCTGCCTACCAAGGCCTACTGACTGCTTGCCAGTTGCTCGTCACAACAGCATTCCAAATACCAGGCTTTTTCTTGGGCCTGTTCTGTAAAATGTTGAATAGAAGCCAGGCTTTTTGGCTGTTTGCATTTCTTGTTGTGTGGTTACTCCCTCGGTGATGTTATCAATCGTTAGGTATGAAAGTAGGTAGGGAGAGTCCGTGTCTTATTTGAGTGAGAACGAGCAGTGACTGTAGAAAAGGCCCATGTTTAAAGTGTGGCGAGGACTCTGCGAGTTTCTGTGTCTCGTGTAGGGAGGAGACATGCTGCAGATTCCTAAAGAGGGTGGAGAAACCTAGAGTGAGGTGCAGCACAGAGGCCTGCTGCGGTACCTATTGAAGGATGAGCGACCCTAAGTGAACTACATAGCCTGTAGAGTATGCCGGATGAACACTACAAGCAGGAGCCATGTGTGAGGCATTGTCTCTGTGAGGCAGGCCCACTGCAGAGGCTTGTAGATGTACAGTGACCATAAGTGATTTGCAGTGAGCGAGGCCTGCAAAGATCACATGAGGTGCAGCGAGTGTGAACGAGTCTTAGTGCAAATGCCAGATTGGAAATGAGTGAGGTGCAGTGTGAAAGGTACTATTACTGCAGATCTCTGTGGGGTAGTGGCCACCCGTGAGGTACCGTCTGTGGTATACTTACTGCGGGTGTTCTTCGATGCCTGAGTGCGCATGTGTGAGATACATTCAGGGGGTCATTCCGACCCCGGCGGGCACCGCCCGCCGGGCGGAAACCGCCCACAGACCGCACCGTGGTCAAATGACCGCGGGGGTCATTTCAACTTTCCCGCTGGGCCGGCGGGCGATCTCCAAAAGATCGCCCGCCGGCCCAGCGGGAAAGCCCCTGCAAAGAGGAAGCCGACTCCGAATGGAGCCGGCGGATTTGCAGGGGTGCGACGGGTGCAGTGGCACCCGTCGCGATTTTCACTGTCTGCTAAGCAGACAGTGAAAATCTTTGTGGGGCCCTGTTAGGGGGCCCATGCACTGCCCATGCCAGTGGCATGGGCAGTGCAGGGGCCCCACGACACCCGTTCCCGCCAGCCTCGTCCTGGCGGTGTAAACCGCCAGGAACAGGCTGGCGGGAAGGGGGTCGGAATCCCCATGGCGGCGCTGCAAGCAGCGCCGCCATGGAGGATTCCCTGGGCCAGGGGAAAACCGGCGGGAAACCGCTGGTTCCCCTTTTCTGACCGCGGCTTTACCGCCGCGGTCAGAATGGCCCGGGAAGCACCGCCAGCCTGTTGGCGGTGGTTCCTCTGCCCTCCACCCTGGCGGTTTGAAACTGCCAGGGTCGGAATGAGGGCCTCAGTGTCTGAGAACGGCGCATTGTAAACACTTGCATGTTTTCGCCGGTAAAAACACAAAAAAATAATAGGCGGAATGACTGATTATTACTCTGTGCCTCATTCCGGTCCATTGTTTGCACTGTGCCACTGCACATGGGATCGACCTTGCGCACACCGAACCTGGCCCTGCTGCAGTAGGAACGGCCCAGCCTGAACTGCTAGATCAGGTAGCTGTGAAGGAAGACGCAGCCCGAGCCCTGTGAGTGCTGTATAAGCGAGTGTGCCTAAGTACGTGGAATGTATACAGACGTCTGAGCTCGCAGTGTCGGAGGGCTCGCGAGCTGCACCTCATTAGAAGGGCCCTGGCAGTGCACTCCCGGGAGGACCATCCCTTGTTGAACGGCACCAAAACTGATTTGCATATGGGAATGACTGTAAATGCAGAGTGTCTTCACCACCGAATGGGGCCCAGAGCACCGTCCACCACCGTCCACCACTGTTTATGCTTGCAGGCGTGGCGGTGTTTGGCTATAGGTACACCGCCTGTATGTGCTCTAATGGTTGTCGTTTTTAATTGTGCGGGAGGTGCGCTCTGGAAGAGATGCGAAAACGGGACAGCGCGTTTGCAGACGTCGGAAAGGCGCGAGGTTATCAGAAGGGGCGCAGGACTGGTAGGGCGGCTGAAGAGCCTGGCCCCCGGTCTTAGGTATACGGGGCTCGTGCCCTTTTGAGCGGGAGCCCGCGCGCCGGTGTCACTGCTTGAACGAGTCTGCAGCGCTGCCTCGTGCCGTTTACAGCACTGCCGCGACAGAAGGGCCTATTCCTGACTTGTTTAATCCTCTTTAGTCCTGACCTCTCATCCTGTCACCCTGCGCGCCTAATTCCGGCCACGTAGTGTGTAGGGGTGAGCTCTGTGGTGTGGTTCGCGTTGGAGACAAAGTGCTTGCGGACTGGTATGGTGCAGGAGTATTGTGTGCAGGGCGTGGGGTCTGGCAGAGGCGAGGCCAGAGTGTTCCCCCAACCTTTATCTATACAGGGCCGAGTGTACAGACTCAGGAGATGGATGTTTATCTCACATATTTTATTTCATTCATCAGGCGTGGTATAGGGGCTGGGGTGACCCGCATAGCTCACTAGTTCACTGGCCTTCTCTTACCTTGACTCTCATCTGACGCATCTGTTGCGTTCATCGAAGCTAGCCAGAATCTCGGTTGACTGGGAAGAAATTCTCTCATACCACACTGAGGAATTAACGTCAATTCCCCAAAAAGCCAGGGTTAGCGGAAGGGACATTACACGCCCATCCATATCAGCAACCCTGTAATGTGTTTTCTTAAAAACTAAAAATGTTTTAAGATGGCCACCATGGATACACATGCATGTGTATACCTAGCAATCATTTTGGTAAAAAATAACCAAATCAAAAATCATTCAAGTGGTCATGGTGCCTGCGTACATGATGTGAAAAATAATTTGAAAATCGACACCTGCTGTTACAGCCATTGTTGGCCCTTACATGAAGTCAAGGTGGTATGGAGCAAGCAGCTACTGAGATCCCGTGGGGCTTATTTTTCAATAAAAAAAACAGACGTTTGGGGGGGCACGAATATAAGGGGAGGATTGGGAGAACAGAGCAAGAGTGAGACAAACTACTCCCTCATGAACTGTAATGCATGATACGAGCAGTGGAAGGATGCATTCTGCCCATTCAAAACAAGGCTAGAGTGAAATGCTCCGGGGCTGGACAAATGCAAGTTTAGGGAAGAAGGGCATCTAATCATGTGCTGGGAAGTGAGATAAACAAGAAAGCTGTCCAATTACGAGTAAAGCCCCACTCTATGCATTGTATTGCTCATATTAGGTCTTAAAGATCAGACAGCAAAAGCTATCTTTATGCAAGACCTACAACATTTATCAATGTTTATACGTAAGTGGGATTTTTATAGCACAAACGTAGCCAAAAGGCAGTGGACAGCTGAACAGTGCTCACGGCAAATAACCGTACAGCAAATGATTAAAGGGGTAGCTCTTTGGTTCCCCATCACAGAAGATTTAAACAGATCTGTACAGGCGTGCTGTCCCTAAAGTCATCCACCTCGACCCCATTTCGTTTATTTTGAAAACCAGTGATAAATTGGCCATTTTCATACACTAATGGCAAAAATATCAATGGGGATAGTGTTAGACCTGACCGCCTTAGGGTGGTCACCCCTAACTTTTTGCCTGCTCCCCTCCACTTTTTGAACACTGTTTTTGCTGGCTTTTAGACTCTGCACACTTTACCACTGCTAACCAGTGCTAAAGTGCATATGCTCTCTCCCTTAAAACATGGTAACCTTGAATCATACCTGATTGGACTATTTAATTTACTTATAAGTCCCTAGTGATGTGCACTCTATGTGCCTAGGGCCTGTAGATTAAATGCTACTAGTGGGCCTGCAGCACTGATTGTGCCAACCACTTAAGTAGCCCCTTTTCCTTGTCTCAGGCCTGCCACTGCAAGGCCTGTGTGTGCAGTTTCACTGCCACCTCGACTTGGCATTTAAAAGTACTTGCCAAGCCTAAACCCCCCCTTTCTCCACATATAAGTCACCTCTAATGTGTGCCCTAGGTAACCCCTAGAGCAGGGTGCTTTGTGGGTGAAAGGCAGGACAGGTACCTGTGTAGTGTACATGTCCTGGTAGTGTAAAACTCCTAAATTCGTTTTTACACTACTGTGAGGCCTGCTCCCTTCATAGGCTAACATTGGGGCTGCCCTCATACAGTATTGAAGTGGTAGCTGCTGATCTGAAAGGAGTAGGAAGGTCATATTTAGTATGGCCAGAATGGTAATATAAAATCCTGCTGACTGGTGAAGTTGGATTTAATATTACTATTCTAGAAATGCCACTTTTAGAAAGTGAGCATTACTTTGCACTTAAATCTTTCTGTGCCTTACAATCCACGTCTGGCTGGGCTTAGTTGACAGCTCCTTGTGCATTCACTCAGACACACCCCAAACACAGGGTACTCAGCCTCACTTGCATACATCTGCATTTTGAATGGGTCTTCCTGGGCTGGGAGGGTGGAGGGCCTGCTCTCACACAAAGGACTGCCACACCCCCTACTGGGACCCTGGCAGACAGGATTGAACTGAAAGGGGACCTGGTGCACTTCTTCGCCACTCTTTGAAGTCTCCCCCACTTCAAAGGCACATTTGGGTATAAAACAGGGCCTCTGCCCTACCTCATCAGACACTTGCTGGAGAAGAAACCAGAACCTGCATCCTGCCAAGAAGAACTGCCTGGCTGCCTAAAGGACTCACCTGACTGCTTTCTACAAAGGACTGCTGCCTTGCTGTTGCCCTGCTGCCTTGCTGAACTCTTGTCTGGCTGTAAAAAGTGCTCTCCAAGGGATTGGATAGAGCTTGCCTCCTTTACCCTGAAGTCTCAGGACCAAAAAGACTTCTCTTTTTCACTTGAACGATTCGTGCGCCAACATTTTCGACGCACAGCTTGTTCCGCGGCGAGAAAAATGGCGCACACCGACGCTGATCAACGCGACGCCTTCGGGACAACCGGAACTTCGACGCACGGCCTCGCAAGGACAACGCCGCCCGACCTCCAGAGGAGAAATCGACGTGACGCCTGCTGTGAGAGCGAAACTTCGACGCACAGCCCCGCAGAATGACACGCAGCCGGTAAACAAGCAGGAGAATCAACGCACAGACCCGGGACATCTGGTAATCCCCGCGATCCACAGAAAGAGACTGTCCGCGCGCCGGAAAACGACGCACGACTTCCCCGCGTGGAAAATACCGACGCAAGTCCGTGTGTGCTGGGGAGAAATCGAAGCACACACCCTTCTTCCACGTATCTCTTCTTCTGTGGCCCTCTGTGGAGATTTTCCACTCCAAACCAGGTACTTTGTGCTTGAAAGAGACTTTGTTTGCTTTTTAAAGACTTAAGACACTTTATATCACTTTTCAGTGATATCTCTACAAATTCACATTGCAACTTTATTCGTTTTGACCTACAATTATCCTGATAAATATTATATATTTTTCTAAACACTGTGTGGTGCACTTTTGTGGTGCTATATGGTGGTATTGTATGATTTATTGCACAAATACTTTACACATTGCCTTCTAAGTTAAGCCTGACTGCTCGTGCCCAGCTTCCAGAGGGTGGGCACAGGATAATCTTGGATTGTGTGTGACTTACCCTGACTAGAGTGAGGGCTTTTGCTTGGACAGGGGGTAACCTGACTGCCAACCAAAAACCCCATTTCTAACAGATAGGTTTCAAAGAGAATGCTAAGATGTTATCGAGATAGACTGTAGAAGTAGCCTACCAGAGCAGACCTGTGTGAATAACAACCAGTATCTCCTATCAATACCCTTCACTAGCAGTATTGTATGTATAAGAAATTGGATTGTTAATTGAGGTGGGTCACTACCCACCTCATGGAATAATCACAACCCTTGTCAGGTCGAGCCCTTAAAGCCAGTTAACCTAAGCGCAACCCACTGGTAGCTATGACACAGAGCAAACTGGCTTAATGTGGGCGGTTTGTGAAGTATTTATGCAGTATCAAAATAGTAATACAGTCAAAATGCAAAACAATAAAAATGCTAAACTGAATTAGAAAGATATAGTAAAATCTAACTAGCAAAACAACATCAAAACAACGAAAACCCAATACGGGGATCCAGAGAGATGAAGTTTTAAAGCTGTAAGTAGGAATAGCACCATAAAAGCACAGACTGCCTATGATAGTCAATGGGTGTGGAATACTAGGATGTAGGCGGAGTTTGAAGCTGACCCCAATGGAGCGCAGGTTTGTTACACCAATTGAGTTCATCATTATCAAAGATTTTACTTTCTGATCTAGGGCCTCATTATGAGCATGGCGGTCAGACGAACTGACCACCAAACTTGCAGGGAGGATGCCACCTTCATATTGGTGGCATCCTTCCCGAGCGTATTACAATGTTCCCACTGGGCTGACTGGCAGGGACATTGTATTACGTGTTCCTGCTGGGCTGACTGGTGGGAACAGTGCTACGATATTGGTCTAAGCTCCCTCAAGGTAGCCGAGGCCACTACCATAACACACCAGCACCATTGGAGTGCACACTGTCTGCAAAGCAGACAGGGTCCATTCTGATACTGGACAGGAGGTTCCCCAGCACTGGCTTTCCAACAGCCTTTCCATTGCAGGGTGACTGCCATGGAAAGGCTGTCGGAAAGCTGAGCTTTAATCAGCACAGCGGCACTGAGTTCAGTGCCACCGTGGCTGAGTACAACTCAGACCATTGTCAGCCCATCGGGAACCATGTTCCTGGCGGGGACATTTAAGTCCCAATTCCCCTCAGGAGTATACTTATAAAGCCCCCTCAGGTCGTCAGGGGAGGTACTTAGAGACTTGCAGGATGTCAGACAGCGGCCAGCAACAGGGTCCAGTTGCCACTGGTCAGATGGGTACTTCCAGGAAAAGGCCTCATGCAGCTGATTGTCTCCCTCTAGCAACACAAGATTACAGCCAACTGAACCTTGGTGTCCACTTGTTTGTCCTGGGTACAAGAGGCAGCAAGCCCAGTCCTTCAGGGCTCCTTTTAAGTCACAGACAGCAGGTCCAGAAAGTGTTTTAAGTGGGTTCCTGGAGGTGCCACATTAATGCCTGGCACTAGCTAGTTGGTGGGAATGACTTCTAGGCATACCCCACCCAATGGGGTAAAAGTTTCCAGGGTTCATCTTCCCCACTTTTGCAGCGATTCCTATTTGCCTTATTACAAACAGGCCCAAAATTCCCTTTGTTCATAGTATTTTCAAGATGGTAGAAATTTTGGGCCACACTAAACTGTGAGGGTTGGGGTGTATGCGAAGTGGACCATGGTAATCCTAGTGTCCTCCCACATCTAACAATACAATCCAGATTCATGCAACCACAGCAGAGAGACAGAAGAATAGGCAAATTCAACCAGGTTTATGGAGTGGGTGGGAGACTTTACTAAACATAGAGTCCAGGAAAAGGCAAAAAAACGGGGTAACCTTGTAGAATATGTGGATTTCGTACTTTGGGTATTTGTAAATTTTCAACATTAATGCAGTAATACACTTTTCTTTAGTTTCATAATACTCCTGGAATTAAAATTGGCAGTTTTCACAAGCCTGCTAGAGAACATTTTGCCTAACCTCTACAAATACACACTACTGCAGATATTGCCCATTTTCTATAATGCTGCGAAAATGCACATTTTTACAATTTTTTATAATGTTCATTGAAGCGCATATCTTCCCCCTTCCCCAATACTGCATTGATGCACATTTTGCATTCTCCACCATGAAACATTATTGTACATATATGCCTATTTTTCAAAACGCACAAAACACACAACTCCCCACTTAAGAAACACCAACCATTTAGTAGCTCATATAATGTCAGATGAGCAGCAATAGCGACACAACATATACCACAGACTGGCCAGCAGAATAACAGGCACAAATAAAGAAAGGGGTACATGCAGGCCGTGGACACAGAAATCCAAGTGCGCAGAGGCAGAGTCCATGGTAACCAGTAATCTCCCAGATACATTGATGCATGCAAATAGTCCCGCAGATGTCCTCCTAGGTTCATTGACAATTAGCATTAGCAAAACCTTTAGGCGTGGCTTTAATGTTCCAGCAAATGAAAACAAAGGCATTCACAATTGCGGTTTATCACTTTTTCCCAATGCTGGAATAAATGTAGTAAAAAATATTGCTTTCTGTATACAATGCAAGTAGATCATAACTGAATGTGCGAAATGCAGTGGTGCCGAACTGTACTTTTCAAGGGTAAAATAGTCTGTCTTGCACTCCAGTAGAAGCACTTCCTGGAAGGCAGAATGAAACACCATAAAGCCAATAGCATGAAGTGGCTGAGTAATATTTCCTGAAAGGGAGCCAACACATACTCTACATATTTTTTAAAAATAAGTGACGGCAGTACACATTCCAAACAGATGTACTATCAAGCCAGACCTAAAATCAGATACTACCGTGAGGGAGGTACACTGTGACTGGTACCTACATTTAAAGTGGAATTATTAGCGAAACTTCCCTAACATATGCCTTCTGTACTCTTGAAGTTAGCGTTTTAAATTAAACAAGTTCTACTGTGTATTTGAGGATACCTTGTTGTTTTTCTGGAAAATTACTGCTATTTGCCAGTGTAAAGTATACTTGACTATATTCTTTGGTGCTAAAAATGAAAATGTGTCTGCATAGTCTTGTATTTTCTTAAAAAGACGTTTCACGTTCCAGACACGTAGCAGTTTATGCTAATGTAAACGTGACAGGGAACTGGTGCATCGTCAGTGATTCCTGATTTTGGTTTTGGAGGGCCCTCTGTTAAAATATGTATAGACTTAATTGAGTGGATGTGTGGGTGGATTTGGGTCTGGCTTGACAATACACCTGTCTTCAATACTTATTGTGACCCAGTTCCTTAAAATATAACTAGAATTGACATTGGCAGCCACCCTGCCCTGTAAGGTGTGCGCCTGGGCAAATGCGCACTCTGTATTTAACCTCCGTGCAGGGGGCCCTCCACAAGCGCGCATTACAAGGGGCCTTTCTGAAGTCGCCTGTAAACTGCAAATGATGATGTGATAAGGAAACAAAAGCAAACATATGTGAAAGCTCTTGCTTCAATTCAGAGATGCTGATTTCTGTCACACATGGCAGGATTGGGCTTTGCATTGGTAATTTAATATAAGGAATTTGTGCACAACTGTGACTGTCTATCTTAGGGAAGAAACTCTGAGTGGGAAACATCACTTCCGGTGCGGTAAATGCAATGAGATGCATTTACCGCAATGCCGTCGCCACGCTTACCGAAACGACTCCCCCCTTTTTCTCTGCCTTAACCACGCATGGGATGAACAACGCACATGTGTGGTTGAGGTAGAGAAAAAGCGAGTCAGCATCAGGGGAGGACACGGTCAGGTAAGTGGGGCAGGGGAGGCGGGTTTTTAGGGGCGGGGTGGGGATAATTTTGTTTTTAGGGGTGGGGGAGTCAGGATAATTTTGTATTTAGGGGCAGTGGTCGGGTTAATTTTGTATTTCGGGGCGGGTGGGGGGTTGGCTTTAAGGGGCAGGGGAGGGGATCAGGGTAATTTTGGTTTTAGGGGTGGGGTGAGGGGTCGGGGAAATTTTGTATTTAGGGCGAGTGGGGGGTGGGTTTTTAGGGGCGATGTCAGGGTCATTTTGGTTTTAGGGGTAGGTGGGGGTAATTTTGTAGTCAGGGTGGGTTTTTAGGGGCGGGGCGGGATAATTTTGTATTTAGGGGCGGGTGGGAGTTCGGGTTTTAAGGGTTGGGGTAATTTTGTGTTTAGGGCGGGTGGGGGGTCGGGTATTTAGGGGCAGGGTGTGGGGAGTCGGGTAATTTTTTGTTTAGGGCGGGTCAGGTTTTTAGCGGTGGGGGTGAGGTAATTTTGTTTTTAGGGGTGAGGTGGGGGTCGGGGTAGGAGGCTGTCAGATAAGTGGGGCTGGGGGAGGATTGGTGTAGTTTTTAGGGGTGGGGTGGTTGCTATTGTTTTTTTAAAGGGTTAGTTTTGTTTTTAGGGTGGGGTGGGGAGGTCGGGGTACTATGGTTTTTAGGGTGGGTGGGATTGGGTTTTTAGGGACGAGGCGGAGGTCGGGGCAATTTTGTATTTAGGGTAGGTGGGGGGGTCGGTATTTTAGGGGCAGGGGTGGGGGGTCGGGGTAATTTTGTTTTTAGGGATGGGGTAGTTTTTTTGGGTGGGTGGGTTGTTTTTAGGGTGGGTGAAGGGTTGGGGTAGGTTTTAGGGCTCAGTGTGGGTGGGTGTATCAGGGTAATTTCTAGGGTCGGGTAGTTTTATTTTTGGGGTGGGTGGGGGGATTGGGGTAGTTATATTTTGTGGGTGGGGGGTCGGGGTAGTTGTGTTTTAGGGTGGGTGGGGGGGTCGGGGTAATTGTGTTTATAGGGCGGGTGGGGGGATGGCATGCAAAAACCACGCATACCATTCCACACATGCCTTTACTATGAAAAATAGTTGTAAAGACATGCGTGGTAAAGGCATGCGTGGAAATAACGCAGTCGTTGTTCCGACCGCGTTGTTCAGGCATGCGTGGTTGGTGCATGCGTTGTTCCATCATACATCCACTCTGAGTGCACCACAATTTACTATTCAGTCTAACTATTTTCGAAAGTGGTTTATACACATTTCCTCTTTTTTCCTCTTGGAAGTTGATTTTTCATATGTACCTTGTTTTAAATATTGCTGTTCTTCTTCACGTGTTCTCATTCTTGTCTTTATTTTATGTTCAGAATCACATTTTTCTTGTCTGCAAAGTGCTTTGATAGCAGTTAGGCCTTGCTCCCCAATATACAAATCTACAAAATAATTTAAATAAAACCATTCCGTTTTTGACCAAATGTGCTTTTAAACCATGTGCAGTTTATGTTAGTCCTTCACTTGAAAACTATATTTATGTAATTTGAAAGGTAATCTACAGTTTTCATTGCTGCAACAAGGAATGTGTTTGTATTTTAACAGTGCCCCACCCTCCATTTTTCAGTTTATTTGTTACGTATTTGAGAAGGAGAGGGTTTAGTTATTTTTTATTGTTAAATAGCACTCTTATGGCGCACAGTCTGTCACTAGCATTGCAAAACAGCACCTTACCACTTGAATTCTGATGGACTTTTTCTGTCAAAGTACATTAGATAACCATTACATTTCATGTCGCAGCATATATAATGGAATGTGATTTATCTTGCAATAAGACATTCCTCCCTTTCCCAGATTAGCATGGTTAATCCTCTGCTACTGGAAAGGTGTACCATGCTCCTGAACAGCACCTGGCACTCTACAAATAAACCAAGCATGCAGAGCCAATGGGAAGATGCTTGCACTAAGTCTAACCACTAGCCATTGCTCATTGTGGCATTCCAACGCATCATTCTTTTTCCCACCATGCCACCTTAGACTAAACCGAGCCATGTGCAAGTCACTCTTGGGCCCTGCTCCAATGGGAACAGTCCAACCCAAACTGAGAAGTCAGGTCCTCTCTTAACAAGGACTCAAGCCACCCTAGACCGGTTTCACCTGATTTGTGCTCTTTAGTCGGGTGTAGCTTGATTATAGTGGTACGGTGAGCAAGGGACCCACACCTGGGCATACCCGTGGCCACTTAGGGTGTCACATCAAACACACAAAAGGCAATGGGAGGATGCCTGCAATACAGCAAACCACTGGAAATCGCTGGGTGTAGCATTCCAAAACCATCATTTTTTGCCCACCATGCCTAAACCTAGCCATATGCAGATCAGACTTGACCCTGCTCCAGTACAGAGTCTCCAGCCGGAACTGCCAAGCCTGGACATCTCTGATCTGGAACACAATAAACCCAAGTCGTTTTTTTTGTCTGACTCAACAAATAAATAACAATGTACATAAAGGAATTTTCTGTCTCGAAACAATAAGTGTTCAGGGTGCGCTGACAGATCATGAAATGCTGGAATATTTTTAGAAACACTACCACCTGATCTAGACTTTTCTGTAAAACGTGTGGCTCAGACCCATTGGCTTTGCTAATGCTTCTTTACAGATGAGGTCGATTTGACGTGTGTTCAGAACCAATGAAAGTGTAATATACTTAATATTAAATTCACTTTTGATCTGGTAACTAGCTCTTCCCTACGGCCCGAGGAAGCACTTAGAGTTGTGCAATACACCGCTTTTTTCCTGGTGAATAAACTCCGAGACAATGCAGCATTACGTGCTGTTCAAAAATAGCCTCAGAGTTTAATATAAACCAGTTCCGACAAGCACAGGCTGTCTTCCTGCATCCATTCCCGCCCCTATTTTCGCACAGTTTGAGGCTATCTTTAGCCCAGTGCGGGATACATTGAGTGAATACTTAAAGGTTAGCCCGACCTGGCCCGGGCTGTGAGGACCTGGAATGGGCCATCTTGGGCATCCTAACCCTGACTGAGTCACGTGTGTTCTGGAACAGCGAGCCTCAAATACAGTGTTTGCTCCTGTTGACCAGCGCCTCCAGCACTCTTCGCGTTGGCCTTCTTAGTGGTTTCTGAACACGGATGGGGCTGTTTCCGGACATTCTCAAGGTCCAATCTAATTTGCCTCCCCTCAGTCTCCAATCTCAGGCCTGACACCTTGGAAATGAGTATTGCCACACCTGCTAAAGATCTGGATGCTAGACAGGAAGTTGGCAGAGAGAAGGGAACGTCCCCTTTCAGTGAACAGGATAAACCTGTCCGAGTGCCCCTCACATCTCATGCTGCCTCCCGCTCTACCTCCACTAGATGTCCCCTCTCATCTCCTGCCCTTCCTCTAGGCTGCCCCTCTTCTCTATTCTAGACAACCCCTCTCCTCTGACAATATACCATCCTTCCAGACACCCTCCCTCGCCTACTCTCAACATCTCTCCTTTAGATACCTCCCCGTTTCCCAACTCTCTGGAAAATTCATACACTATATGGAGGCCCCACATATCTCCTGCTGCCTCCAAAACTGCTTCCTGTGTGCAACCATAATGCTGTCTCACCGCTCTCTACCAGACCCTTCCCCCGTCCCCATCTGACTTCTAGCCTCTCGCATTACCCCTGGATTCCCATCTAAACTTTGGGCACTTCCTATGTTTATCTACACATGCTGGTTTCTCCAGCTGTCTTGGCCTTTCCTCTGGACTCCCAGCCTCTTCTCTATACTTCCGTCCCCTTCTCAAGACTCCCAGCCTCTTATCGGGGCTTCCTGCCTCCCCTTTAGGCTCTCTAGTGGTCTGCCTTTTCTCTAGACTTCCACCTCTTAGGTAGTCTACCTCCTCCTAATATCTTATAAGGATCCTCGCCTCACCTCTGGACCCCCTGTTGCTCTGTATGGCTGAAATATACTTATGTTTAATTTGCTGTAAAGTGCATGCTAAAAAACTAGATTACCTTCATGCACTTTTGCTAGATGATGCATCATTGTCAGTTAGAGTTGATTACATAGAGCTATCTGAAGGTTATGCATCTACAACATGTAGTCTGGGTCCATGGCCAGATGTTAGGGTGCATGGATGGAGGTCATTGTTCCTGCATTGCATCATATCATATCTCATCAGTGTGCCTTAAATTTATGGGGGCAGGGGTATCGGATTCTATTTCTAATCTGGAGTCTGAAAAGGTGACTTTTGATGGATGAAGCATTGCAGGTGTTTTCATGGCAGTCGTTCCATAGATGTGGAACAGTGACGGAGAAGCATCAGATTCTTCAGGTTTTGCATCTGCTTCTTTGGGCAGCGAGAAGGTTAGCTTGGTCAGAACAGGGTGGATGCGATTACTGGCAGAATACTATGTTTTTTCCTACAGATATGTGCCTTTGTGGTCTTTTAAGCTTCTGTAGATGAAGCACAGTATTTTGAAGTTATTTCTGACCTGTAAGAGGAACCAGCGAAGTGTTTTGGTCTATGATGTGGCTGAATGGTACTTTTGTAGCTCAGAGAAAATGCTGACGACTGTTTTATTGGCTTCTTGGTGTCTTTATATTTAGTAAGCAGACAACCCGCTGTAAAGCTAGTCAGGCCAAAGGTGGTGAGCACTTCCTACAATAGGGTACTTTTCTGCTGGAACCACTGCTTGTCCTGACTTCTACTTACACAATAGAGAAAAACAGATCTGGCGATCAAGCCTTCTCCTACATCGCTCCCAAAACATGGAACGACATGCCTCTACACATAAGACCCTCCACCTCACTTCTGGAATTCCTCAAGGAGCTGAAGCCCTGGCTTTTCATGTAGTCCCACAAGGTCCTCTTTGTGCCTAGACTCACACCAGCTCAGCACCAGGATACCCTCCCGGGTGAGAGTGCACTCTACATAGCTGCAAGGCATAACTATTAAGGGTAGGTGAAATAAGAGTCTAATTTGTTTGAGTATGTGAGGTGAACCCAGTGCCACAATCTCGGTTTTGGAGCTACTGTGCTTCAGGCTATTTTGGTATACCTGTCTTTCTATTGCTGACATTGCTAAGTTGGTCTTCGTGTATAGTGTGATGCAAGTGGATTCTCTTGTCTGCATTGAACTGGATCTTTTGGCATCTGAGGCGATGCATAAGATGTGTGATGTATATTGATCCAGAGAATGAGGGAGCTCGGAATTAAGGAACAGGCACTTGCCTGGTTTACTTCCTTCCTACAGGACAGGTCCTTTCAGGTCCTAGATCGATCATTCCTATCAAACAAACTACAGTGCAGGTGTGGTGTACCTCAGGGCTCTGCCCTCAGTCCGACACTGTTTAACATTTATATGGCTCCCTTGGCCTCTTTGGTGGAATCATTTGGGTTAGCATTAGTGTCCTATGCTAATGACACCCAACTGGTGGTCTCCTTTTCTGCTAATGAGACCTCAGAAGGAGCCGCTTTCCTTACTTGTATGCAAGCGGTCTCAAGCTGGATGACTCAGAGTAAATTGCAACTAAATGAGGAGAAGACGGAAGTCATGATACTGGGCCCTGAACGAAAGCCTGGCATTTCTCGCACCTGTCCTTCGGCACTTAGTGAGTTCCCTCCTCCCAAAAAGCACGTGAAGAGCCTGGGGATCAGTCTGGATCCCCTTCTGACGCTAGACCTGCAGGCTACGAACATATCTACTACTTGCTTTGCCTTACTGAGACTTCTTAGGAAGATTTTTGTTATTCTTCCAGCACTGGCTAGAAGACTCATTGTGCAAGCTGTTATTCTTTCAAGGCTAGACTACGGGAATGGCCTTTTTTTAGGTTCCCCAGTATATGTTAAAAAAAAATTACAAAGAGTTCAAAATGCTGCGGCTCGTTTACTACTGAACATCCCAAGAAGGTCTTCTGTGAAAGCTGGATTGGCCTCCTTTCACTGGTTGCCTGTTGTACAGCGGATCAAATGGAAGGCTCTATGTCATATCCACAGGTCTTTGCATGATAGAGGACCTATGCTCCTTAGGAACTTGGCCACTTTTTATAGGCCGAATAGAGATTTGAGATCCACTACTCTTGCTTTAGTAACTGTACTGAAAATAAAGAAAGCAAGATGGGGTGGCTCCTCTCTGATGTTTTTAGGAGCCAAATTGTGGAACTCGCTGCCTCTTAATCTTCGGCTGATGGAGCAAGAACTGGAATTTCAAAAGGCCTTGAAAACTTGGTTATTCTAGGTCCAGTTGTTTTTATTCCTTTCTTGTTGCGTATCACTCTCTTCCCCTCGGTGGTTAGGGTTTAGTAGCGCTGGGAAACCCGAGGGTAGCCATGCACTCTATAAATTGTGTAACATTACATAACATGTAGATATTGGGTTAAGAGTGTTTGTCGCTTGTGGTACTACACATGTGGCTGGGCCCTTGTTTTAATCTGTTTTCTGGTAGGAAGGGTTTGAACTATTGTGGGGCTGGTCTGATGCATTTACTTCAGATTAGAAGCGCTGGAGGAAGTTGCTGTGGTGTACAGTACAATGGTGGGAAGAGGTCAAAGAGGATCAGTTTGCAGGGTGAGCCTTAGTTTGCCACTTTTTAGGGGTCATCACAGAGAGTGCGGTTTCTGTTGCATGTTCCTGGCAAGCCCAAACTGGTTTGTGTCAAGGATTTTCTTTGTTTGTGGGCTTGGATCTAGGCAGTAAGCCATTTTCTATTATTTTATTGTTCCATGGGTGCCCTGCTAGGGGATGTTGTTGTTAGGGTTAGTAGTGTCAAACATTGTTTTTGTGATCTGGGTGATCTGTGCGTTTCAGTGTGGAGGGGAATTGGCTTCTTCCCAGGTGTTAGTGGTGAAAGCTGCTACACGTAGGGATAGGGCCTTAGCACAGCTCTACCACGGAAATCACCAGCCGTTTACGTAGTGTGATAGAAAATTAGCAGAAAGTCTGGAGAGGAAACCGAGTTTAGAAGTGAGGTGGGGAATCCAGTAGAGAGACAGGGATTCAGCCACTGCTCTTACCCCCCTTCCTTTGGATTTCCCAGACTTCCATGTTATTTACCAAACTGAGTTAACAATTGGTGTTTTCTGTGGCTGTTCATAGAGACTTAATATTCTCTAATACATAAGAGTACTTAGCCTGGGGATCAGTTAGTGAGGCCCAGAAGAATTGGGGAAACAACATGATTAAGATTATTCTGGTTGTAGAATGAAAGGGCCCATAGCCTGAAATTTCTGTGGCTCCAAAGAAGTCAGTCATGGTTGCTTCCCCCTGAGATCCGAGACATCCCCTAGGACATCTGGTTTTAGGTAGGGACTCAAGGAGACGTCACTGGTTTCTTTACCTTGCTTGACTTGGGTACAACAACACTCTCTTCGATGTCTTACTTCTGTAATAGTGTTGTCATGGTTCTCTTGCTTCTCTCATTTCTCTGGAACCTGTTGGGATGGGACTGCCCCTCTCTCTCTCTTCACAGTCCAAAGGGAGTTGAAGAGGCATTGCACCTTCTCATGTATTATTCTTTATGATGTTAAACTGATCTAACCAAATTGTCAGATGTGGCATTATTGGCCTCGGTCCCAATTGCAATATTTTTGAGTCCCACCTCCCATTATTCCCCTGGAGTGAAGTAATTGCATAATTGTGTGTGTGTGTGTATTAAAAATGGGGAATAGTAGGAGGTGGGACTCAAAAATATCACAACTTGGACCGAGGGAATGGGTTAAGTCTACCATTGATTTAGCTGCATCTGGACATGATGTTTAATGTTCATTGAAGGATGCAATTTTTGCTGTTGATGGGGGGTGACCTCTGAACGTGCCTGATATCCTTTTGAGAAGGATGCAGTTACCACTGGTTGTGCTGTATTTGGTCTTTTATTGGAGTGCCAGTGGAGAAGACTGGATTGGCATTTGAGGGATGACTATGCTGCCCACCCGGCAGAGAGATGTTAGTTCAGAGATGCAACAGAAGAGGTTTTGGGTCCCATTGACTGATCAGATATGATGTTGCAGATCCGGTGCAGGGTGCACTATACATTAGCTGTTGATGTGTCATCTGGCGTGATATGTGTGTCTGTATGGACGGCAAATATTCCTAATATCCTGAGATGACCAAAGTTTGAGATACGGCAGGAAGCCTTACTAGTCCTTCTTGAGTGTGGAGAGCTAGAAGTGATCAGCTTCCACTGGTTTGGATAGGTCCATCCAGTGAGCAGTTGTGAAGGAAGAACACCCCCGAAAAATGCCTATTGTAATCCCTGATTTGGTGTCACTGCCTCACTCACCGGTGAATTAACTTTTAAGCTGAAAACACTTCAGAACAGAAGACGGCATGTTCCTACAGGATTAGCTGATATGTTACTGTTTATGTGCCTCTACCGTGAGCGTGCACCTTTCTATGCACATCTACCTATGTATGTTGAGGTAGCTCTTTCTAGGGCTCCTGGACTATCTCCCTTTGTTGATGCTGAGTTTTATGTTGTGTTGACATTGACTAGCTCTGCACAGTGGTGAATTCACTGAAAAAGGTGATGTATCTTTATATCTATGATAAGCGTTGTTTATGGAGAGCACTGGTTGCAGAATCTTTCCACCCCAAATGTGTACAGCTTGTCAGACCCTGGGGGTGGGGAGCCTTAACGCTACAGGGATATTTTTGAATCATGACATTGTTTGTTTTTACCTGTCTGTTGTCATGTGGAGAGGGAGGGACTTTGAAAGGAATGTGCAGGAACGAGTGAATGTTATTTTCTCTTGTTATTGTTTGGTGCATGATGTAACTGTTTACTGCAAAAACTGTAACATCTTAATTAGGAGGAGCCAAAATGAGCGTGCAGGGCTGTTCTTTTTTGGATTTGCCGTCAGTCATTCAGTGTCGAGTGCCTTAAAGAAAGGCCTTGATAAATGACGATATTGCTGCCAAGACTAGGGTGTACAATCTGAGAAACCCATGGCAGGTTTCACTTAACATACCTTGTGTTTGAGGCAGGGTGAGGTGGCCTCGGTGACGGACTAGAGACAATTAAATCATGTTGGGAGTCTACTAGTATGGCATTAGTCGAAGGGACTAGTGACCTGGACTGGACCCTGTTGCTGGCTACTGCCTGGCCCACTATGAGTCTCTAAGTGCCTCCCCTGGGATCCTAGGGAGCTTTAGAAGTGTACTCCTGTGATTGTTTGGCTCCAGGAGAAAGTTTGGAAACTGCTTCTCATCCTTAGTTCAGAGCCTGCTTGTTTTTGACAGTATTTGATTCCCGTGGTCTTCTGACCCTTACTTCAGACTCCAAGGCAGATCTCCGCTAGTACTGAGGAACCACAAGTCTCTAGCAGTGGAAGAGGCTCTGTAGGGGCGGTGACAGATCCCCACCCCTCAAAGCCACCAGGAGACTGAGCAGACAGATAAGTACTGTAGCATACCATGTATTTCCTACTTCCTTCCTTTGCCAGCGTTCCATCCTGGAGTCTTATTTGAGACTCTTTAGCTGTTAAGGGAGGGTACTCAACTAGCAAAGACCTGCCTTGGAGTCTGCAGTGAGGGTCAGTAGACCTCGAAACTGGCCATGAAGTCTGAATGAGGAATTGATCACTGTCAGAACCAAACGAGCTCTGAACTAAGTATGAGTAAACGTTAAGCCCTTTACTCTGATCTCAAACTAGGGAACAGTCACTGTCAAGATTTATTGTAAAGAACAAAGGTTCAGTCAGTGTCAATGCATGACTTGGAGTGTGAGGAAAGGATTAGTCAAAGTAAAGACTAGATTTATAGTCAGAACACTGGGTGATGTAATGTTTAGAGCTGCCCCTAGATCCAGGCTAGGAATGAGTACAGGTCATGTCCCATGCAGTACAATGGCCAAAGAAGACCAAATATCAACAGGGATCTGTAATATAAGATACCCCCACCCATTTGAAGTCTGGACAAAGGATGAGCCAGTGTGTCAAAAATGTTCAGTATTGCTAATTTGCATTTTAAACTATGACGTGTATTATCATAGCTTTAAAATACCTGCTAGCATTGCCATAGAGTCATCCTCCTTTTTTAGGGTTGAGCGCGCAAAGCGCTCCGTTCCTGGTGTAATCTCTCTCTGGGTTTTTAATCATGCCAATGTCACGCCCATCAGGTTGGTTGGTTCGTGGGCTTGCCTTTTAAAATTTGCTTGATTTCATTAGTGAAAGACATGCATACGTCATGCCTTTTACGGTGTTTAGCCCGCCTCAAGGGCATCAGCCAGCTATTGAAAACATACGAGGCTCCTTGTTTTCCATATGTTTTTTTGGACTACTTTTTCTCTTTATTTCGGTGGCAGCGGGATCTCGCTGAGCAGAAATCGAGCGCTTTGCATTACATCGACCCTGTTACATGGATAATTGCACTTTTGCTGGTTACATGGATAATTGCACTTTTGCTGGTTACATGAATAATTGCACGATTGCCGATATGTTTCACTGCGAGCGAACTTCTGTTTCCCTTTGTGTGTCAGCTTCGCGCTCATAGCGGCCGTCGGCTCGCTTATATGAAACTGTTCTACTTTTCATTTTCAGTTAATGTGGCAAGATAAGTCAGGTTAGGAGTTTACAGTGCTAATAGCTATAATTCGAGCAAACGCGAGACCCATTGCATTACAAATGTTTTTTATATATAAATTAGCCCCTTATCTCTCCATTCCATCGCAGAGTCCCCAGATGACCCGTGAAGTTATCAAATGTGGGTGGCTGCATTAAGTGCTGGTACTCGTTTTGCATGCTTCCTCTCCCAACACGAAGCCGCCGCCACTGCTTGTATTTCAGCGCTTTGGAGATTCTTAACATGTAGTTTCAAACCGTCGGAGCTGACTGACAAGATGGCTGCAATGGTGGTTTCGGATAAGAAGCATAGTCAGTGAGTCCCTTCACATAGTCAGGCCGCAGCTCATTTTAGCCGCCGATAGGTGGCTTGATGACCTTTGTTTGGGGATAGATTTTGCCCATTAGTAGTACCATCACGTTTTGAGTAGCCCCGTTCTTAGGATGGAGTTAAAAAGAGAGCAGGCTATGAATGTGAAAGGACAGACTGTTGACAGATTCATGTACAAACCTTTCGTGTTTATTGTCACCTATGGGTGTCGTGCATGGTGTGGGAAGTTTGTTAAGCTGGTGAATTCACGTGTTTTGCGTTCTGTTAAGTTTGCAGAGTTACATTTCACCTTTGCTTGTACATCGTGTTATGATAATTTTCAATCAAGATGAGGAATGTATGCAGGCATTTTCTCCTCAAGTTAAATTTTGGCTATGCCTCATAGCAATTATATGCTGAATGTTTCCTCTAAAGTTTATCGTTTGTGACATAAAATGCTGTGAAGGTATATTTTCACACTAGTATAGTAAAGCGTAAACGTTAGCAATTTGTGGATGTTGCAACGTTTTTCATAGCTCTTTAGAAAGACAGGGAGAAAAAACACACTATGGTTCGCATTCCAATTTTACCGGTATGTAACACTTGGCAGGCTGTAGGAATCACGAATTCTGAGCAGTGCTGTAGTTCTGCGTGCTGCTCTTCAAATATATTCTAAACACCAGGGCCGACCGTACACCCAGCATGGAACCCAGGTCAACTTATGCAGCGCGTACTGGACACGGGCTCGGTCTGTGCTTGCAGCCCCCATCATTTGAACGGAGCCTTTCTTTGAGGCGGTGACTACCACCGTGATTGAGTCTATGCTTTTGCATTCCTGGCGACTTGATAAATGCTCAGTCACACAGCTCCGTCCTGATGACAGCAGTGGGTTAGTTCCCTTGGGGTCGAAACGTCGACATATCCACTGGGGTATCCTGACTACATAACTCAAGATGTTAATGTTGATGTTGGAATTCATTGATTATATACATACACACACAAGTGTCCTTTTTGCACCCTGGGACACCTGCACTGATTTTTCAGTTCGTGATGTCATGACACTGTGAAAGTGTCGGCATTGTATTGTGGGCCTACGATTGCATTTATTGATACACTACCACACTCATAGTTGATCGACTACCATTGGGGTGGCTGATTTTAGGCGCAAATTTGACCCATAGGACTAGTGTGTGTATTTTTCTATAATTTCACGTGCAGCATTTTGGCGTGCAGAGTTATTTTAAGAGTTTCTTGGGACATATTTGCCAGGCTAAACTTGGCCAAATCAATCCCCGGAAAATGACACCGTAATGTGGAATTTCTAGAGCAAATCGCAATGGTGACATAGGTTTTTCCTTGTAATTCTCCATTTAATAGGCGACAGTTCAGAATTTCACGATTAATTTGCACTTTGGAAATACTGACATAGGCGTTGCTGGTAATCCTGCGTGTGAAATTAGCGCATGTGATTTACTGATACACTTAGGAGGGGCTAAACTTAACTTTGCATTCCTTGCTCGTGCAGCTTCCGGCCTTGTTTTGCATGCAGCTGTGTCCTTTCTGCTCCCCCATCCCCGTGGCCAGGCTGCCTGAGACACACATGCAAACAGTAGCTCCCGCTCCCCAGCAGAAGCCCTTTCCTGCCAGAGAAAGAGGCCGACTTGCCGCAGAAATGTCCCTGTAACCACTCGGAGCTCAAAACATATTGCTCACATTTCAGGCACGCAGGCAACTGAGGCGGAGGGGGGAGCTATTTTTAGAGCAGGGCTGGACTTAGACCTGTAATTTGCGGAGACTTGCCCTGGGCCGAAAGTGGGCCTTTTTTAAATTTCTTATTTTAGCTGTTTTGAAAACTTCTGTTGGGCAGAGACACGTAGCTGGGACGCAGACCTTTCCTTCAGATGCACAGCAGGGAAAGTGTAATTGTTTGTAGAGGTCTGTGGGGGGAAAATGCATTCTTCAGGCGCCATCATCGGGAACTCCAGGAAAAAATACAGTGTATCCAGACACTCCGCAACCCTGACCCCCTTTGACCGCATAGGAGTACAGGTGATGTCATCGCCCCGGCTTCCTTTGTCTCCCAGACGCTTGTTTTGTCCCCGTATGCGGATGATGTCATTGTGTGCGTCATACACTCTGAAAGCCGAACTAGCCACCGCCCGTCTGGCCGTTTCTCGACTCCTGGCGCGGCCCAGCCTTGTCTCGAGCCTCACCGTGGTTTCCCATGAGCTCTCACTTTTATTCCACGTTTGAGTCACTGTTTTAACAAATTAATGCTTAGTTGCAGTCCTTGTCTTCTGGCAGGGTCTCTGCACCTGTTGCCTTTGAATCCAAAGGACAGAATGACCGTTTGTGTGTCAGCTGCTGAGGTTGCTCAGTGGGTTAATGCACTTATTGCACTTACCTACGTGTAACTTGTAGGTTGTGGGCGTGTGACCTCCTAATAAGCTAAGGTGACACGTAATAGGTCAGTGACATCTACTACCCTCAGAGGTCGACTCAGATCTTTTGACTCAGACAGGAGTAGTAAGATTATCAAATCAAACAATGAGAGTTAATAGCCATAAACAATCAACCATAAGCAATCAAAATATGCAATGAGTCAGTAAGTTATACCCACCATGACCTATGTGGCCATGAATCACCACACCAATTTAGTAAAGTTTAAACATTAATTGCCCTTATATCAAGAATGCTAAAGTCATTTAAATGACGCCAAACCCAAATGGCAGCAATACAGAAACCACACAGGCTGTCCATAGCGTCTGAAAAAATCTCAATCTTATAAGAGAAATTACAATTAAACACTCCAAAAGAATTATATAAAATAACAACAGAATTATTTCAGAAATAACTGCAGTTTTCATTAGTTGTACATTTGAAGCAATGATAATCATTTAATAAACATTCAGATCAAATGTTGGATAAGACGTTCTAGCTACCACTCTGATTGGAAAAGCATGCGTGGGTCTGGGCTTTGCACATGCAAAAATTCAAAATAAGACAAATTAATTTGGAAGACATCTATATATGGCGCTAACAAAAATATGCAGTTAGATTTCTAAAGGAAAAAAACCTGCAAAGGGGAAATACATTCACATTGGTTATACTTCTCCTGAATGAGACAGCAGCTTGCAGAATCTTCATTGGTGGTGCACCGGAGACGCAGGTCTTCAGCAGTCAGCATCAGGAACATGAAAAAGGGCAACAGTTCAGTACTGTTGGGCCTAATGTATTTGAACTGTTAGAATCATAAGTAAATAGACAAGAGCTGGTCAGAGCTGGACTGAACAGAAACTAAACAGAATCTGACTTAAATCACCTAAATCTTTGCTGAAGTAAAATCACTAGCTAAGCTTCTATTGGAAAAGACTATGAGGTGTGATACTGAGAAACCAGTTGAACTTAATTTGAGCTTCAGTTGCATCTTTCTTCATTCCTTCTTCAAGATAGGCTCATGTTAACGCTCCTTTCCGGTTGGCAGTTTCCGCAGAATCATTACATTCTAGAAAACAACATAGAACATGACATTGAGCTGGCATTACTTCCTACCAGAAACTAAGGCCCATTGTTAAAACTTGCAATATTTATCACAAGGAAGTACGAAGTGAACAAAACTCTGAAAGCTGTACATTACATTTCCACTATGAGCATTCAATAGGATATCTAATAAACAATGTTTGCAAAGCAGTTCAGTAAAGTCAGCATAACATTTCAACACTGTGCTTCTGGAAAAATACTAAAACGCAGGCTCTTTCACTAATGCTAGTGTATGAAGAAATAAAACAAATTCATAATACATTCAAACCATTAGTTTTGCTCATTAGTATTAATCATCTTTTGTCCGTACATGTAATTATAATTCATCAAATTACATTTTCACAGTTATTTATTATTTCACATAGAAATTATGATGACACACACCATGTGTACCACATTTCAAACATGCATGTTTTATTTTTCTATTACACGTATCGCTATTTAGGACTTTTAGTACACGTTAATCATTTCATTTTAGTTAATCATTTTTTTACTAATGATGTTTGCTCGGAGTCCAAATGGAGGCTAAGACAACTTTACCACACTTATTGGCTTTGCGAGGGCAATACCTTTGGGCCCATTATTTCATTAAACATGAGGTGAAACCTACAGGCCCATTCCAGGATGCATGATTTATTTTGAGGTCTTGTACAGCCCCAAGTCTCCTAACTTAGAGTTCTCTGGAGCGAGATCAGCACAGGAAAGTGCCAGGGCAGGACCTGAGGACACACCTACATACAACAGAACACTAAATAGTGATCTCCTGGGCTTCTATATTTCCATTTAAAGTGCTGGTTCTGCCCCAGAGTCTGGCCCAGGTGACCGGCCTTCTGGCCACAGTGACTGATTGCATCCAGGAACTTGTCCCGCATCGGTTGAACTTATTTGCAGCGGTTCATCCATTTTGAATATTTTAAACAAGAAAGCACAGGACCCAAAATGTCTTGTCACCAAAGTGAACCGTTTCTGCATTAGCCTTGCCTTGCTGTGGCAGGGTGGTAGTATGGTGGAATGGTTCCATTCCAGACCCACTTGTGCTGTTGTTTTTCCAGCTGAGGTGCCATGATACAGATTATGGTTCAGAGCCGTGAACCAACACTGCAAACTTATTTAGCATCCTGTCGAGCCAACAAATCAGGATGAAAAGACCTGTAGAAAGCATTGCTTTTATCTAAGAAGAAATAGCAGTTTAAGTCCCAGTAATATTCCAGGACTAAATCTGTTTTTGTTTAAACATGTCACGAATACTAACCTTTTTGTCCCCAAATATGTAATAATTTTTATGCAGAAACAAGGTATCAAAAATTGTGCTTGAGAGCTAAGGTACTGAAGATGTTCAGACTGTGGGGCTGCTTCCGTCTACATAGGCAGGCACATTGTGTCTGCAGATGCGGGCTGCCTGCTTCCTAACCTGCGTCAGCCTCTGGCTACCACCTGTCAATCTCTGATGCTATCCTTGGTCTCTCGATGTCTGTCACAGACATTCTGTAATTCTATAGCCGCTCCTTTTGGAAGGCGGGCCCATGCAATGGCCACCTTAGAACAGTTGCTAGTCACAGGGCTGCACACATGACAGATTTGTTTTAAGATAACCATTGACCATGTCAATACATTTATTTCACATGGATAACCTGAAACACTAGCATGGATCAGTATCTCTTGGACCAGTGTTGGACACCCCTGCTGTAGAAGAACTTCCATATGTTACTCATGGATCCTCTCAAAATGTTTTATTTGAGGACTCCTCCCTGACGAGCACAACTCTGCTGTAACAACACCGTCACATGAATGTCAGGGAATATATACTCGGGCATATACCAAAAGGAAGTCTCTATTCTCCCCGCTATAACGCAGGGTCCCACTCTGGCATTGGGACTTAGGGGTAGGACTGGAAGAGTAACAATGATTGTGGGCTACGTGGTTCGAACTTGCCTTCTTCCACTCTGGAATGTTCCCTTTGGGCTGTGGGTAAGGGGAGTGGAGTGCTTTCTGAACTGGTTGTCATAATGACCCAACCATGGAAGCCCCCGTGGTCCCATTCTACTCAGCGTTCTGCAGCGTGGGGCTGATGTCAACGTTTTTGCCAGGCTGATATTGAGTGTTCATGTCCTGACAAATATAAAACAAATCATTGCCTGATAGAAGCAAGCACTGGCAAAGTCAGTCAGTCTAGCGTTGGCAAGCCTGCAATTGTTTTGCCACGATATGCCATAGACATTGTGAGTGTAGAAGCAAATAATCGTGCATATGTTTGCAAAAATAAATTAAGAAAATTGAACTATTGCAAAAAATGAAAGCAAACTAAAAGTACAGAGCGTCCCCCCCCCCCCCACATGCACCCAGCCCCACGCAGTGTGCAGCCAAAAGAAGTGCGCAGCAGAGGTTGGTGTGTGTGTGTGTGTGTGTGGATGTGTGTGTGTGCGTGTAGGTGTATTTTATTTTCATTGTGCTTCGGATCCATTCCTTTGCGGAGTTACACTGGCATCCACGCTAAGCATGGAAATGGATCTGTGGATCAGCCAAACAAATTTTGGGGCAATTTCTTGCCCACAAGGGGTCTCTCAGGGACCCCTCCATCTATCTGATGGGGTCAGGATACTTGTATCCTGACCCCTTATGTGTTTTTACACTTTATTTTTCCCTCCCCGGGGCCATGCAACAAATAAAATCCCGGCTGGAATTTTCCTCTCAAGTTGCAGCCCGCCAATCAGGGCCTTGCTTTTCCCCCGGATTCTTCACGATTGGATCCGCATCCCTAGATATCTCCATTTTATTTCCTTTAATTACTCCGAAACTACTGACAGATTTACACTAAATTACAAAAAAGGTTTCCTTCTAGACTAAGATCTACCTTCCTGCTAAATTTGGTGTAATTCCATTTAGTGGTTCGGGCTGTAATTGTGTCTAAACATTGCAAAATCCCCATAGACATTGCATGGGGAAAAAGTGTTTTGGGACCCCCACTTTTTTTTTCTTGACTCCCGCTTGGAGAATTTCCATGAAAATTTCCAGACAGCAGTTAACGTAGCTTGCAGAGTGTTTTTGAGAATTTTGTAAAGACTTGTCATATGGTGCCAAAGTTATTAGCAAAACAACACACGCTTTGTCTATGTGAAAAGTTGGTCCTAACTATAACTGTCTACTGGTTACCGCCAGTAGGTAATATATATGCATCTGACCAAACATCCAAAGCTGTCTCTAGGCTAAAGCTAAAAACTGAAAACTGTAGCTAGGATGTATGTTTCTGGGATCCTCTTTCACAGTGCTCTCAGTGACCGACTTTTCCTAAATTTGTAGACCTAGTGTTACTGTGGTGATTAAATGCACACCATTTGAGTTAGCTAATCATCGTGTCCACTATGACACAAAGATGAAGTCACTGGTTTTGGGTTAATCAACTCACTTAGTAGTAACATCCAGTCTATGTCTAGGATAACCATGATGATTTTTTTTCAGGTGAATTTACAAGAATGCATTTCTGGTGGAAATCAATTTCATGTTAGTTAGTCATTCTGAAAACCCGACTGGATTTATGAGTGTGTCTAGGAGCCCAATGTTAATGACATGCGCATGCGCATGTCCATGGACAAGGAGCTCTGTGTTCACCCACTGTAGTAGGACTGGGTGGTATTAGATGGTCTTCCATACCTGATGACTAGGAGGTATGACCGACGGTTTGGGTGTGATAGAACTGTAGCTAAAACCGGTGACATCAGATTGCAGATTGAGGGCAGAAATTAGCTGATAGAGTCAAATGGGCTGATCCGGTGTAGAAGGCAGCTTCGACCAAGCAGTCAGAAACAATGACTTTGCTGCATGTATATCCAATGCAGCAGTCACAGGTGTGCTTCAGCTCTGTGATCTTAGCCTGCTGCGGTTTATGAAGACCAATATGGCCATTCATCACTATCATTAGAAACAGACCAAAAGCATACAAAGTCTGCATTGAGGAACAGCATGCAGAAGCAGATGGAGCAGTGATGGCATCCTCATCTGAGGGCCTTGGTAGTGCACTGTAGCAGCATGCTTATCTATATAAACACATGACTATGGAAGTTCCTCTGAAGGGCATGTATGTTCAAGCGGGTGGTGTCTCGAATTTTTTTCTAGCTGTCACATTACCTAGCTGGTGAAGTATGGCAATCCTCAAGGGCCTGATATCATGCATCCTGGGAGTTCACAATAAAACGTGGCATCATTTTCCTGTTTTGGAGCAGTAGAGAAGGATGAGATGTTGCAATGAAATTTACAAAGTGACGGAGAGAAACTGGTAACTCGAGCTTACGTGGTTAACATCCGTTTGTAAATACAATGTTGATATGCCTGATGAACTGGAAATCTGTGATCAGCTTGACAGCGTGACTGTAGGTTTTTTGTCACTGCTACCGCCTCCGATGCATCTTGCCTGCTCACACTTCAGAGTTTCAAGTAAGCATGTTTCTTGTACCTTAGGGCTGTTGTAGGTGAAATTCCTGCTGGATCTGTGCAAGGTACTTCCTCTGACACCAATATCCAACTTTGGAAGAACACACCAGTGTCGTTGATGGCCAGAGTTTGAAGACATTGAGTTTATTAAATGGAGGCCTGCATCACATTATTGTATGCAAAATATAAGTACAGAAATTCAGTATAATCATTTATATGGAAATTGGGGAATTAACACTCAGTCCTTCAGGAGGAGGATGGCATACTGTGGAATGAAACCCTTTTCCCATGAAGACTGATTAATTCTTGCCAGACTTGTAAAAACAAACTTGCAGCGCTCGGATTATATAAATTCTAGGTCCTAATGGTTACAAGCCAAAATATTAAAATAATTAATGGGTCGAGGCACATGCTTTCGAATCTGTAGATATGTTTCATGAAAGAATTAAGAGCATGGTTGGATACATATGGATTGATAACTAAGATAACATTTTTTGGGATGAATGTGCTTTCAGGATAAAGACTATAGAACGTAGTGGCACAGATATATAATTGAGGCTCACGTTTTTTTATTTTTAATGATTTTTACGGAACAATAAAGATAGAAAACAAGATATTTCCTGGCTGGATTTATTTTTAAAAGTGGATAAATACTGAAAACTGTGCTTCTTTTAAATGACTTATCATACTGTCTTTCGGTAATTCCATGACAACAGCTGAGCAGATAGACAGCATGGGAAGTTAAAAAAAAACAACAAAAAAAACATGTTGAGATTTCCCTAAATATATGTTAACATATATTTGTACTGCAATGCTGATATTTACCTGTCAGTGTGGTGTTTTACTTTATTTGGCTTCTTAATTTGGTAAAACGCAACAGACATCAAAGTATAAGTGCACATTTATAAGTTAAATAAATGTGAAACTATACCATTTTGTGACTCCATTTATTCTAAAAACACAAAATAAATATGGACAAATACCACAAAATGGACAAAAAATAAATATGAATAAATACAGATGGAAATGTTTAAAACATAAATACCAAAAAAACGGGAACCCTACATATAACAAAATAGCTAGTGGTTATCTGTCCCAATAGCTGGTTAGTGGGAGCTATTTGAATAGAGATTATTTTTTTTTTTTTATTTTTTTTTTTTAGAATTCTCTTTATCATCTCAGATCCATGCTCTAAGATGCTGCAGGTCATGCAACCCTATTATTTATGTGGGTTAAATGGTGTAGTGTCTGTTCATAAAACATGCAGTTAAGACTATCCCTAAGAACTTGTGGGAAGTAATATTTAAAAAAACTCAATCCAATTATAGTCATTGTTTTTCATCAAAAGCCGTAGTGGCTGTTCTAAAGAACTGGAGTAAATATTATGAGCCCTCAAAACCCACCTTGTTGCTTGCAAAAGCCCAGACTCATAATCTATTCTGCCTGAAATTGGCCTGCTCCCCATTCAACTCTGTCAGGGCCAGCTGCTACATGCAAAACACATCCCAAAGGCACCCTAACCCTCAAATCACGGTAGACGTGGACATTTCTGTAAGTATACATGTTAAAGGTATTGAGTGATGCGTCTGTGCCTAAGTCTTGCCACTCACAAATCTTAATCCATCAGCTCATGTGTGTTAATGCCCCATCTGTGAATTATCTTTTCTGTTGTCTTGTCTCTGTGACCTACACTTGGGAGAGAAGGACAACACATGCCAATTAATACAGAATGCAAACAAAGTTCATTACCATTGTGTCTCATCCTGGATCAGCTTTCAGCTTTGTCTTGCAGCTCGGTTAATGTTAACATCCAGAATTCTACTCCACTCTCTGGGAAGCTTGGGATGTGAGGTGAAATGGCAGTGCTGTCTAAGTAGATTAACTTTGGTCTAGTTTTTCTGAAAACATTGATGGCTAAGTGAATACTGCAGGGGGCATAATTGAGTTTAAATGACATTGCAAAATGTATGATGTGACCATATGTCACTTTCCACTCCTCATCCTTTAAATTGTACCATTTACAAACTGAGCACTTTACTCTCAGCTCTCTATAAGTCATTCTTTATTATACAAGGGCATCTTGTTTGATAAAGGGGCATAGAGACACACATTTCCATAAATTCGCAGTCAGAGGTTCAGGCTTGAGATCACAATAAGGAATCCGAGGTGCAATGCAATGATTTTGCATTAGCTTGTTGTACCACTGTATCATCCACATTTGAGCATTGATTCCAAGTAAGCCTGTTTTGTTAAATTGAGCTAGGTGGATGATTGTATCTTGGGTCTGGCCCTATCTCCATCCTTTACCCATCTTCATGGATTGCTTGGTCATTCTTTGTCTCCGAGCACAAGACTTCTGGATTTTGAATTGAGAATATGTTAATTGAGTCTTCTGCTGCTGCATTCTCCACTAGCTCAAGAACTCTTAAGTTATTGTTCCAGACTTTGTTTTCTAGGTCTTCATCTAATTCTGACAGTCATGTTTTTTTTCAAACTATTACCCCTTTGATGTTTGCTGCTCTGCTCTGTTGCTGCTTAGTCACCGTTCTGTACTACAAGCTTTGGACAAACAGTCTTGTGCGAAACACATTTTTTGAGCTTCGATATAAATCACTTAGTCTGCTTTATGAACTTTCATCATTGAAATATGGATGGAAGTGGGGCTTTACGATGGATATTGTTGGCACCACCCATGGCCTACATGTCTTGGAGCAAATATTGCATGTTTCGTTTGTTTATTTCTCTTGATCCTTTGGGGCACCATTTCCGACCTCCTGCAGAAAAGAAATCCCAACTTTAAAGTAGAGTGTCTTTTGTTTTCCACATCATCCCCTTCTCCAAGAAAGTCTTGTTCTAATGGCCAGTACCATGCTTTGCTCATGGGACACACAGACACTCATTGAGTCTTATTTAACTAATTACCACTGAATGTCAGATGCCCAACCAGAATAGTGAGAAATTAGTTTTATAACACTTTATTTGTTATTCAAAAAATACATTTAGGAGCATGATAGTGGGATGAAAATCAGAATATACATATTGAGAAAAACCATGTTGCTTAGTGAGTGCATGAATACTTTTTGTTTTACTTTAGGAGGAAAGAAAATGATGCCTGTTGATCGTTTTCATCAGGGTAAGGGAACTTTACAAACTTTACAAACCCGTTTCTCTGACATCAGAACCCTTTATGGTTTCACAATGTGGGAGAAGCCTTGTTGACCAAAGTCCAGATCTCTTCAGAATAGGTCAATATGTTTATGAAGTGCTTTGTGATCTGTGAATAGCTTTTATTTGCATAGACAAGCCAGTAAAATAATTTAAAAAGTAATAATTAACCAGTGAGGTACATAAAAACCAAGAGCACAACTTTACTGGTAGATCCAGATCACAAATTGTGTTCTGACAGCCCTTCTCTCAAAAGCCAGACAGCTTTTTATTGCTGAAGCATACCAGGCTATTATGAAAACAGGCCTGGTTATTACTAAAAGTAACTTTGCTGTGTCTGCGGACTGTGGCAGTTTTGGGTCTTTGGAGACGGTAAGAGAGTAGGACTGCTGCAGCTATTTTTTGGGTGTAAGAAAGTGGGTTGCTTCCATTCTACTCCTTCCTAGAGTCTCATAACTTCCTTTAACCCAGTCAGGGAGGCACGAGGCTCATGTAACAGCACAGACCGTGGGCATATGGCAAACCGTGTGTGGTGGCTTTCAACATATGGGCAGACTGAGTGAGGAACTAAGGTCACATGGCCAGGAAGTGTGTGTAGCATGGGACACATTGACCAATCGTGTGTGGCAGCTTGGGGTGCATGAGAATGTCACGAGCTCGGGGACATGGACCTAGCATTCTGGTGGCATGGGGCACACGAGCAGACTGTGCTAACACAGGACCAAGAGTGTGTGGTAGATGGGGGCTCTTGGATTGAGAGGGTGAGGAACTGAGTGCACATAGATAGAGTTTATGATAGTCTGTCACATGGGCCTAGAATGCATGTTAACCTGAAGTCACACTGGAAGAGAGTTTATGGTATCTTGTTCACATTCTTGGACACATACAAGGCCGGGTGAAGTGCGTGGTCGTACAGCATGTGGCACCTTTGGACACGGATAGACCAGGTGAGGAGCTGGGCCAGATGAGCAGAGACTGTGTGTGACCAGCTTGTATTGTCATGAAGTATTTTACTATCTAGAGTGCTGAAACATCACCTTTTGAGGACACTGCGGCCTTTACCGATTCAGGTTCAGATTCAGCTCATAGAATGCACTATATGAACAGTAAGCACTGTTACTTGTGCAACCCTCAGACAACAATGGTTGATGGCAGAGTCCTGCACGCTGGGAATATTATGGCCCTATTATAAAGTCCTCGGTAACACGAGTTACTGGCTGGATCAAGATTACAGAATCTGCGGGTACTCCCCTGATACATGCTCAAAACTAGGAGAGTCACGGGGAGAATGGGGAAGAATGACAGATTTATGGGGGGGAAACAGGACAAGAATTACTGATGTTAGGACACCCGGGGCCATCGTTACATTAGTATAACTTGGACACTCATAATGAAGCCCTAGTGTGCAAAGTAACGGCTGAGTTTGTCATTGTTTTCACCTGTTTCTCCAGCTCACCCCTGGAACGTCCTCGGTCTTTTATTTTATGTTCAAGAGTTTCCTTGTTTTATTTTTATATTTTCTTTTATAGCACAGTGCATGCTTGCTGTGAACGACAGGGGTTCACTCAGCATTCACATGCAGACAGAAGAAGGCATCTGGGTTACAGTTCATGCAATTAAACAGATTTCTTCGTAATGATACAGACAGAGACGTGACGGCTATTTAGATCCCAGTATAGACCCTTTTATGTTTACGGAAATATACATCTTTGTTGTTTAATTACAATATTATGTACCTGCTGAAAAAACACTTCTAAGTGCTCCGAAGAGGACCCTGAAACCAGGGGCATAAAGATGCAGAGAAAATGGTGGGAGGAGAGTGGAAGGCGAGCAAGAGGATGGAAAAGATGAAAGTCCAGGGGGCAGGGAGACAAAGGCAAGGGGCTGGGCGAAGATCCCTAGACAATCTGAAGAAGGAAAGAGACCTATTTTCTAGAACTATTCGAAATTTCTGCTTGAAACCAGGGATTAAGTCCGATCTCCCAGTTGACTTGAAACACAGACCAGCCTCCACCTGAATAAAGGTCCGGCACTCAAATTTCCGTTTTTTACATTTGTAATTGTGTAACAAGTGCTCTGATTTCGGACCCAGCCAGTACTTGATGGTGGATTAAAAGTACGGTGGTGGGCCTATTCCTAATATGCCTTGTGAAAGAGATGGAATGTTTGCAGGGCGTCCGGTCAGTGCTTCCAGGAAAAACTTGAGGACATCACAAGTTTCAGTATAGGTCTCAAAGTTACCAGAGGGACAGGACCGCTCAAACTCTGAAAAATGTAGTGTTGAGGTCCGGATCTATAGACTGAGAAACTTGGTTACGAATGTCACGAAGGGAAGATTAGGGCCTGGGATGTAAAGTGAAGTAAGCAGTTATGTGCATTTCATGTTGGTTGGTTTATTTAGGTTACAATGCAGGATAGGGTGAAGTTCTAAAATAGATTTCTAGACTAGTTAAAGCACACATTAAATGTGATTTGCAGTTACACCGCAAGCCATTGAAAAGACTCAGGGAATTTGCTGTCGTGATGAGACTTCAGTTTCAGATTTCAGCCTGACAGTTGTATTTTGTACCCCAGAAAGAACGATGTTGATTCTTAGGTCTGGTGCTAGTCAAGACCTTTTGATTTTCCTAAAGTTCGACGTACATAATAGACTTACTGATAGGCGCTTTCAGGCAGTGCTCCTCATCCATTGGTCTGCTTCTCTGAAATTCTCATTTTTCTTCCACCCACTACAGCATGGGGTAATGGGTCAGCCCACTTCTGTGTCGGATATTCCTGTGTCTGCTTTTTGAGAACCAAAAACATTTTTACTTTTAGGTAGTGTTACTTTTTTCAGATTGGTGAGGGCCCAACAACTCCCAAACAATAAAATGTTCCAAAAACCATGTCAGAACAAAACAAGCATTAACAAAGCCAAAAGGATGGAGTCCATTGAAAGACGTATTCACTTTGCCAGTGATTATTTTAGGTCTGGTGGAGTTACTAAAATTGTATATATATATATATATATATATATATCATACTAACAGGGGCTTTGAGCCAGTCCTCTTCAGCCATTGATCTGTTGTTGTGTTATTCACGGTTTATTCCACCCACTACAGCATGGGGCAGTGGTTCAGCTCACTTCAACATTTGCTAATGTCACTGTTAGTAATGGCATTTTGCACTTTCAAAAGGACATTCACGTGCAAAGTAGTTTCTTTCAGTGTTGTGGAATACTATGGCAATGTGCGCATTTTGGTACCCAAAGGCCCATAGGCGTTTGGAGAAAGGCCAGCAGATCCTCCCAATTATAAAGTTTTGAAAAAAACTGTGACAACAAGCATTGTCAAAGCCAACTATCTGGCCGTCGACACGTTTCGCATGTTTATTGTCCGCATGGACTAGAACTGGGTACCTGTACAGTATTCTTCAAATTATCGTGTCTCCTTCCCTGCCACAGTTGAAGACGGAGGCTGCAGGCGTTTAGCAGTGTTTGACTATGAAGGTTCCTACTTGGATCAAAATCAGCTGACCAGCCCAGAGATTTTGTTTGGGAGGCCAGCAATAATAAGGGTGGTATACCAATATCTCACGATCAGGAGTGACGAGGAGCGTTGCCCCTCTGCCTACAATGCCCCCAGTGATGAAACATAGAATTGTAATAAAGTTCATTTATTACCATTTTATTTTCCATCCTCCTGTCCTGAATCGAGTGTCAGCACAGGGCGGTGCCACTGCTGCTGAGTGGCAGCAGTGAGCTGCGCATAGTTTATAGTGCACGTCTTTTGGGCCGGATGTCTTGCGACGGTCAGCCAGACATGCATTTGCAACTTCTCTAACGTGTCCTAAGACAGCTGAGTTAGAGAAAGCACAGGCCTCCAGTGCTCTTCAGAATGGTGAGAGAGGCCGCTACCACCAATCCTGGTGCTTCTCTGGCGCTAGTTACCGGCACGAGAGCAGCACCAGGATTGCTTTAGGGAATTAGATGGAGTCCAAGGAGACCGGAGCAAGGAGTACTTTGGGCTTTGCGCAGCAAGCAAAGTAAGTGTTTTTTTTCTTTTTATTTACACACACCACTCACCTTGCATGCCTGCCCGCATCAACACCTCATTGCCCCTCCCCCTCACTCTTCCTGCATGCCAGCCGCCGCTGCTTAACATATACGTGGCTTCGAGAACGAAGATATAATTGCACAGTTATATGGGGTGGTAGCATAAAGTGTGGTATACACACCTCTCAAGTTGGTTGGACGTGGCCTGTACTGCTGTGATTTAATTACTGCAAGCTCTCTGGCTCTGCCTTTGTGGAGAATACTACAGGGAATCGTTGGCATGCCATCGGAAGGCACCTGAGCACATCTGCTTCGTTGCGCTGCTGCACTTTTATAGCTCAGCACCCTCGAGGAAATGGTGTTGCTAATTTCCTGGTAGCGGTACAAATTGTTCCTCACAGGGAAGCATCCCTCCCAGCCTTGCGTGGAATTGCATCAGAGCAAGCGCTGTGAGTTACCGGTTCTCTTCCGTGGTTGGTCTCAAAGGAGCAGCTGTCAAGCCGTGGTTTGCCATCCCCATGGAATGAAGGAGCTGGGAGTTCTGCAATATCCCTAACATCAGCTCCCCTTTCTTAACATGGTAGAGATGCAAAGGGAAGCTTGTAGTTAACTTCGGCCTTGGCAAGCTGGCAAGATGATTATACTTATATTTTTTTTATCTTTAAGTATATTCCACAAAAAGTAAAAAATAATTGAACAAATAAACAATGATTATAAGCTTAATTAAAAAATTATAGGTTCCTATTAGCATTCAGGCTTACGTGGAACAGATATAGAGATCCTTATTAGTTCTAATGCACATCCATGAAAATGATTCTTATTGGCACTAGTTTAAGCCCACAATGGCGACTAAGAAAAAATAAAAGATTATATTGCAATAGAAAAACATTAGGAAAGTAAAGTATTGGCCTACCATAAATGGCACCAAAGTGCACATCTTTTTTTTAAGTGGATGTGCATATGTTATGAGGACATTTGTCATCACTCACAGTACAAGGGAGCCAGTTGCCAAAACGGGTTGACTATATTAACATGCTGTATGCTTTGGTGGGCGGAAGCCGTAAGTGAATGACAAGTGAGCAGACCACTGGATGTACAAGTAGATCCAACGCCTCTCCATGTATATCTGTATGCATTCTTAATTCATATTCTTTTATAACATGAGGAGGCTTGCGAGTCAATTAAAGTTATCTCTTGGTTAGAACTAAAAAGTATTGGCTGTTGTGTAGACAACTGTGATGGATGTGTCTTTTCTGAAGCAGATTACATTTTCAGCTGTTGTAGAGTTCTTAAACTATTGTATCTTATTCTGTGATTGCCTTTCATTTATTGGCAATGTTCTCGGGCTTGCTTCTGATACCTTTTTGCTTGTTTGTCATGATCACCTTGCCCTCACCTCAAAATATCCTGTACTGTTGTGCCTGTATACCTGCATGTCTCAAAGATTCCGGTAGTTGCGGCAGGATTGGTTGTAAAAAAAACAGAAAAAAAAGACATTGACCAGGATTGAAACCCTGGCAACAAGTTACATAAACTTTGCACTGACGCGAAAAAAATGAACAAATGCACTTCCCACCACTTTTGCTGCTGGTATTCCAGCAAATATGAAAATCAGTCTTCTTCTACTTTATATTAGATATTTTGTTTCAACCTGGGCAAAATGGAGGAAGCTGATTGTGAATCTACTGCAAGAAATGCATGCATCCACCAATGCTAATACATTATTTCATGTGTGTAATAGAGTCAGTAGCAAACAAGTGCGTTTAAAATGGATTAAAGTTATTATTATTTTTTTTTGCTGATATTTTATAAGAAATGAAACACATGGATTTTCCCTTAAACTAAGCGCCATCTTCCAAAACTGAGCAATTGTGAAAATGTATTTGCTCCATTTTCTGTAACTTAAATATGCAAAAATTCCTTCCCTTATGTCCTGGTGCAAAACTTGCATTAGAGTAATTATCCCCTTCTACAATGCCAAGTCATAAACCACAAAAATTATGTAAAAGGTATTTGTGTTTTATGTATCAGACGTAACTTATCCAGTGTGGCCTTTATTAGTCACATGGAACAACGTAGTAACACTAATGTTGCGCTCTGAAATCTTTAATAGCACAACAGATATATAATATATTGGGTGTGTGGGGTCTTTTCTTGACATACCTGAGACAGTCAAGGGTTACAGGACAGCATTCCGTATGAATTATACTGTGTATCACGTGTGCCTTCAAACTGGATAGCCAGGAGCTTCCCTTTAGGCACATGACTCTCAGGTTGTAAGCACCCAAGGCTTAGAGACTCGGGATTCAGTGAGCTCTATCGATAATGCTTAATAACTTCCATGTACTGTCAATGATTTGCTTCATAAAACGAAAATATGTTGTAGTCGTAATATGTTGTAGTCGGGGGCAGCCACAATGGCTGGAACATCCACAGCAAGTCAAATTGACACCAGTAGTCACTTTTTAGCCCAGCCTTAAGTTGGACTTCAACAGGCGATAGATCCTTGATTAAGAGGTGTTTAAACACTGTTTAAAACTAAGGAAGGCAAATAAAAGAAGGTGCTAGAACGTTTTAGGGCTATTTTATGATCCCACATGTATTTTATAGTTCTCTTCCTCTTCTGCTAACATTGGTCCGTAGGGCTGATGTTATCCTATGAAGAATGCCTCGGCGCAACGTTGTTAACTTTGGAAGAGGCTGGACTCTTTGGTTTAAAAGGGATTTGATTGACAGGATACAATAATATGAAACAGTCAGTATATCCTGAATGTGAGCTTTACTTTGTTGGACCAGCTTTCTACCCAAATATGCTCAGAAATAAAAAAAAGCGATCTCAGTTTTAGTCTTAGAAAAATGGCTACTCCAGAAATCAACCACCTAAACGATCCCACCGACAATAAAAGTCTTGAGTGCGCCTGGTAATGTCTTGGTGACTTGATATCTGGTCACCAGTACCCACTTGAGAACACTGTTCAGTAAGTGGTTTCAGGGGACCAGTTAAGAATCTAATTGTTCCTTATATCTAAAACTGTGTACCAAGAAAACAGCGCTCCAGGTCCTTTATACGATCCCAAGGATGTCTTAAAGGCCAGTTACCCTTTCTGAAAATGAACAGGTCTTAGTAGAGATATTCTAGTCGGGGAAAGCCACAATGGCTGGAGCACCTACAGCAAGTCAAATTGACGCCGGTAGTCACTTTTTAGCCCAAACTTAAGTTGGACTTCAACAGGCGATAGATCTGAACCACATGGGCTACAGTGATGATTCAGATGTGTCGGTAAACCGGCGATATTGTGGCGGATGCAGAACTAGATACCATGCCTGGGGTGTGAACATAAGTATGGGCACCCTGTAAGGAGGGGACAGGTCAGGGACATTGATGACCCTTCTTGATCCATAAAGGTGATGGAGCAGCTCCTACAGCCAGATTCCCTTCTTGATTCTGCTGGACACCTGGGCTGGGTTGGTCGTATAGCTCTTTGATGGTCTCAGTCTACCAAGTTGTCCTCAAGTGGGCCCTCGGCCCTAATGCTAATCTTTCTGGGAATTAGATTATTCCTTCTGTCAGGCAGAGTGCAGCACCTTGGCAGACTGGTAAATGTGTCCTTTTTTCCATAGGTGATAGGAGCAAGGCAACTCTGTGCGCTTTCCCATACTTAGTACCATTCTGGGGGACCGTGACAGTCTGTCAGAAATTCTACTTCTGGCTCTGCAGTCTTCTCTCTAGCATGGTGGACAGGCATCCTTTATGGGTCTTGAAAACATTGATAAAATCTGGTAAAGACCCTCAAGCAGAGAACCCTGTTCCTGTCTGAAGCCTGACATTTATAATTTCTCCATTGTAGCAGTCAAAAGTAGGATACATTCTTTATGATCCTGTTTTGTAATGCTTAGCTGTTCTCAGGTCTTGGAAAACAGGATTCCCATGATCCCAGTACTACTCGGTGGACATAAAAGTTCCTGGAAACTGTATGTAAATGGCATTTCTAGACCTAGGAGGAGTTCCTCCTTATTCTTGCTAGAATAGGGGATTCAAACTTTTTCAGCAACACAAGCTACTTATGTTCAATAAAATCATCCCAAGCTACTAATATCATTAGCACCTTAAAAGCAACCACATGTGTCAAGAGTATGGCCCTCATTACAACCCTGGTGGTCTTTGATAAAGTGGCGGTAGTACCGCCAAATTATGACCATGGCGGTGAGAAAGACAGCCACTTTACCACCGACCGCCAGGGTGACTACAATAGCTGCCTACAGCCAGGCGGAAGTCAATGTTCCGCCCACCATATTAAGACTCTGGAAACTGCCACCTTTTCCGCGGCTGTACCAACGACATCAAAAGCCTGGCAGAAACAGAGCTCAGAAGTGAAAGGACTAACCGTTGGAGACACGGGGAAGAATCACGTGGCCATGGAGCCTGAACTTCAAATATTCCCAATGATTTTCTTCGTCCTGCTCCACCATGAACTCGAATGACGGCAAAGACGACCACGGTGAGTACAGCAGCCTAGCACACAGGGGAGGGAGGGAGGAAAAAGTGAGTGACACACACAAGCACAACACACACTCCCACCCCCAACACCATACACAAAATCAGCTGCAGTAATAAAACATATTTACCCTGTACCCCTGAGGAATAATGCGAGGACAACAGGATTGTGCAAAAGTGAGTGTAATAATAACAACACAGTAGAAATACGAAAATGCGATGTAATGGTCTATACATATATACGGTTCAAGGGGCACTGCCCAATCCATATTGTGCGTGGGCCACAGGACCACAGGCCAAAGTCCAAGGCCCCACTTGTCACCTGCACCATCACGGAGAGAACACTGCAGGGGCATCAGTTGGAAAATAGGCAGGCACCTCAGGGGGATGGGGAACGGGGGGCACCTCAGCCGGCAGATGGAACCACACCACTGGTTCTGGAGGGGGCAACATGCCCTCTGCTTGGTCCTGGGGAGTGCAAGGCCACAGACTCCCAAGTGGATGACTTGCCCACTGGCTCTGGAAGGGGCAACATGCCCTGTGCTTGGTCCTGGGGAGTGCAAGGCCACAGTCTCTCAAGTGGGTGTCTTACCCACTGGTTCTGGAGGGGGCATCGTGCCCTGTATGTCTGATTCTGGGGAGGCTGGGGTTGGTGGGTGGCTTATCCACTGGTTCTGGAGAGGGCATCGTGTCCTGTGCTTCTGATCCTGGGAGGCTTGGGTTGGTGGGTGGCTTACCCACTGGTTCTGGAGGGGGCATCGTGCCCTGTACTTCTGAGTCTGGGGAGTGCAAGGTCACAGTCTCACAGCTGGGTGTCATACCCACTGGATTTAGAGGGGGCAGGCCGCACATCAGCCCATGGAGGCAGGACTACATACCGTTCACCGGCGGTGACGGCTGCTCAGTGGTGGTGGTGGTGGTGCTGCTGCTGCAGCTGCTGGTGGGGTGGAGGCTCCAGCCCATCCCCTGCAGCCTCGATGGCTGCCCACTGGTGGTGGTGCTGCTGCTGGTGGGGGCAGGCTCCAGCCCATCCCCCGCAGCCTTGGATAGCTGCCCACTGGTGGTGGTGGTGGTGTTGCTGCTGCTGGTGGTGGGGGAAGCTCCAGCCCATTCCCTGCAGCCTCGGACGGCTGCACAACCATGGTTGGTGGTGGGTGCTCTGCATGAGTCCCTGCACCAGGCCCCTTGTCCTTCCTGCCTGCTGGTGCTGGCCCCTTGCCCTTCCTGGCAGCAGCTGGGACAGGCACCTTGCCCTTCCGGGCAGCAGCTGGGGATGGCTCCTTGCCCTTCCGGGCAGCAGCTGGGGATGGCTCCTTGCCCTTCCGGGCAGCAGCTAGGGATGGCTCTTTGCCCTTCTGGGCAGCAGCTGGGGCAGGCACCCTTTTCTTGAGGCTGCCTGGTGCCCTGAATCCTTTTCCACCCCGAGAGGGTGTGGAGACTACTGGGCCCATGGACTGGGTAGCTGAGGTGCTTGCCTGGGTTTTTGCCACTCTGGCCAGACATGAAGGACGGGGGGAGGGGTAGGGAAGAGGTCAATGGTGGAGAGGAAAAACTTCTTAGGGACATTGGGGGGGGAAGAGGGAGAAAGTTTGGGAGTGGAGGAAGAGGGAGTGGTTGCAGGAGGTGTCTGTCTGCTATCTTTGGGTGCAGGTGCATGGGCTGGATGCTGTTGTGTGTCTGGGTGCTTGCGTTTGTGTACCTTGGGAGGGGGGGTTGACAGACACAGTGGGAGAGGACACAGGGGACGTGTGCATGGCTGTTGTGGAGCTTCCTGCCAGTGAGGTGTGTGTTCTGCTTGGTGTGGTGGTGATGTTGATAGTGGATGAGGATGTAGTGCATGCAGGTGTGAGTTTAGACGCAACTGGGAGGGAGGTGGTGGAGGAGGAGGAGGACACAGTGGAAATTGTGGATGTTGGTATGTCTGCATCTGGATGGTGTTTGTGTGATTACCTGTGGGATGAAGTGTGGTGCTTGTGTTTGCCTGTGCCACACTTGTGTGTTGTCTTGTGTACATGCTCATCTGCCTGTGTACTTGGGATAGGTTGGGGTTGAGGGGAATGGGATTGGGAAGAGGAAGTTGGAGGGGGGAGGGTTGAAACAGGGACAATGGCTGCCATCAGAGAGGAGGTCAGAGCCTGGATTGATCTCTGTTGGGCCGCCAAGCCAGTGTGAATGCCCTCCAGGAATGCATTAGTCTGTTGCATCTGGGCTGCCAGCACCTGGATGGCATTCACAATGGTTGACTGCTCTATACAGATGGATCTCAGGAGGTCAATAGCCTCCAAACAGCAGGGCAGCAGGGCTCACTGGGGCAGGGCCTGAGGTGCCTGGGGCGAAGGAGATGCCCACCCTTCTGGGTGAGGGGGCACAGGCAACCCGCTGAGGGGCTGCTGGGTAGGGCAGTACCTGTTGCTTGGGTGGTCACAGAGTTGTCCGTCACCACCAGGGAGCTTCGATCGGAGAAGGTATCTGTGTTTGAACTGTCACCTCCTGTCTCTGCCGTGGTGCTCCCCTCGCCATCCGTCCCACTGGTGCCCTCAGCGTCAGTGGACTCTGCCTCCTTGGTCCTGTGGGATGCAGCTCCCTCTGGTGCCTCTGCTCCTCCACCAGATTATGCTAATGCACATAAGGAAAGGGTGACAAAACAAAAGGGGGGTAGAGACAAAGGATACACTGGGTCAGTGGCTGCACCAACACCACCGTTGGGGTACACACCACTGTCACATACAGGGAACAGCCCTATGCACTATGCATTGCACTACCAGTTATAATACTAGCCAGCAAGGCATGGGAAGGGGCACATACCGCCAAATGCAGCACACCTGGGACCTACACAGCCCTGACCAGTTGTGGATGCCTGCGAGCTAGGTAGCAGGATTATCACTTCAGAACCCTGGCCAGCATGGGACCTACTCTGCAATGTCAGGCCTGGCATAGGGGCACCCACTGACACACATCCCCCACCCGGATACCACACTGCCATGCGTAAGTTGTAATGATGGGCACTGTATTCACGCTGTTGATGCTGCTGTGATGCCCTCAAGTGCCCATCTAGCTCCGGATAGGCCACCACCAGTATGCAGGTCATCAGGGGGGGGTCAGGGTTCGACGTGCACCCCTTCCTCGTTGGGAGGCCATCCCCAGCTGGGCCTCCGCCTTCTTCTATGCCCAGCGTCTCAGGTCCACCCACCATTTCCGACAGTGAGTGCTCCACCTACCGTATACCCACAGGGTCCGCATGTCCTTGACGATGGCACGCCATATACCCTTCTTTTGATGGGTGCTGACCTGTAGAGAAATACACACAGGAAATGGTGTCAGTCAGACCGTCCTGCCTGTTAAAATTATGACCCACCATACCCCATCACATTGCCATTTACACACACATGGCCCAGCCCACAAGCTGTACGCCGCCCAGGGGACATCCACCCATCAACCCTACACGAGGCCTTCACACACACCACTCCATACATTCATGCCACATGCATCGTGCTCACAGTGTACTCACCTGTTGGTCTGGAGGCCCATACAGCAGTCCGTACTGGGGTAGGACCCCATCCACCAGTCGCTCAAACTCCGCCGAGGTGAAAGCAGGGGCCCTTTCCCCAGTCACACGAGCTATGGTAGGTTCCAGACACAGGACACAGCAGCACATGCAGTGTAGATCCTCGTCTATGGAAGGTCAGGTAGCAAGTGAGTGATCAGATAGAAAATGGCGGTCACGTCCGCGGCAGTGCATACCGTCACCACCGGCGTACATCACCCTTGGCCACTGTACCCCATAGGGCCCAATGTTAACCAGTGAGGAGTTGCACAGCGGTTCCCGACCGCCTCCTGCAACGGCACACAACTTCAGTGGAATTACCTGACTTCCACCTGTCCCTCCACACAGGACAGGTGGACACCATTTCAGGGGGGCTGGCAGGGCCTGGATAATAACTGCGTCACATTTAAAAATAGGACATACAGGACAAATACCACTTACCCATTACAAATTAACATCATGCATTGTACTGTTGTGGCTCCGATGTTCAGTTTGTGACCGGCTCCTCACTCTTTTGTCCCTTAGACTGCAACCGCTGCGGATGAATAGGAGATGGAGACATACCCCTGTATACAGACCCCTGGTGGACTTGGCAACAATGGAGGACAGGCAAATTATCCTCACCTATAGACTGGACAGGGCCACAATCACAGAGCTGTGTCCCCAACTGGAGCCTGACCTGATATCTGCTTTCTGTCACCCCACTGGGATCCCCCATCTTGTGCAAGTCCTATCTGTGCTCCATTTCTTGGCAACTGGTTCTTTCTAAGTGACAGTGGGCTTGGCAGCAGGAATGTCACCACCAATGTTCTCAATGGTACTGACAAGAGTGTTGTCTGTCCTGAAACACATGTGCAACTACATTGTATTCCCCAGGTGGAGGATTTGGCCACAGTGAGGGCTGACTTCTATGCAATGGGACATATCCCCAACATAATTGGGGCAATTGATGGAACACCTATTGCTT